>NC_139145.1:141733789-142221970 GCF_964270905.1 Leucopleurus acutus | reverse complement strand
TACTTGAATTTTGTCATAGAGGTGTGGCTTTGGAAAAGTAGAGGGACATTGTGCTTTTAGAAAGAAGCACACTTAACTTCCTGAATAACTGAAACGTGCCTGTTTGGATATGCGCATTGAAATGGGTTGTTAAAAATTTCCAGGTTGCTTTAAAAAATGAAATTGTGGAAAATACAAGTGAAATTTTGGTAACTCGACTTAGCACAAGCACCTCCTTGGTGCCCCACTTGTCAGTGCCTGGTGGCTAGAACTGGCTATTCTGGACTAAAAAATTATGTGACAGTATGTTATTAACCATGTGTGGTCTATTTCAACATTCTGTGAGAGCTTGCTTTATTTTAACCATCTTTTTGTTGGTTCAATTTTGTAAAAAAATTCAAAAAAGCACTGAATCTTGCTGAGATAACTGGTATTTTGACTTGAAACAGACTATCTGCCCAACAAATGTTTAGTCAGATCTTTTAGTGACAAGATAAATAAAGCATTAAACTCCACTTAAGGGCTTGGATTGATTTTCAAGTTTGTGGGATGTTATTTTATCTATTTGAAGATTAAGAGAGGTTGCAGTAGCATTTTCTCCTTAACCTGAGATATCCTTATTCTGCTCAGATCTATAATCAAAGATGTTGGGTTGAACCACACAAAGTTGACAATCTTGTAAGTCAAAAATGGTTGAATATCAGCAGTTTCATATGTTCAACCCTGATACTGTGAATAGCCTGAAATGTTTCCACTTTGGCTCAGACTATTAGAGATAAAATAACAGCTGTTTACCTACAGATAAGGGTTTTACAAGTGTTCTCTAGCATGTTTGAAACATTTATAAACAAATTCTGTGAAGCAAACCTTAATTTTGAGGCTGGTATATATTTATAAATAATAGATTTGCTTCAGAGCAAGCTGGGGGACTTATTGAAAAAAAGCCAGACTCACACGCCCAATCCCAGACATGCTGAATCAATAAATTAAAAGAAGGGTCTGGGGAGGTGTCTTTTTACCTCCTGGTAATTCTGACACTAACTTGTCTTAAGAATATAATTTGGTAAGTGTGAGGGGAACAATATGACCCAGAGTCCATTCAAAAGTGAACTAACAGGGGCTTCCCTGGTGGCGCAGTGGTTGAGAATCTGCCTGCCAATGCAGGGGACACGGGTTCGAGCCCTGGTCTGGGAAGATCCCACATGCCACGGAGCAACTGGGCCCGTGAGCCACAATTACTGAGCCTGCGCGTCTGGAGCCTGTGCTCCGCAACAAGAGAGGCCGCAATAGTGAGAGGCCCGCGCACCGCGATGAAGAGTGGCCCCCGCTTGCCACAACTAGAGAAAGCCCTTGCACAGAAACGAAGACCCAACACAGCCATAAATAAAAAAATTAAAAAAAAAAAAAAAAAAAAAAAAAGTGAACTAACAATCTGTGTTATAAAAGGAATTTATTTTATTCTTTTTCAACATGCTCATATCACCAGAGCTATACTCTTTCCAGAGTTTGGTGAAATGATGAATAAAGGAATGAATGAATAAGCAAGTAGCTTGAGATATAATGTGGTAGATGTGATAGTGGGAAAAAATTAGACAATTGATTTTAATTCCCAACTCTGGCATTTACTCGTAGTAAGATCATGGGAGTGACTTGACTTCTTGGACTTTAGTGTAGTGCCTGACACATGGTAGGTATTTGATGAATTCTGTTGAATTAAAAATAAATATATGGACTTCAATTTACTCATCTGCAAAATGGTGTTAAAAACATCTACTACTGAGGGGGAGGAGTCAAGATGGCAGAATAGGAGGATGCTAAATTCATCTCTCCTCACAAGTACATCAAGAGGGAGGGGATATATGTATACATATAGTTGATTCACTTTATTGTACAGCAGAAACTAACACAACATTGTAAAGCAACTATATCCCAATTAAAAAAAAAATAGAATACATCTACAAATGGAAGAATTCTCACAGAGCACCTGCTGAACATTAGCGGAAGACTTCGGACACCTAAAAGGACAAGAAAAATCCCCTCATGACTGGGTAAGACAAAAGAAAAGAGGAATCAAAAAAAGGACCAGTACCCCTGGTAGGAAGCCAAAGGTGAGGAGAGGTTCCTGCACTCAGTAAAACCCCCTCATGGTGGGGAAATCAGCTGGGACAGAAAGGGACCTTCAGAGGATCAAAGGGGAATGCAGCAGACCATCTGTGGAAGGCAGGACAAAGTAAGAGCTGTGCGCATGGTCTACGACACAGCTCTGCACATCCCAGCCTGAGTCGTGTGTCTCCTGGTGCAGAGGGGGGCTGGGTGCTGGAAAGTGGGGTTTGGAGCATGGACCCAGGGAGGGGACAGCTGTTGGCTGTGAAAGGGACAGGAGTAAGGAGATCCACAACCGGAAGAATTTGCAGAAGCCTGAGACACCATGGAAGCAAGACGTCATTGTTGAGTGGCACACAAGGGGTGGGGCCACCATTGTAACCTCCTTCCCCACCCAACTGTTTTGGCCTCCATGGGCACTGGGAGGAGCACCCATCTGAGCAGGCTCACCTGCCCCTCAATCTAAGGCCTCCTCTCCCTGCATAGGCTCCAGGTTCCTGAGCATTGCCCATGCCAAAGCCTCGGGAATCAGCCCTGGGTGCTCCTGCCTGAGATGGGAATCTGCCAGTGCTGGCAGGGGCTGAGTGCTAAAGTGTGGGGTTAAGAGAGAATATCTGGGGAAAGGACCACTGTTGGCTGCACGGATACAACAGGGGACAGGAGTGAGGGGCTCTGAGGCCAGGAATGCCCCTAGAGGAATTGTGGTCTGCCTAGGAAACAAAGTGCCATCTTTGAGTGGTGTTCAAGGGGCAGGGCCGCCACTGCCCCCACATGCCAGCCCCTGCCTCTGCGGCACTGGGAATGACTCCCACCAGAGTGAGTGCATCCCAGTCTGTTGCAACTGCCTGTTGGTCTCTGCTGGCACAGACACTTCACACACACCCCAGTTGTGGCTGCCATACCCCTCCCTGGCCTGATAGAATAAGTGTGCTCCAATCAAGTGTGGCTTTTGCTCCCTCTTGCCTTGGCAGGGAACAGATGCTGGAGGGGGCACACATGCAGAGGTGGGGCCAAAGCCAAAGCTGACCCTCAGTGGTGGTGTGACTAAGGAGGAGGAAATCTCTCCACGCAGCTGTACAAGCCATGGATTAAACCCACATTATCAGCTTGGTAAATCCCGCATCTGTGGAATACCTGAATAGACAATGAGTGTTCCCACAACAGAGACCTGTCTAGCTTTAAAAGCAGTGGACTTTGGGGGCAAGTACACATGGAAGCCGGGCCAGGTTGGAGTCTGAGCTGTCCCTACAGAGCCCACAGAGGGTTGAGACCTACATAGAGGTATTGGAGGGCCTCCTGGGGAGGTGGATTTGGGCTGTGGCTCACTGTGGGAGCAAGGACACTGACAGCAGAGTCCCCAGGAAAATATTCTTATCACTATTCTTTTTTGTTTGTTCATTTTGTTCAGTTTTTGTTGTTTTTATTTTTTATATTTTATTTTTTAATATTTAAAATTTTTTTTCTATTTTTACTTTACTTTTTTGTTGGTTTGTGTTTATTTTTCTGTTTTTGTTCTTTTTTGGTCATTTTGTGTGTTTTATAGTTTCTTTGCCTTTTATCTAGTTTGCTTTCTTTTTTTGTTTAGTTTTTTATTTTTGTTAAATTAGTCTTTGATGGTTTTCATTTTTGAGCTCTTTTGTTTGTTCTCCTGTTTTTTTGTCTTTGTCTTTTTTTATTTGCTTGTTTTTATTGTTTGTTTTGGGTTTTGTCTGTTTTCTTTTATCCTTTTTTTGTGTTGTTTGTTTTTGTCATTTGTATTGGGTTTTGTTTATCTGTTTGTTTTCTTTTCCCTTTTTTTCCTTTTTTCTCTGGACACACTGTGCAGCTTGTGGGCTCTTGGTTTCCTGCCAGGGATCAGGCCTAGGCATCCAGGGTGGGAGTGCCAAGTCCAGGATGCTGGACCACCAGAGAATTCCTAGTACCAGGAAATATTAATCGGTGTGTGCTTTCCTGGAGATAACCGTCTTGACACCAAGACCCAGCTCCGCCAAACTGCATGCAGGCTCCAGTGCTGGACACCTCACACCAAACAACCAGCAAGACAGGAACACAACCCCACCTATCAGTGGACAGGCTGCCAAAAGTTGTACTAAGCTCACAGAAACACCAAAACGCACCAACTGATGTGGTCCAGTCTATCAGAAGGAAAAGACTAAGCTCCACTCACCAAAGCACAGGCACCAGTCCCTCCCACCAGGAAGCCTACACAAGCACCTGGACCAACTTCATCCACCAGGGAGCAGACAACAGAAGCAAGAGGAACTACAACACTGTAGCCTGCTGAAAGGAGACCACAAACACAGTACGTTAGACAAAACAAAATGACAGTGAAATATGTTGCAGACAAAGGAGCAAGTTAAAAACCCACAAGACCAAATAAATGAAGAGGAAATAGGCAATCTACCTAAAAAAGAATTCAGAGTAATGATAGTAAATATGATCCAAGATCTTGGAAATAGAATGGAGGCATGGATTGAGAAGATACAAGAAATGTTTAACAAGGACCTAGAAGAACTAAAGAACAATCGGTGATGAAGAACACAATAACAGAAATGAAAAATACATTAGAGTAATCAGTAGCAGAATAACTGAGGCAGATGGGTAAGTGAGCTGGAAGACAGAATGGTGAAATTCACTGCTGCAGAGCAGAATAAAGAAAAAAGAATGAAAAGAAATGAGGAGAGTCTCAGAGATCTCTGGGACAACATTAAATGCACCAACATTTGAATTATAGGGGTTCCAGAAGAAGAGAAAGATAAGGGTCTGAGAAAATATTTGAAGACATTATAGTTGAAAACTTCCGTAACATGGGAGAGGAAATAGTCACCCAAGTCCAGGAAGTGAAGAAAGTCCCATACAGGATAAACCCAAGGAGAAAAATGCCTAGACACATATTAATCAAATTAACAAAAATTAAGTACAAAGAAAAAATATTAAGAGCAGCAAGGGAAAAGCAACAAATAACATACAAGAGAATCTCCAGAAGGTTATCAGCAGATTCTTCAGCAGAAACTCTGCAAGCCAGAAGTGAATGGCAGGATATATTTAAAGTGATGAAAAGGAAAAACTTACAATCAAGATTACCTAGCAAGGATCTCATTCAGATTTGACAGAGAAATCAAAAGCTTTACAGACAAGCAAAAGCTATGAGAATTCAGCACCACCAAACCAGCTTTACAATAAATGTTAAAGGAACTTCTCTAGGTGGAAAACACAAGAGAAGAAAAAGACCCACAAAAACAAACCCAAAACAATTAAGAAAATGGTAATAGGAACAAACATATTGATAATTACCTTAAATGTAAATGAATTAAGTTCTCGAACCAAAAGACATACACTGGCTGAATGGATATAAAAACAAGACCCATATATATGCTGTCTACAAGAGACCCACTTCAGACCTAGGGACACATACAGACTGAAAGTGAGGGGATGGAAAAAGATATTCCATGCAAATGGAAATCAAAAGAAAGCTGGAGTAGCCATACTCATATTAGATAAAATGGACATTAAAGAATGTTACAAGAGACAAGGAAGGATACTACATAATGATCAAGGGATCAATACAAGAAGAAGGTATAACAATTGTAAATATTTATGCACCTAACTTAGGAGCACCTCAATACATAAGGCAAATGTTAACAGCCATAAAAGGGGAAATTGACAGTAACACTATTATAGTAGGGGACTTTAACACCCCACTTTCAACAATGGACAGATCATCCAGACAGAAAATTAATAAGGAAACACAAGCTTTAAATGACACATTAGCCCAGATGGACTTAATTTAAATTTACAGGACATTCCATCCAAAAACAAAAGTATACACTTTCTTCTCAAGTGAACATGGAACATTCTCTGGGATACATCATATCATGGGTCACAAATGAAGCCTCAATAAATGTAAGAAAATTGCAATCATAGCAAACATCTTTTCCAACCACAACACTATGAAATTAAAATAAATTACAGAAAAAAACTGTAAAAAACAAACACATGGAGGCTAAACAATACGTTACTAATTAACGAAAAGATCACTGAAGAAATCAAAGAGCAAATCAAAAAATACCTAGAGACAAATGACAATGAAAACACGATGATCCAAAACCTATGGGATGCAGCAAGAGAAGTTCTAAGAGGGAAGTTTATAGCAATACAATCCTACCTCAAGGAACAAGAAATATCTCAAATAAACAACATAACCTTACACCTAAAGCAGCTAAGGAAAGAAGAAGAACAACAACAACAACAAAAACCCCTAAAGTTAGTATAAGGAAAGAAATCATAAAGATCAGAGCAGAAATAAATGAAATAGAAATGAAGAAAACAATAGCAAAGATCAATAAAACTAAAAGCTGCTTCATTGAGAAGACAAACAAAATTGAGTCTTTAGCCAGACACATCAAGAAAAAAAGGGAGAGGACTCAAATCCGTAAAATTAGGAATGAAAAAGGAGAAGTTACAACTGACACTGCAGAAATACAAAGGATCATAAAAAAACTACTACAAGCAACTATATGCCAATAAAATGGATGACCTGGAAAAATTGGACAAATTCTTAGAAAAGTACAGCATTCCAAGACTGAACCAGGAAGAAATAGAAAAGATGAATAGACCAATCACAAGTAATGAAATTGAAACTGTGGTTAAATCTTCCAACAAATAAAAGTCCAGGACCAGATGGCTTCACAGGCAAATTCTATGAAACTTTTAGAGAAGAGCTAACACCTATCCTTCTCAAACTCTTCCAAAAAATCACAGAGGGAGGAACACTCCTAAGCTCATTCTATAAGGCTGCCATCACCCTGATACCAAAACCAGGCAAAGATATCACAAAAAGGAAAATTACAGGCCAATATCACTGATGAACATAGACACAAAAATCCTCAACAAAATACTAGCAAACAGAATCCAACAACACATTAAAAGGATCATACACCATGATCAAGTGGGGTTTATCCCAGGGATGCAACGATTCTTCAATATATGCAAATCAATCAATGTGATACACCATATTAACAAATTGAAGGATAAAAACCATATGATCATCACAATAAATGCAGAAAAAGCTTTTGACAAAATTCAACTCCCATTTATGATAAAAACTCTCCAGAAAGTGAGCAGAGGGAAACTACCTCAACATAATAAAGGCCATATACAACAAACCCACAGCAAACATCATTCTCAATGGTGAAAAACTGAAACCATTTCCACTAAGATCAGAAACAAACAAGGGTGTCCACTCTTACCACTATTATTCAACATAGTTTTGGAAGTTTTAGCCACAGCAATCAGAGAAGAAAAAGAAATAAAAGGAATCCAAATTGGAAAAGAAGAAGTAAAACTGTCACCGTTTGCAGATGACATGATACTATACATAGAGAATGCTAAAGATGCCACCAGAAAACTACTAGAGCTAATCAATGAATTTAGTAAAGTTGCAGGATACAAAATTAATACACAGTAATCCCTTGCATTCCTATACACTAACAATGAAAGATCAGAAAAAGAAATTAAGGAAACACTCCCATTTACCACTGCAACAAAAAGAATAAAATACCTAGGAATAAACCTACCTAAGGAGGCAAAAGACCTGTATGCAGAAAACTATAAGACACTGATGAAAGAAATTAAAGATGACACAAACAGATGGAGAGATATACCATGTTCTTGGATTGGAAGAATCAATACTGTGAAAATGACTATACTACCCAAAGCAATCTACAGATTCAGTGCAATCCCTATCAAATTACCAATGGCATTTTTCACAGAAGTAGAACAAAAAATTTTACTATTTGTTTGGAAACACAAAAAACCCTGAATAGCCAAAACAATCTTGAGAAAGAAAAATGGAGCTGGAGGAATAAGACTCCCTGATTTCAGACTATACTAAAAAGCTACTGTAATCAAGACAGTATGGCACTGGCACAAAAACAGAAATATATATCCGTGGAACCCACCACCTATGGTCACCCAATCTATGAAAAACGAGGCAAGACTATACAAGGAAGAAAAGACAGTCTCTTCAATAAGAGGTGCTGGGAAAACTGGACAGTTACATGTAAAAAATGCAACACCATACACAAAAATAAACTCAAAATGGATTAAAGACCTAAATGTAAGGCCAGACACTGTAAAACTCTTAGAGGAAAAATAGATCACTTTTTGACATAAATCACAGTAAGATCTTTTGTGACCCACCTCCTAGAGTAATGAAAATAAAAAACAAACATAAACTAATGAGACCTAATGAAAGTTAAAATCTTTTGCACAGCAAAGGAAACCATAAGCAAGATGAAAAGACACCCCTCAGAATGGGAGACAATATTTGCAAATGAAGCAACTGACAAGGGATTAATCTCCAATGTATAGAAAAAGCTCATGTACCTCAATATCAAAAAAAACAAACAATCCAATCAAAAAATGGGCAGAAGACCTAAATAGACATTTCTCCAAAGAAGACATACAGATGGCCAAGAGATACATGATAAGTTGCTCAGCATCACTAATCATTAGAGAAATGAAAATCAAAACTACAATGAGGTATCACCTCATGCCAGTCAGGATGGCCATCATCAAAAATACGTACAAACAGCAAATGTTGGAGAGGGTGTGGAGAAAAGGGAGCTCTCTTACACTGTTGGTGGGAATGTAAATTGATATAGCCACTGTGGAGAACAGTATGGTTCCTTAAACAACTAAACATAGAACTACCATATGATACAGCAATCCCACTGCTGGGCATATACCCAGAGAAAACCATAATTTAAAAAGACACATGCACCCCAATGTTCATTGCAGCACTATTTACAATAGCCAGGTCATGGAAGCAACCTGAATGTCCATCAACAGAGCAATGGATAAAGAAGATATGGTACGTATATACAATGGAATATTACTCAGCCATAAAATATTACATCCAGCCATGTGGATGGACCCAGACACTGTCATACAGAATGAAGTAAGTCAGAAAGAGAAAACAAATATGGTATATTAATGCATATTTGTGGAATCTAGAAAAATGGTAATGATGATCTTATTTGCAAAGCAGTAATAGAGACATAGATGTAGAGAACAAAAGTATGGATACCAAGGGGGAAACGGGGGGTGAAATGAATTGGCAGATTGGAATTGACATATATACACTACTATGCATAAAATAGATAACTAATGGGAACCTACTGTATAGCATAGGAAACTCTATTTGGTGCTCTGTGTGACCTAAATGGGAAGGAGATCCAAAAAAGAGGGGATATATGTATACGTATGACTGATTCACTTTGCTGTACAGCAGAAACTGACACAGCAGCGTAAACCAACTATACTCCAGTTCAAAAAAAAAAAAAAAATGAAAGGAAGGCAAGCAGAAATCTTGGGGGAAAGCTTGTAGATGGAACAGCTTGTGCAAAGGTCCTGGGGTAAGAGTGTGGCCAGCCTGTGTTTGAGGAACAGTGAGGAGGCATTATGAGCTGAATTGAATGAGGACAGGGGAGAATAATGGGGGATGAAGGCAGAAAAATAATGAGGGGTCTTGTAGGTCAGTGGACAGACTTAAGCTTTTAATCTTCGAGGGTTTGAGCAGCGGAATGGTATGATTTATAGCCAGTATCCAGTCAGCATCACTCTGGCTGCTCTGTTGAAAATAGACTGAAAGACAGTTAAAGAGGAAGGAAGAAGACCCCTTGGATATCTATTGGTATTATCCAGGCCATAGTGTCTTGAGCCATGGATGGTAGCTGTGGAGGTGATAGAACATGGTCTGAATTTGGATGTATTTTTAAGGCAGAGCCAGTAGGATTTGCTGATCGATTGTATATACGGATGTGAAGAAAAGAAAGGAATCAATCATGTCCTCAAGGTCTTTACTCACAGCCACTTGCACAGTTAGAATTGCCTTTCCCAAGATGGAGAAGACTGGGAAAAGGACAAGTTACAGCAGGAAGAAAAGTCAAGAGCCCAGTTTTGGACATGCTGTCTTTGAGTTGCTTATTAAAATCCAAGTTGAAATGTTGAAGAAGCAGTTGGAATAGAGTTCAACTGACAGTGCTGGAAACATAAATATTGGCTTCATCAACATATAGGTAGTATTTGAAGCTGTGAGTCTGGTTGGTATCTCCAAGGGCCTGAGACTGCTAGAGAGAAGAGGCCAGGAACTCCAAGGCCTGAGACAGCTAGAGAGAAGAGGCCAGGAACTAAGTCCTGCATTCCTCCACTTGGAGGTTGAACCTCTGCTATGGATGTGGTACATTTGGATTTCAGCAAAACAGTGATCAGTCTCCCATTCAAAGAACACTGGTATCAAGTTGACTTCACCAGTGACACAACTGGACTCTACAGTACATCAAAAAATTATTATCCAGAAACATGGATGGACCTAGAAATTATCATAGTAAGTGAAGTATGTCAGACAGAAGTAAGTCAGAAAAAGCCAAATATCATATGATATTGCTTATATGTGGAATCTAAAAAAAACAACAGTACAAATGAACTTATTTACAAAACAGAAACAGATTCACAGACTTCAAAAACAAACTTATGGTTGCCAAAGGGGAAAGGTAGGGGGAGGGATAAATTAGGAGTTTGTGATTAAGAGATACACACTACTATATATAAAATAGACAAACCAACAAGGTCCTACCATACAGCACAAGGAACTATAGTCAATATGTTGTAGTAACCTATAATGGAAAAGAATCCAAAAAAGAATATATACATGTGTATATGTACGTATGTGTGTATATATATATATATATATATATATATATATATATATATATATATATATATATATATAACTGAATCACTTTGCTGTACACCAGAAACTAACACAATATTGTAAATCAACTATACTTCAATTATAAAAATAAAGCAAAAAAAATTCACTATTACCTTTTAGGGTTCTTTTGAAGATAAATGAAATGCTTGGAAAGATTATCTGTGTAGTGCTATAAGGTCTTATATTTACATAAATGTATGGATTAATAAATAAAAAATATGAGGGGCACTACGGTAAAAACAGGAGGAGCCATAAAATGGTTCCCTCCAGTGTTGGTGCCATTGGTTCTGGTGTTGGTACCTCTGTCTATTCTTTTCACCTCTCCCCTCAGGTTCTATGATTCAGGGCTCAGTCTCCCCATTCATCTCTTTCAAAAGAACAAATCCTACTTAGAGTGGTGGTTGTAATGAGGAACAGATACCATTTTAAAAGACACTTGTAAATGTCTCAAAATGTCTAATAGAAAATGTCTATCCCCTAAATCACTTAAGAGTTGGAATACATATCTAGGAGATGTTATAAGCAAATAATAAAAGAAACAGGAACAGATGAGGAAAAATTAATGGATGAAGATGCATTTTTATATATTGAAAGAGTTCCATTAGTTTCTGGCAAGATTAGTGGAAAAAGTCCAATACTTAGAGTACAAAAATATTGTAAATTTCCAGAGAGAAAACAAAAGAAAGATCAACTTACATGTAATTTTTCCTATGTAACAATAGAAATTAGAAGATAGTGGAATAACATCCACCAACTATCAAGAAAAGAAGACAATGTTCCAAGATTCCTTCATCCAGCCATGATGTTCTTTATTGCTCAGTGAAAAGGTAGGCATTTGTAGATACATAAGGATTTAGGGTATATACTTTGCATGTATCCTACCTGAAGAAAATACTAAAAATATGGCTATTGAATGAGAACAGGATCTCAAGAAAGGGAAGATGAAAGAAGAGGAAACAGTAATGAGTATATGGGATGGATATATACATATATATATATATATATATATATATATATATACACATGCATATACACACATATATAAAATATAATGCAAATATAAAATACAGATTATGAACTTGGAATTTATAAGTGTTATGTGAGGAATTGTTCATTGGGAAGACAAGAACCAGAATAAATTACAAATGAACATATATAATATATAAATGAATACAAAACAATCCCTAGGAATCCTAGGAATAACTTGAAATACAAAGATTTTGAACTACCTCAATAAAACTGAGGTTTTGGAGCCCTGTTATTATAGTGTTGGGAAAAAGACAAGCAAATATGTTTTCAAGGAGATCTTTGGAATGGGACGTGGGGAATAGGTAAATAAAACATCCTTTGGGAGGCTACAGATATTACTTCAAGGGATAAAAGAAAAACATATGTTTAATTATGCTTGTTAACTAGAGAAAGGTAACTACCAGCAGAATTTAAAAGTTTAGTAGAACTTCCAAAATAACCAAAAGGACAAAAAGGAGTAAACAGAAATGTGACCAGACAACACAAAAGTAAAGAAATAGGAACCCAGCAATAAAGTTGAGTACAAAAAATTAAAGATGGAAGAAATATGATCAAATATTTCAGGGAATATACTAAATATAAGTTGGCTGAATTTCTCTAGCAAAGACCCTAGACTGTCAGATCACACTTAAAAAGGAACATTTTGTGGCATGTGATTTATAAGAAATACACCTAAAATAATGAGAAAAATGTTAAAGAGAACATAACCATAAACACAGCCAAATGCATGCCAAAAAGAAGCATTATTATACATATTATCTCTATAACTTTTGAAGTGGGATATAACCACAAAAAAGTAAGTCTATTTAAATCTGTGTTAGAAATCCTATTCATTTGATATTAAAAACTCTCTCCTCCTTGAATGATTGCTGGAATTGGTGTTAATTTTCAGGAAAGAATAAAAAGATCAGGAACCATTTCTTTACCTTTTTGTAGGAGGCTTGAATGGCTTGTTTGAAGGCAGAATTATGGGTGCTGCTTCGCTTTCTCTTTGAGGAATAAAAAATTGGTACATGAAAATAGCTCCTCTCTTCGCCCATAGCTAAACCTTGTTGATCTTTATTATCATCAAGAGAAATTAAATCCTCATAGAAATCTGTTTCCAGATCATCTTCTTCAGTTTGTACCTGGAGAAAAATCCATATGAAGTAAGACATAATTTAGGAAATATTGGAGTTACTTGTGAACACTTAATGCAATGATCATTCATTCATTTATGCATTCAGTAAATGGTTTGTTGAAGACCCATCTTGCTAGAGAACGAGGTATAGTGTTAGTCCCTGTCTTCAGGGAGTCAAAGTTTAGTGAGGAAGAAAGATAATCACAGACACTTAATTCAATGTGGGTAGTGTTGTGTTGCCAAGGGGAGTGTCACAAATAACTATAAAACTCAGAGAGGCAATACCAGGGAAACCTCTGTCAAGGAAATGACTCCATAACTGAGATTTAGTGAGGTGACAGGAATAGAGAGTTATTTTTAATCTGCCTGTGAATTTGATGCCATTTGCAAGCTAATGGAAGGTATCTTTCAGAAAAGTGAGGCCTAGAAAAGGGGAGGGCAGATCCTGTCCTACCCTGCTCTGGCTCCATCACCAACCCTTTAGTCTCATTCATATGTTGGGCATTAGCACTCCACTGGCCAAGTCTGCAAGACAGAGGACAAATAATCAAATAATCCATTGGTTCTGCCTGGTGGGTGGTTATCGGTTTTCACCTGACTGGGTCTGGGAAGAAGAAAAAAAAAAGCCAGTGGGACTTGATTTATGAGTGGAGCAGGTATTTGCCAAGTCCAAGGTAAATCGTTGTTATGATTATGCTGGTAAGAGGAGACCAATGGACAAATTTTTTAAAGTTGCAAAGTAAATTGATTGAAGAGTACTTCTTTATGTTAAAAATGCTTGTCTGTACATCTGAAACTAACACAACATTATAAATCAACTATATTCTAATTAAAAAAATGCTTGTCTGGTGTGCAATGGAAAAATCCCTTGTTTTAAAATATTCAATATTAAAATGCACTGTGAGGCAAACCACATGTCACAATGAAATAGCTTGCACAATTAGTCAAGGGAAGAAATAACCCAGCTGTAAGAGAATCTTGCTCAGCAGTAAAATACAGTCAAAAGTTCAGTGTTCCTTTGAGACATTGCAGGGCCTGCTAGTTAGCATTTAAAATGTCCACAAATGAGGCTCATCTGTTAACCATATTTAAATGTAGTTGCTGACATCTCTTTACCATTTGCCTAAAATAATTCAGACTACAAATATTTTATTTTATAAATTAACTCTCACACAAGAAAAGATGTGTCACCTAAAGAAAACAATATTTGCACGTAAGGTAGGGGCATTGGGTATCCTGGGCAGAAGCTCAGAGAAAATCTGACCACCTATATTGGCTTGGTGGGAAGGCAGTTTTATAGATGAGCAGTGCTGGAAAATTAGATTGAACTGGGAAACTGGGGCCTGGCCTTGTATGCCCTGCTAAAGCATTTGAATTGACGTCTAAATGCAAGATTTTGCATCTGATAAGTTCTTTAAAAATATTATTTGAGTGACTGAAAAGTTGAGAATGTTGTCATCACATTTGTTTTGCAAAGATCATGTTAACTACAGATAACTAAAGTAGAGGCAAGGAGAGCAGTTTAAAAAACTGTTGCAATCAGCCAAGTGATTCAGGAGAATGGCCAGGTATAGGGGAATGGTGGTTGGGTAGAGAGAAAGTGGTGGATTTGACAGATATTTAGGAGGTAAGTCAACAGAAGTTTTTGACCAAGTAAATGTGTATGTGTGTGTGTGTGTGTGTGTGTGTGAGAGAGAGAGAGAATGAGTGAATGAATGGGAATGCTGTTTCATGAATGGGAATATGGAAAGCCAAGACAACATTTGAAAGGAGGAAGATGAGCTCTTTTCGTGAGGTGTAAGGAGCAGCTGGTGGGCTCTGATTAGCTCCATCTTCCTAGCTTCTCCCAGGAAGAGATGTTACGCAAACTCTGGGGAAAAGGTTTAATCCTCATTTTACATCTTATTCTTAGCCCTCCTGACTACCTGTGGATCTTGTGGGCTGATGACCTCCTGGGGCTCGATATGTGTTGACACTTTCACTTTTGTGTTTGAAGAAAGGAGCTGGGTTTGTAGGGAGGGGCAGAAGAGAGTTAAGAGAGACTTGGGGAATGGAGGGGACATGGTGACACCTACTTTCTGTGGTGTGAGGGTTAGAGACAGAACCTGAAGTTGTGAATTTCACAAGGGATTTAGGGAGGCTTTGGGGGCATTGCAGATCTATGAAGGCTTGAGGCTTTGAGATATAGCAAGAGACCTTGTCTAGGTAGGTCAGTATATTGGTAAGAATCAAAAGTCTAGTGGTAACTGCACTCTGTAGTTTGCTGGTGACAGCAAGTGCTTTAGCGTACACCCAGTAGCGAGCAGCAGCTCCAAAGAAACGAGAGGAGGATTCCTGAGACACTGATACAACTCTGGGGACTGGTGCAGGGATCTTATGGTATTTAGCTCTGCATTTAGCGTTTGGAAGATCCCTGAGGGGCAGAATTCTTCCTATGGTCTTCCATTCTGACTTCCTGTCCAATTGTCTTCCTTTCAGGAGCCCCCTCTAATCTTTGTGTGCCAGCCAGCCCATGATTTCATCTGTCTCAATAAGCTCCGATACTGTAGAAGAAAGGAAGTCAGATGCCTGCTGAATTTCTCTTCCTCTACTGTTTTCAATAAGGAATAGCTTAGATTTGCACAGCTGCCTGTTAATGGTATGAACAAAGTAATAAAGAGATCAGTGGAAAGTAAACCAATAGCTGTGACCTTGGGTCTGTTCTTTTCCAAATCTTTGTTTGAAGAAATATCACCATGACCTTCCTCAGCAATTGAATATTATCTAAAATTCAATGACGTATAGTTAGAGATCAGCTCAGGCAGCATCTTAAGGTTGGACAAGTTTCAGAACTACACGGATAATGAGATGAATCTACTTTCTTCTGAATGAGGATTTTTCAGGCTGTATTTCCTGATATAACTTGCCATACACGCTTGGGTTACTAAATTATATGGGTGGATCCAACATTCTGCTGGTAAATGTTTAACAACCAATTCTCTGAGAGGGAAAAAAAAATCTGTGATTTACTACAGCATTTGCCTTTTCTTGTGCCATAAATATTCCTACTATAGCTGATTTCAAGCTACCTATATGATACCCCTGAATTCAAACTTGGGAAGAGATGCACAGTAGCAAATTATTAGTACTTTTTTGGTGGGACAACTAATGGTTTATAATGTTTAGCAAGGACTGACAGTTGGCTTTGATGGTTAAGTGTTTTGTCCTGCAAATTATTATATAGTATTTTTAAGATACAATAGATGTAATTAACCTCAAGGGCATAGAATCATATAAGTGTAAAGTGTTATCTAAGCCCGTGTTTGCTCTCTTTTGCTGAGCTTAATTAACATTTGTCACTTGTAAAACTGTATAAAAGGGATGCTTGCAGAGAATATAGGCAGTATGTTTCTTTGGAAATTATTGTATTTTGAAAGTAAGCTTATGGATTGATTGTTTAGGAGTTAAAAAGCATCCTCCAACATAATGATATTATATGTAAATGTCTGGGTTTTAGCTCTGTCTACAAAGCCTACTCAATACATCGTAAGAATAGAATACATCTTCCATCATTGACAGACTTTTTGATGTTATTTTTTCTTTGGAAAAAGGTCTCTTTTGAGTTCCTATTCAGCATACCAGCAAGACCTTTTCTACCTCCCTTGGTAGTGGTGGACCCTCTGGGGTTAGCATCTTCTGGATCTGTGGGGAGATAGTGAGTATTCTCTTTACCTGGTCAGAGTCACGTGTTACTCTTGTCGCATCTACCTCCAGGCAGGGATGGGACTTCTCAGGGTAAGTCTCCCCAAAGGTGTTTGAATTTGGCAGTTGGACCCCAAGGACATTTCCCCACACCCATTAACATATATTAGATGGTTTTTAAATTGAGTTTGTCAAATGCCTGTATTTATATGAATATAAAATGTTTTTAAAAATTTTTTAGAAGAGATTGAATGAATTTTGCTGAACACATACTATCTGTAAAGTGGTCTCAGAAATCATTAGATTTTCTGAAATTCTCTCTAGTATGTCAAATTTGTATGCATGGATGTAGCCATTAAAGTCATGTCTTTCCTGTTTCTCTTATAAATTAAAAGAAACAAATTGTTTAGTTCAGCAAGTATGGAGTACTTATCATGTGTAAGGCCCTGGGCTAGATTCTGAGAATATATAGTATGCTGCTTGTTACCTCTCAGGAAAACAAACAGAAAACCAAACCAACTAATAAAATGGGGTGGAAGGTAAGCAGAAGTACCCCCATTATACTTAAATTCATCTTAATTTTTTTTTTGGAAGCCGGGTCCTCTTTTATGTCTAAATTTTGTGGTTATCCGAGAGAACTAACTATGGTAGAAGAAAATTCTGAATAAACCAAGTCATTTATCTGAGTGGGGACATGTTACAGCTATTTGTTCACAGGAGAAAGCATGAACTCTGGAATTTGGAAAAGTTGTGCTTAAATCTCTAATCCACTACTTACTAGCTGTTTAACTTTGGACAAATTAGTTTCCTTATTTTCCATCTGTAAATTGATGATAATAACACTGACCTTACTGGGTTGTGGAAGGATTAAATACCAACACATAAAAGGTGATGAAAAAGGTTCATTACCTTTTTATTCTGTCCCTTCCTTCATGACTCATTTTTCATTGGAAATTTAGCTTATAATCACCATTGGCACTTGGAGTGCCCCATGATAAGCTGTCGTACCTCGAAGTTGACGTTTTCCAGATTGGCAGGGAAACGGTATGGATTACTTGCTCTACTGCTTTTGACAGTTTTACATATTCCTCCAGTGAAAGAGTTATCGAGGACTTCTCCTCTGGCTTCTCCTGCCAGAAAATGAAACCTATAAACAAAGTAATTTTTAAGAATTCAATAGATGTAGAGCAATCTTTAAAATTTACTGTATATGAAAGAAATTATTCTCTTAGATGTTTTTGACTCATGACAAATGGCTTGAAGGAAAGCCCATTTTTTTGTAGTTTATGGTGAGGTATCCAAAAAGGGCTGGAAGCCAAACTCAGCCCCTCTGGCTCTGTTAGGTTCTCCCTATTCCATTTATTTAATTGTTCTAGGCTTTCATCATGACATAAAATTTGAGTTTATAATTATTTCATGAGTTACAGAACCAGTACAAACTTTGGAAGTAGATTATGAAATAAATTATTACATAATGCCAATCTGGGTTCACTTCCTTCAGTATGATACAGTAAAAGAATTCTTATAGAGAGCTAATAATGAAATAGTAATAGCAATATTTTAATAGAATTGTAATCATATTAGTTTGTTTTTATTAATAACTATAATGATATTTAAAATTTGTTTAACAAATGCTTACATAATATTTACTATAAGTCTAGTACTGTTTGATCTGTATTTAATATTATTATATTTACTTAATATTTATGATAACCATGTGATTGTGATATAGATATAATTATTATACCTATTTTACAAATGAGGAAATTGAAGCATAGAGAGATTAATTAGCTTAGTACAAATCAAGTATTTAAGAAATTGTTTTGTGGTAGATGAAAACTTTTTCAGAATGCTAATTGTTTTCCAAGTTCTTATAGATATTAATATGTATTCTGTGAAAAAAAAAGTTTTGTGCCAAAAATTTGATAATGCTGGATTACATAAGATGAGATAATAGAAAATATATATACTGGTCTCTGCCCCCCATTTCCTGGACCAGAGCTCTCAAAACCCTTGCAATTTCCTGAATGATGAGAACACTAACAGCATCTTTTCTTCTAGTATTTGTTCTTTGATCCCAGTTTTTGACACAGAGCTCCTAAATCCCTTGGAATTTCTTGTGTGACAGCAGTGTCTTTTGTTCCAATGAGGTGACTCTTGGTGGGCTCCTGGATGGGGGCTGGTCACCAGAAAGATCATGCCATGATTCAAGGCTTGGAAATTTTTGCCCTACCCTCCATTCTCCAAAGAGGGGAAAGAGCCTAGAAATAGGAGTAATGATCTATCACACGTATGTGATGAAGCCGCCATAAAAATACCCAAAGTATGGGGTTCAGAGAGCTTCTGGCTTGGTGAGCATATGGAGGTGTGGGGGAGTGGTACCTAACCAGGGCATGGAAGCTCCTTCCCCTTCCCACATCCTTGCCCTACCCATCTCTCCCAGTAGGATGTTCATCTGTATCCTTTATCATATCCTTTTATAGTAAACTGGTAAATATAAGTAAGTTATTTTACTGATTTCTGTGAGCAGCTTTTGCAAATTAATCAAACCCAAGGATGAGTTCTTGGAAATCTTCAATGTGTCAGAGGCACAGGTGAGAACCTGAACTTGCAATTGGCATCTGACATTGCAGGGGGCAGGGGCAGTTTTCCAGGACTGAGCCCCTAACCTATGGGATCTGACACTATCTCCAAGTAGATTGGGTCAAAATTCAGTTAAACTGTAGGGCTCCTGGCTGATGACACAGAGAATTGCTTGGTTGGGGGAAACCTACCCCACATCTGGCATCAGAAGTGTTGTGAGTGCGGCAGTCGTGTGAGAATAAATGAGGTACACAGCAGGAGGACCCATATGTGAATCAGATCTCAGTAAAGCTGTTTTTTAAAAAAAGAGTGATGCCTGTGGGTTCTGTAACTTGTATCTCTTAGTCAAATTCTCACCCTTATTGAATTTGTACCAATGAGTATTTGAGAGAGGAAGTAAGAGGAGCTGGTCTGGAAAGAACTTTCCAAAGTACTTAAATTTGAATGACAAACACACGTATTTAAGACTCTTTCATTTTCTGAGTTAAGAGGGATCAATGAGGAAAAAAGAATTGTTTACCTTTGCCTTATACCATGTACTATAAATTTGTCACAAACAAGAAAGGGCTTGAGAAGAATGGTTCCCAGGTCATGAGGAATCTATGAAGGTAGCAGCTGCTGGCAGAGAGCCTGAAGGTAGGATTTCTGTGGAGGTGACTCTGTCAGAGTGCGTCTGAGGAAACTTTTAGGAGTGAAGCCAACTATGCAGCCATTTTGAGCTCTATTCTTTCTCCTCCCCTCTGTGGCATTTAAGTTGACTTTAAATATTTTGGTGTTTCAAATACATTGTGGCTTTTAATATTTTAGGTTTCTAAAGTGCTTTATCTAATTTGGCTTTAATGTTATATTTTGTAACTTTTTGAATTTAATTAAAATTTTCATATATACAGATACATAAATATGCATGTGTGTTCATGTATTATACGTGTGTGTGTGTGTGTGTCTGTGTGTGTATGTGTACGCGTTTGTACTTTGGATGAGCCTGAGAAAAAGCAAACAGCATACTACTATCGCCTGATTCTTGCTTCAGATTTCAGACCTTGTGACTGATGTTGACAAAGTAGCAATGTTGGTATGTCTTATTAAATTCCTTCTTGGAGAGATGCCATTTAAGAAGAGGGATAGCTACCCCGGAAACTTCTTATTTTGGGTAGAAATGTGTTGGAGGGAGGCAGAAATTCTAAGGCCAGCAGGTTAGAGAGATTCCAGTAAGCAGCTCTCAAAACTCTCAATCCCTGGGGAGGCGAGGAGAGGACTGGCTGTCCCTGAGTCAGTAGGTTTTGCTCATTTCTGAGAACTCTTGGGACAACAGCTCTGGTTGGCAGGGGCCCACACAGTCCTTCTGCCAAAGTACACAGAGCATGTGGTCCTCCCCAGCTGTAACTCGAGAGTCTCGACCAACTGAACAAGAGGTGAGTTTGTAATGTCATCCCTAATCAATCAGAACATTAGAAAATGTGATGATCATTGGGAGTTTCTGGCTGAGTTTTTCTTCCAAAGAAAGGAAAAAAGGAAACCATTTCTGTACCCTGATAAGACACTGTTGAAACATTCTCGATGAAATCAACTCTAATTAGGAGTTCTTAGGAAAGAACCTCAAATCAGTTTGTAGTCATCCAACATACAGATGAGGGAACTACAGCCCAGAGATATTCAATTACTTGGTCATGATCTAGTGAATTAATACAGAAGTAGGTCTAGAACACGGCTCCCCTTATTTCCAGACTAATGGCTGTTCCACTGTACTGCTGTCCTTGAGTTTGTTTCAATAGCTTCTAGTTTTTATTCTAATCCAATGAGGTTGTATTTGCAATTTCTGTTGTTTGTCTTTGGTGCCTCAAGGTTTCATTTTATGCAAGTCTGGCCATACAAGTAAAGACCAAAAAAAAACCCCACTACAAAGCAATAAAAGTTTGTAGAAAACTATTTGTTTTCTGGGCAAAAATTGAAAGAAGAATTCTTTACCATGAGAAAAGGAGAGTACAAGAGATTACTGGGTTTTCTTATGCTTCCAACTAAGGCTTAGCTCTTGTTTTCAATTTTTCTTGTATTTCCTCAAGTTTTCTCAGACACTGTCTCAGTCTAATGAATTTAGAATCCCTTGCCAAACCTCCAATGTCCTCATGACCTAAAAGAGGAACATTAGAATTTCTGAGCATTATTTAAAGATCAGGAGGAGGGTTGTGTGGCCCACCGAGGTTTCTTCCATTACGTTCTCATCTCTAAGGTGGATATTGTCCCAAATCAGAATGAAATGGTAGAAATAACCCAGGTCTTGGAGTCTGGGTTTGAATCCTGTTCCTTCATTTACTAGTTGTTAAACTTGGACAGGTTAGTTAATCTCTCTGAGGCTCCTTTTCCTGGTTTGTAAGTTGGGCAAGTAGAACCAGATGGTAATGCAGGTCTGACCTTCTGCCTTTAAACTGTACTGACCTACCCATACATCACATAGTCCATGTAAGAGGAAGTTTTGGACGCCCTCGCCATGTTCACATCTCCTCTTACTCCCCTACTTTTTCACATCATTGTTTTTTGATCACCCTATTTTTTCTGTGTTTGCCTGACTCCTTTCCTTCTGGCTCTGTCTCCACTGTTGGCTCAGGGCTTGCCTCTCATGCTTGAAGAATGGTTTTGCTTCTTTAGTGTTTTCACTTTCAGTACACTCACAGGCGTACTTTTTGATACCCTTTTTCTCCATTGTCAGTAGGTGTTTTTGGCTGAGGTTTTCTTCCAGGGAATGGAGAAGAGGAAACGATTTCTGCACATTGATAAGAAGATTCTGTTGAAGCACTCTCATTGAAATCAACTCTAATTAGGAAATTTTGGGACCTAACCTCAAATCAGTTTGTAGTCTTCCAACATACAGATGTGGAGACTGCACATTTCTGAGTGGGTCCTCACCCTTTCAAGATATAGTCCCGGGAATCTACCCTGGTACCTCCCAGCTTGGCTGGCCTCCCACCAGTTTCCCCCGATCCCCTCCAGAGCTCTCAGAAGGCTATATAAGAATTAAAACAAACTATGTTTATGAAGTACTCACAGCATTGTCCGCTACGAACTAAATATGAAAATGCTAAATTCTTTTATTCCTTAGGAATGAGGATTATGGCCTGCGTGAGCTGCTTGAGCGTGGTAGCCTAGTGTCCGGGACAGGGCTGGTGAGAGGAGTAAGACATTCATGAGGAATGTAGACAATGGTGGGTCTCATTGCTTCATTGTTGCTTCCAACTCATTAGTTCTGAGATGGTCCTACTTCCCAAATGATAAAAAGATGATACATACCCAGTGCCCATCAGCTGTACACTAGGGATGGGATTATACTGCCGTGAGCATACTGATTTTTTTCTCCCACAATTCCTTTCATCTGAATTGTCTCCACAATCATTTTCTCCATTGCATTCCAACTTGCTCGCAATGCAGCGACCTAGTCAAGAAACAGCAACATTGACAACAAATGATCATTTAAGAAAGTATTTGCTGATTTGAAACATGAGTACTTTAAATTTCAAGGGAAGGTTGAAGGCAAGTTTTCATTATTTTTGATAAAAAATTAGGAAATATGGAAATGGAATGACAAACTGATGTTTTCCCTTATTTTTTAGGATTACAAGAGTCAGGATATAATTATTTAGTCACTGTTGAGCTCATTGTCTTAAATAAGGGAAATAATTCTAGAATCCCATTACCATTACAGTGAGCTTGCTGCAGAAATCATCTTCTGTAGGAGAAAATTAACAATAGGCTCAGAATTTTTTTTGATTCAGGATAACAGACTCAAGGTCACTGTTTTTTTCAAAAAAAACTATAATTTCACACACACACACGTCTACTGGTACACATAACAACGTGGCTGAATGTCTGAAATTTTATGTTGGGTGAAATAAGCCTGACACAGAAGAGTCATGCCGTTTGAATCCTTTATCTGATGTTCAACAACAAGGAGAGAGATTAACTGGAAAGAGGAAAGCAGGAACTTTTTGGGTTTATGGAGATTTTCTGTACCTTGATTGGGGATTGTTTTCATGGGTGTATATATTTGTCAAAATCAAATTGCACACTTACTATCAGTGTATTTTACTATACATAATTATTACATATTTTAATGTAGATATTCACTGTTTATGATTACTGTTAATAATTGTTTCACTGCATATAATTTACTATATCTAATTATTTTTTTTGGACAAATTAAATGCCTAGGTACTACAGTATTAGGTAGCAGTTTGAGTGAATTTAGATAATAGTACCAACTCCATGTACCCAGACAATTCCCTTCCTTTTTAAACTTGATGAATTTCATAAGGATCCTAGGAATCAGTATGTGCCTATATATTACTGAACTTGAAATGGTTTATGTACAATGACAGATAGCCCGCCTCCTGCCCCTCAGCCTCTTGCCTATAGTCAGGGATGCTGGCATCTGTACCATTACGTACAGGTCTCACTGACAATGATTAAATGTTTTACTCAGGATTATCTGGTTACCTATTTTAAATTGTGATCAACATCTCACTACAGCTATGCATGACTATTTGGACTAACTGAAATGCTTGGGGAAATTGGGTATTCTATTGAATTAAATTTTTGTACTAATAGGGAGTTCCCTAGAAAGTACTTAGTTTTTTGGTTAATAACATTCAGTAAGAAGGTAGAATGTAATGAAAGTAATTAAGTCCTCCTTTGATTATTCAAAATCTTGTATCGAGACCATTATTATAGTTCTGAGCATCATAAACATACAAGACTGAAAATACAGAGGGAATTGAATTCCTGTCATTCCCAAGATATAACCTGAAAGACGCTCTGTTTTTAAAACAGCACATCTCTAGTTTTTCTGTTTGCTTTTCTTAGGGCAGAGCAGAATGGGTAATTTAGTATGCAATAGAGATGATTTTCCTAAAGAAAAAGAAAGGACAAATATGACAGTTTTTAAAAGTTTTGAACCTAGCACTCACAAATTTGAACAAAAGCTAATTTTTGATACAGTTACATTAAAAAGTATCCCATTTTATCAGGTGGAGATAGGGGTACACATGTAAGGTACAGTTCTCATTAACCTAGGTTTGTGAGCAGGGTACCAGATATGTTAGGAATTCAATTATTCATTTGGTACTTCCAGGGATATTAGAGAGGATTTATTAGCAAGGGTAGGGATGAAAGCAAGAGGAATTCTCTTCAGTGATGTTTAGGAATGGGTGGCAGGAGTGATATAGGTCTGTGATGGGACAGAGCTGAGAATGATTCCAGACCTTGGAAACACAGTGGAATAGGAAGCACAAGGGGAGAGAGATTGTAAGCCATAAATATATCCTATACCAAAGAAGGAATGGGAAAAATGAAGGGAAATTTGGATAGTACAGGATTTGTAGAAGTCAGCATGCTTTAGCCAGCACATGCATATATATACTTACACCTGGAACTATGTAGTCATTTGAATGGTACATGATTTTCCTATTTACTTGAACTGATTTGTGTTACTACAATGGTATATTATTTTTATAACTAGTTGCAAATTCTCATCTTTATGCTTAAAGTTACAACTTTGAGAGAGGAGTTGGCATAGCGCATGGGGATTATCCTCATGGGTACTTCTCAAAGATCCATGTATACATTAAAGTAATATATTCAGTCTTGGGGGACTCTGAAGATGCAATCATGAGAGAGGAAAGGAAAGATAGACATTTTTTGATGTTGTTGTTAATTGAGCCAAACATCATTCTGAATATCCTGAGTCAGACAAATAATGGTCCATTCAACATTGTATTCCCTTTCAGAGTGGCATTAGTGGATGTTTCTAGGAGAGCACAGTGGTATATCATCTTCAGTGGAATATTTAACAACCAACAGGCCATGGTACTACTCAGTCAGAATGGATTCCAACCATATTTGTGCTAAGGATTAGCTGGTTAGTGGTTGGATCCTAGGAAGATCTAGAGATTCTTGGTGAAGGGATCTGGATAGTAGGGCAGAGGTCACTAAGAGACCTCAGGGTAGCAGCTGCTTACCCACCATTACAGATGTATTTCAACAGTTCAGTTTCTATCACTAGTTATGGACATATTGCTGATGAACTAGAGATCAGCTGTGCCTATACCACTAACTTTCCTGAACTCCCTCATTATGAATTGTTAGCTCATAGATGTATCTAAAGCCTTCTCAACCTTGTGGATATTTCTGGCCTAAACAAAGCTCTTTTGTAATAAATCTCATAGATTTATCATCTATTGAATAAAAGAGTTCTTCCTGGTAATCTGTTCTAAAAACTACCCTTCATGGTTCAAATAGTTGTGCTTCAGTTCTAAATTTTTATCTTAATATTCTGGTTCTAATGTTAAGGTCTGCATTCCCCTGAGCCATTGCCATCAAAATTTTTCTTATATTCCCTCTTTTGTCAATATGTGACATGACCTTATTTTTGTAGGCATAATGTCTATCTCCCGACCCATGTCCCACCCTCACATCTCAGGTATGGGGGATGAGGTACAGAGGGAAAACCCTGACACCAGCATTCCTGCCTGACATTCAGAAAAGATTGGCAAAGCTGAAGGCAGCAAGCAAGGAGTAAGAAGAGAGAGACATTAGACCCAGGTCTGGGGTCAGTTTTCTATAGGAATTTGAAATCTGCTATTTAGTTCTAAATACTTTTCAGTGTATCTCAGAGTACACAGAAATGATGGGATTTTATTCATCTGAACTCTAATTTTAACTTTAAATTGACTATTTATATAAGAAATCAGTGAACTATGGCCCATGGATGAAAACTGACCTGCCACTTGCTCTTGTAAATAAAATTCTATTGGAACACAGCCATGCTCAATTGTTTATCTACTGTCTATGGCAGCTTTGATGTTAAGATGCCAGAGTTGAACAGCTGCTGCATAGACCGTATGGCCAGCAAAGCCTAAAATATTTGGCATCTGGACCTTTCCTGAAAAAATGTGTAGAAATCTCATCTGGACTGTTCAAAGTGTTGAGCTTTGGAGAGCCATTAATTAGCAAGAGAATACATAGATTAAGTGGTATATTCAAAATTTGATTATAATCTAATGATACTTAAATTTAAAAATTTACAATTTTCTGAATGAGAATTGTACTTGAAGTTTAAAAAGTTTGAAGTTTGAAATGGTTGCCACCATTTAAATCATTTTCAACCTCCTCTTCTGACAATTACCTTTGGAGTCATTCAATGGACCACACCAGAAAATTTGTCACATCATCTCTAGTCATCCCCTTGACATACTATCTTAGCTTTAATATTCTTATCTTAATAAACTATGTTAAAATTTTAAAACTCTGTCACCCCTTTTCAATTGCTTATTCTAGATTTGTGCTTCTTAATAACCAATTTTTTTTTTTTTTTTTGGCGGCACGCGGGCCTCTCACTGTTGTGGCCTCTCCGGTCGCGGAGCACAGGCTCCGGACGCGCAGGCTCAGTGGCCATGGCTCACGGTCCCAGCCGCTCCGCGGCATGTGGGATCCTCCCGGACCGGAGCACGAACCCGTGTCCCCTGCATCGGCAGGCGGACTCTCAACCACTGCGCCACCAGGGAAGCCCTAGCCAATTTTTAAAAGTATCTGCCTCTTCCTCCGTTTCCTTCTCCTCATTCTCTTCTTACTGCTGTATCACAGTGTAGGAACCTGGGAGTCGTACTTGATGAGCAAATGAATCAAGTAAGTGGTCAAGATGATTATAGCTTGAAAGCTGTAATTTTACACATGAATAGCATGTAATTGGTAGCATAACACCCCTGTCCCCCCCCACAGGCTTAAAATATGGTGGGACTTCTCTATCATGACTTTCACTGGGAGTCAATTGGAATAAATTTATTTAGTCATTTTTAATGAAGACTGAACATTTTCCAAAAGTACATTACCACTGTCACAGCGGAACTTATTCTTGCAGTCAACCTCTTCAATTTTGCAGAGCTTAGAAGGGATGCATGGTTGAAAGGTCATGAGGGGCTCAGTACATGGTTGTCCTCCAAACTGACTGGGGCGCAAGATGGACCTAACTTTAAACTGAAAGAAAAGGAGAGAAAGGTGAGTAACTGAGGCTGGGTCAAAGCCAAAAACTATCTAAGAAAACTGGGCTTCTCAATCACAGTAGTGATTTTTCCTATAGTGGCGTTTGCTGAATTAAATAATGACTTTTTCCAGTTCTATTATTGTGTGTCCTTAGGGAAGTCAATACTTTTTGGGTCTCACTTTTCCAACCTGTAAAATGAGGAACTGGGACAAAAGATTTCTTAAGATTTCTAACTCTGAAATCATATGATTCTAAATTGAATAGAAATCAAATGCACACATATTTACTGAGCGTGTCCTGAGTGCAATAAATCTTCCAGGTAATAACAGTAGCTCTTTTATTCCTCAAAGATAGTGTGACGTGATAAATGTGAAAGGATTTGGGGGCTCTTTTGCATGAGGATGTCACCATGGAAACCAGGGCTGACACATTCTCCACACTTTAAAAGATTTTAAACAGGCAGTAGTAAAACAAAGAGTCAGAGAGGGAAAGAAATAGGACAGGATTAAAAAGTACTGACTTTGAAGTCAGAAAAATCCAAGTTCGAAATGTAGTCTTCTATTCATTAGTGGTGTATTCTTGGGCAAATTACTTAACCCCTAATGAGCTGTCACTTCCTCATCTATAAAATGGGTAGAAAAACAATGTGATGTGAAGTTTGAATAAGGTGATGTATGTAAAGGGCGTAGAACAATTTCTCTCAGAGAGCGGGTGCTCCAATAATGAGTTCTGTCTACTTCCCTAATGTCTGAATGCTTAGCCCCTGACCTGACTGGGGTTCACATGGGCCAGTGTCCTTACAGGAATGAGCTTGAGATGGGTAAATATTGCAGCTGGGAACAATAAACAAATAGAGGGACTTTCCCATGGGGAGAGGGATGTTAGAGGAAAGGCAAGGAGTCATTTTAATTAATGCCCCTCATTTCTGTCTGATTTTAAACCTTGGACTGAAATCCCCATTTTTTAGCACTTGTTTTTGCTTTGTGAGCTCTCAGAGGGCACATGCAGTGGAATTCAGAGCTGGGCGAGTGCAATACCAATTCTGGGGGGTAGAACATTGTTTTTGGTGTTCACATGACAATAAACCATGCAAAATGAATCCTCCTTCCCCCCCAACATGTTGCTAAATGGAATTTTCCTTCAGTGGAAGCTGGGACAGTTCATTTTCAAATATTGAAGAAATTCAGCATTTCTATGACTGTTGAGTCTGTCAGGGAATTCGAGAATTTTACTGTGATTCCGACTTCCTGAATACACCCACATATCACCTACCTGTTTTTCAACACAAGGGTCACAGTCTGACCACGGTCCATAATCTCCCAGGAGGCAATTGATAGGACAAGTTTGCCAGTTACATTCTCTGGTCTCCTGCTTGGTGCAAAGCTGGTCGCAAAAGTTTTCCAGATAGTACTGATTCACAACGATGTATCTGTAACAGTGAGGAAAAAGCTGCTTAGAATGAGTGTATTCATTGTGGCTCCAGCTCCATAAGAAAAAGATCATTGACTCAATTACAGTGAATACAAGGAAAGAAGGTTTTCATGGAAAATCAGGCAGTGTGGCATATGTGCAATTCTTACCACTTACTGGAACTCAGTACTGGGTCCATAATTTGTTGGGCCCTGTGCAAAATGGAAACGGGGGGTGCCTCACGTTCAAAGCTTATTAAGAATTTCAAGAAAATGACTGCAGAGCATTAAGCCAAGCACAGAGCCCTTCTCAGTGTGCGGTCCTGTGTGACTGCACAGGTCACACGTCCATGAAGCTGGCCCTGACTGAATTCCTGGAAGGGACTGAAAGGGAAAGAAAAGGAAGAAGAAAGTTTCTGCAAATTGCTTAAAAGATGACAACACAGGGTGATAAATACAATGATTATGATAGAGCCAGAGTGCCGTGGGCCCAAAGAGTAAGGGAGAAAGTGACATGAGAGATACATTTTGAAAAATTCATGTGAATTTCCCAGGCAAGAAAGGGAAGGGCATTTAGAAGGAAGATCATGTGCAAAGATTAGAGGTGGAGAGTATGACACGTCCGTGAAGGGACTTGTGGGACGGACCTGAGAAGTGCATAATTGAGAGGGATGGAATATATTGTGGTACTTTATTTGGTAGGCAGTAGAGAGCTACTGAGGGACTCTTGAGTAGAGAAGTATTATAAACAAATCTGTTCTTACATCCTTCATGGATGGTTTATTGGGGCAGTCAGTTGGTGATTTAATGACACTCACACTACATATGTAAAAATAGTTTTCTAACATAGATCTCAAAAAAGTGCTATAACAGTTAAAACACATTAAATATATGCCTTTCTCCTCCAAGTCATGTGTGCATCTTCATGGACTAGAAATATCTAACAGATTTAAAGAAACTGTGGGGGATGAGTAGTCTGAATTGATGAAAAGGCTGAATTATTAAATGTTATCAAGTAAACACAGTTTCTTGCCTACTGGTCCATGACAACAATCAAGCTAATAGCTAGCAGTGCTGATCAATTGAGGTCCTGTTAGACTCAGTTGAATGAGTAGAAAATTCTCTATAATTAACTCTCTAACTGTAGGCAAGCAGAGTTATGTGCTGATTGAAAAAAAGCCTGAGTAGTGATTCTAAGTAAGTTAGTCAACTGAAAATATTGCACAGATTCTTAATTAAATTTCTTTGAAACACCTCAGTTTTCGTGGAGAACAAAAGTAGACTCCATTTCAACCTTATGTGGAAAAGACCTCAAAGTCCATCCAAATTCATGAATTCTTTTCAGAATTAAAAAAAAATTGTGGGTTATAGTCTGCAAAAGTTATACTTTTAGATATTTTTTTTCCATCACTCAGTGTGGCACTTTTGATTTCGCTAACCCTGTCCTTGAGGTTTTACAGGGCACAAAGAAAAGCTACAAAGTCCACACCCACCTCTGTCTGGTCTGGGTTCCAGAATTGCAGGTTTTTGAGCAGCTGGACCACTGAGTCCATGGGTAATGATCACAGAAACAGGCTTGGCCCTTGTCAATCAGAGCACTCAGCAGGATGAAATATAAGATGGAGTGTCTGGCCATGCCTGGAGAGCCTCCAGACCCTGAAAAGAAATGATATAAAACATACCAAACATCTGTGAGGTAAAACTTTATAGGTCATTCTCAGTTACAACCTCAAATATGATCTTAGAAAACATCTTGCCTTCCTTAAGGTAAAGTAACACCTGCAAATTCACATGCTTATGAGTATAAATGTTATTTCTAAAGATTTTTAGGGTGGACATTCCCATAGTTACAAACCCCAGTACTAGTAAGTTTCTGTGAACTGTCAGTGATAGGCTACAAGACAAACTATGTAGTATATATTTGTATCTCATTTCATTCCTAAATGGAAATTTTTATGTAGTCTTATACTTTTCCAAATAACTGCTTATTGTGTGTGGACAGTGCCCTCAAGTACTACCTAGTACTACCTTTCAGTTTTTCATACTTTTCTGGGCTTGGGGAAGGACTTTGGAACCCTTCTTTTTGAAGCTCTATTTACTTTTCTGGCACCTTGGAAGCTTGTTAAAGAGAGTTCACTGTCCAACTATCTCTAGTTTTAGAGTCATAGAAGTTAGAGCTGGAACGGATCTTTGAAACCTTCAGATTAAACTCCCTCATTTTATGGATGATGAGACGGAGGCTTAAGCAGGAACAGTAAGGTTGAGACTACATGACAAGTAACAGCCCAAGACTCCTCATTCTTGGATGAGACGCATTCCTTCATTGAATTTCTAATAACGCTAACTAGTGTTCCTGGAGCATCTAGATGCTTGGAACTCCACTACCCAGAACACAAGAGGGTTTATTCAGATGTGGCTGAATGCCAGAGAAAACTTGGACCAGTGGTTTCTCATGTGCTGTGGAGCCTTGAGGATCTGTGTGTTATTGGATGGAAATTGCAAAACCGTTATCTGCCCTCCCAATATTGCCATTTTGATTTTTGTATCTCTAACAAAACACACAACATGGTTAAATATGTACAGAAAATGCTGCCGTAATTAGTATAGTAACTTCCATTTAAAGAAATATTAATAGAACGCCATTCACCTAATTTCTCTGTGTCTCAGTTTTATTATCCATAAAATAGGGATAATACTTTTACCTTCTTCATAAGACTTTTGTTAGGATTCAGTAAGAAGAAAATTCATGTAAAGTGCTTAGAACAATCCTTGGTATAGAATCATCACTCAATAAATATTAGTTTTTCAAAAGAGTAGTAACACTTGAGTGTTTCAAAGTTAATTGTAGCTATCGGTCATGAATTTTTCAAAATAATGGGCTCCTCAAATTACAGTAAGAATCTTGTGAAAATTGAAAATATGTTTTGATGTTAAATAAGACTATTCATGTTTAACATGATTTAGAAATACGGCTTTAGTTACTTTTCATTTTACAAATAAAATCAGATCCCTGACCATCTTTTTTGAAATTACAATTTCCCAGCAGTGTTTCCTATCCTCCTTCACTGCTTTATTTTTCTCTGTTATTCATACCTTCCTAATATATAAAGTACTATGTAATTTAAATAAATATCTCCTCTTTCCTTTCTCCTTCTTCACTAAAATATGAACACCACGACAGTTGATCTTTTTTGTCTGTTTTGTTCATTTCAGCATTTAGAAGAATGAGAGCAAGCATACCACGCAATGAATAAATGTTGTAGAATTGAGTCTAGGAAACAGTTTAGAAACGGGTTTTGATGAAATCTGAATAATGTAATTTAAGTCCATAATTACAGCCACTTCTGTAATATTATTCTCAAAATTTCTGCCAGATTAAGTATATTTCATAGACTAGAAATGAACTTGTCTGTTCAGTTGTCACCCATTGTTTCAGCAAGAGTGATAGTTTGTAGCATAACTGGTTTATTTCTAGTTTGTTGTAATAGTTGATTGAAATAAAAAACTAGATCTCTTGAGATGCAAATTAATTTTAGAACACCATAATATATTAAGTTAGTCTGCCTCTTATTTATTTGATAATATTTATTGTGTTCTAAAATATATAGAAATGCATGAAGAAGAAAATTAAGATGATTTATTATATAACCAGAAAAATTCTGCTGACATTTAAAAAATACATATAATATATGCCTGCATTTGAAAAGTTTAAAAAGAACAGAAAGAAAAATGTAACACCTGAGGTCTCTTCTACCTATAGCCAGAACCTCTTCTTACACATAATCGCTTTTCTCTTTTTATAGGTAGAAAATGGAGGGAAAATTCTTCCACACATTCCCTTACACATATACATGTATGCATGTTCTTTAAATATATACACAAAAAAGAAGTATGATGTATATTACTCTGTACTTTGTTTTTCATTTCACAGTATACTTTAAAGATATTTCCATATTAATAGATGTATATCTACTTCAATTTTTTCCCTTAGCATTCTTTTTTTTTTTTTTTTTTTTTTTTGCGGTACGCGGGCCGTTCACTGTTGTGGCCTCTCCCGTTGCGTAGCACAGGCTCCAGACGCGCAGGCTCAGCGGCCATGGCTCACGGGCCCAGGCGCTCCGCGGCATGTGGAATCTTCCTGGACCGGGGCACGAACCCGTGTCCCCTGCATCGGCAGGCGGACTCTCAACCACTGCGCCACCAGGGAAGCCCCCTAGCATTCTTTTTTTAAAATTTTTATTTATTTATTTGGCTGCATTGGGTCTTTGTTGCTGCACTTGGGCTTTCTCTAGTTGGGGCGAACAGGGGCTACTCTTTGTTTCAGTGCATGGTCTTCCCATTGCGGTGGCTTCTCTTGTTGCAGAGCACGGGCTCTAGGCATGCGGGCTTCAATAGTTGCTGCCTGTGAGCCCTAGAGTGCACGGGCTTCAGTAGTTGCGGTGTGTGTGCTCAGTAGTTGTGGCACATGGGCTCAGTAGTGGTGGCTCACAGGCTCTAGAGCACAGGCTCAGTAGTTGTGGTGCAGGGGCTTAGTTGCTCCATGGCATGTGGGAATCTTCCTGGACCAGGGATTGAACCCGTGTACCGTGCATTGGCAGGCATATTCTTTTTTTTTTTTAGATGTTGGGGGTAGGAGTTTATTAATTAATCAATTTATTTTTGCTGTGTTTGGTCTTCGTTTCTGTGCAAGGGCTTTCTCTAGTTGTGGCAAGCGGGGGCCACTCTTCATTGCAGTGCATGGGCCTCTCACTATCGCGGCCTCTCTTGTTGCGGAGCATAGGCTCCAGACACGCAGGCTCAGTAGTTGTGGCTCACGGGCCTAGTTGCTCCACGGCATGTGGGATCCTCCCAGACCAGGGCTCGAACCCATGTCCCCTGCATTAGCAGGCAGACTCTCAACCACTGTGCCACCAGGGAAGCCCTGGCAGGCATATTCTTAACCACTGTGCCACCAGGGAAGTCCTATCTACTTCATTATTATTATTAGTATTATTATTATTATTTTTGCGATACGCAGGCCTCTCACTGTTGTGGCCTCTCCTGTTGCGGAGCACAGGCTCCGGACGCGGAGGCCCAGCGGCCATGGCTCACGGGCCCAGCTTGCTCTGCGGCATGTGGGATCTTCCCGGACCAGGGCACGAACCCGTGTCCCCTGCATCGGCAGGCGGACTCTCAACCACTGCGCCACCAGGGAAGCCCTACTTCATTATTTTTAATGACTGCATAGTTTTATACTGTATAGATGTATTATACTGAACTTAACCATTATTCTAACTGTAGACTTTTAGTATACATACATAATGCAATAAACATCTTTATATTTTAGCATACTTTTGTAGTATATCCATGGGACCAACAAATATTCCTAGCAGTAGAATGGCTCAGTCAAATGATATAAATTTTTAAATGTTGATAGATTTTGCCAAATTGCCCTACTGAAATATGGCTCCCTCAAAAGTCTCAGAGGATGAGTTAAAATTATATTTTAATGTGTTTACTTTATGTTTTTTTATTTGGATGAAAGGATATTTCAGTTAAAAAAATGAGTCTCCTCATTTTATAAATCTTCATTCAAGCCAAGAGTTTGAGATCAGATATAAGAATTGTTTCCCCACAAAAAAAATTTTTTCTCCAATATGCTCAGAAGTTAGAGCATTTCTTCATAATAAATCAGTAAGCATTTAAAATTTTTTTTAATTTTTAATTGAAGTATAGTTGAACTACAATGTTGTGTTAGTTTCTGGCATACAGCAAAGTGATTCAGTTATACATACATAACTGAATATATATATATATATATATATATATATATATATATATATATATATATATATATATATATATATATTACTCTTTTTCAGATTCTTTTCCATTATGGTTTATTACAGGATATTGAGTATAGTTGCCTGGGCTATACAGTATGACCTTGTTGTTTATCTACTTTATATATAGTAGTTTGTATCTGCTAATCCCAATTTCCTAATTTATCCCTCACCTACCCTTTTTCCCCTTGGGTAACCATAAGTTTGTTTTCTATGTCTGTAAGTTTGTTTTTGTTTTGTAAATAAGTTCATTTGTATCATATTTTAGATTCCACATATAAGTGATATCATAGGGTATTTGTCTTTCTCTTTCTGACTTACTTCACTTAGTATGTAAGTCAGTAAGCATTTTTAAACTGTCTTACAAGCTCAGAGAAAACTGCTAGAATAAAAGCAACTAAATCCCCTGACATATGGCTGAATATACCCTTCAATTTAAAATGGAATTGACACACATTTGAGTATCCATTGAGTGAGAAAAAAAGAAATAGAATTCATTATCATTGTCTGGGGAGGGTAGAGAGAAACTGAAGATGCTCCCCATGATTTTTATCCAACTCATAGATAAGCTGCTACGGCCCTAAGCTATTTCAATCATAAAAAAGAGAGGCTCCTTTAAAGACCACTGCACTTGCCTGCCAATTTTATTTCACTGGTATGTAACTCACCTTTCCTGGTTTTCTTCAGCAGCACAGAACCATAGACTTTGGGACAAGAGTGTCCAGAAATTAGGCTGTGATCAGACCAAATACATAGTATGAGTCCTATACCCTATACATCAGACCCAAGTTGAGATTGGTTTTCAACTGTCTTCAGGGCCATTGGGAGCTGAGGCTCCTAAACAATGTGAAGTTTCCCTCTTAATCACTAGACAGACCACCACCCCATCCCCCCACCCCCAAATTGGGATCTTCTCATATAGAAACTGCTTCAGCAAGGAAACGTAAAAGAGGGGTTTTTGTTGTTGTTTGTTTTTCTTATTAAATTTTGAACAGATAGATATTTTCCAGAATAATTCAATTGTAGAGAAAACAAATTCTTAAAGTATTTTTTGGAATCAGCATGTAAACAATAGGTAGAAGTTGAATTACAAGAGATTACCAGTTCTCAATTCTCAGCAGATGCTATCTGTTTTAACTTCCAAAAGCTTGAAAAATATAGGTGGATTTTATTCCAATTATAATCAAAAACTGCAAGAACAGAACTCATGTAAAATATTCTGATCTCTTCTTTGGCTATAGTATTCTGAGACAATTTGGAAAATGCTAAAATGAAGATGGTAATGCCAAAACTTCTTATTTGAGGAGATGCTAATAAAAGAGCTAATTAGTAGGTTCTCTTTTTATAACATTTTATTGTTATAAGGAAAAATTGTTTTATGTTAAAATGATAATTTTCATTCAAATAAAGAGAATTATTTCTCTTACTTTTTTATTAGCATAGCCCAGCATCTAATATCAAATGCTTCCTTATTTATTAATTTTCAACATCTCTAGGCATTTTGGAGATATCCAAAATTTCATGCAGGCATTATACCCATTACCATACAATTTTCTTATAAACATGGAACAAAAAGAATGTTCAGTGAATAGAGGAAGATAGTTATGAGAAATCTTCCACTGCAGTCACATAGTAGAAGAGCAGCAGTCTGCAGTTTTCTCATAATTGTCATCCCCTCTTGAACTCTAAAAATTAGTGATCCCATTGAACCATTGAAGATGGCTTTTGTGAGCACTTGGGGAATTCTAGCACAGGATGAAATCCATTTTATTCTGACCTGTCACCTTCCCACGTCCTTGACTTACATGAATGATTTGTCCCTAAGGCAGTTCAGCACATCTTACCCGACAGGTTCAGAGGATGCTCTAGTTTGCCCCCAACTGCAGGTTCTTCCTTTCCATCTTCTTGTAAATGTCTTGAATCTCTTATTTCTAATTTTTTCCTTCCACACATGCCCTGGAAGCTCAAGAAATTATATTTACCACTGCTAGGGCAGGCTGGGACGTTCTGGCACATGACTAGTCTTTGGCTAAACGGTATGTTTGTTTTACTTTTAACTGTAGATTAGCTCATAGAAAAACTTGATTTCACCAAGGCAGCTCTCTGGAAGGACACTTCTTTAAGAAATATAAATATTTTGGTTCTTTTGAGAATTAAGCAAAATCGTTATATCTTATATTAAAAGAAAGATAAATGGCTGTAAGCTCTTATGTTTTTTCATGCATGAAAGGGTAAGTTTGTTAGAAACATGATATATGATTTTGAAATATTAAGAATACAAAGGAGATCATTATGTCACTCACCTTAAACAGAGTTTGTGGTATCCAGGGAACTAATCTGCAATGGCTAAGGCAACAATAGGTACTCACAGTGAAAAGGGATTATAAGACAATCCAAACAAGTCTTTTTTCCCCATTGCTAACTAATACAAGGTCATGTCCCAGAGATCTAACAACACCTAGAGTGCTGTTAAAATAAACATTCCCTAGAAACTCTGGACTTTGCAAATGATCACTTAAGTCAGCAGTAACCCTGCAACTCTTCAGAGTGAGATATTGCACAGGGTCCTGATTTTTCAATGATTTTTCCCATTCAAGTAATATTGTAATGGGTATTGCTACTGAAAAGTTTCTGACTTCATTTCGAAAAACTTTTAGAATAAATTGTTTAAAATTGCTTCCCCCTTTAGGAATTTGTCCATTTAATTTAAAAAATATAGATTTTTTCTCATTATATAATATTTATTGAGAAAGATTTAGAACATGTGGAAAAGTATGAAGAGGAAAAGTAAAATCATTTTTTATAAACAAACAAAACCACTATTGATATTTGGAGTAAATACTTCCAGTCATATAATGCGTATGTGTATGTGTCTCTCTGTGTAAGTATACACACTCAAAGGAATGTGTGTGTGTGTATATATATATATATAAAACATGATATATAATTTTGTGACAGCATATATATATACATATATTTACATCTTTATTGGAGTATAATTGCTTTACAATGGTGTGTTAGTTTCTGCTTTATAACAAAGTGAATCAGTTATACATATACATATGTTCCTATATCTCTTCCCTCTTGGGTCTCCCTCACTCCCACCCTCCCTATCCCACCCCTCCAGGCAGTCACAAAGCACCTAGCTGATCTCCCTGTGCTATGCGGCTGCTTCCCACTAGCTATCTACCTTACGTTTGGTAGTGTATATATGTCCATGCCTCTCTCTCGCTTTGTCACAGCATATCCTTCCCCCTCCCCATATCCTCAAGTCCATTCTCTAGTAGGTTTGTGTCTTTATTCCTGTCTTAACCCTAGGGTCTTCATGACATTTTTTTTTCTTAAATTCCATATATATGTATGTGTTAGCATACGGTATTTGTCTTTCTCTTTCTGACTTACTTCACTCTATATGACAAACTCTAGGTCTATCCACCTCATTACAAAGAGCTCAATTTCATTTCTTTTTATGGCTGAGTAATATTCCATTGTATATATGTGCCACATCTTCTTTATCCATTCATCCGATGATGGACACCTAGGTTGTTTCCATCTCTGGGCTATTGTAAATAGAGCTGCAAAGAATATTTTGGTACATGACTCTTTTTGAATTATGGTTTTCTCAGGGTATGTGCCCAGTAGTGGGAATGCTGGGTCATATGGTAATTCTGTTTTTAGTTTTTTAAGGAACCTCCATACTGTTCTCTATAGTGACTGTATCAATTTACATTCCCACCAACAGTGCAAGAGGGTTCCCTTTTCTCCACACCCTCTCCAGCATTTCTTGTTTCTAGATATTTTCATGATGGCCATTCTGACTGGTGTGAGATGATATCTCATTGTAGTTTTGATTTGCATTTCTCTAATGATTAATGATGTTGAGCATTCTTTCACGTGTTTGTTGGCAGTCTGTATATCTTCTTTGGAGAAGTGTCTGTTTAGGTCTTCTGCCCATTTTTGGATTCGGTTGTTTGTTTTTTTGTTATTGAGCTGCATGAGCTACTTATAAATTTTGGAGATTAATCCTTTGTCAGTTGCTTCATTTGCAAATATTTTCTCCCATTCTGAGGGTTGTCTTTTGGTCTTGTTTATGGTTTCCTTTTCTGTGCAAAAGCTTTGAAGTTTCATTAGGTCCCATTTGTTTATTTTTGTTTTTATTTCCATTTCTCTAGGAGGTGGGTCAAAAAGGATCTGGCTGAGACTTATGTCATAGAGTGTTCTGCCTATGTTTTCCTCTAAGAGTTTGATAGTTTCTGACCTTACATTTAGGTCTTTAATCCATTTTGAGCTTATTTTTGTGTACAGTGTTAGAGAGTGATCTAATCTCATACTTTTACATGTACCTGTCCAGTTTTCCCAGCACCACTTATTGAAGAGGCTGTCCTTTCTCCACTGTACATTCCTGCCTCTTTTATCAAAGATAAGGTGACCATATGTGTGTGGGTTTATCTCTGGGCTTTCTATCCTGTTCTATTGATCTATATTTCTGTTTTTGTGCCAGTACCATACTGTCTTGATTACTGTAGCTTTGTAGTATAGTCTGAAGTCAGAGAGCCTGATTCCTCCACCTCCATTTTTCTTCTCAACATTGCTTTGGCTATTTGGGGTCTTTTGTGTTTCCATACAAATTGTTAAGTTTTTTGTTCTAGTTCTGTGAAAAATGCCATTGGTAGTTTGATAGGGAGTGCATTGAACCTGTAGATTGCTTTGGGTAGTAGAGTCATTTTCACAATGTTGATTCTTCCAATCCAAGAACATGGTATATCTCTCCATCTATTTGTATCATCTTTAATTTCTTTCATCAGTGTCTTATAATTTTCTCCATACAGGTCTTTTGTCTCCTTAGGTAGGTTTACTCGTAGATATTTTATTCTTTTTGTTGCAATGGTAAAAGGGAGTGTTTTCTTGATTTCACTTTCAGACTTTTCATCATTAGTGTATAGGAATGCCAGAGATGTCTGTGCATTAATTTTGTATCCTGCTACTTTACCAAATTCATTGATTGGCTCTAGTAGTTTTCTGGTAGAATCTTTAGGATTCTCTATGTATAGTATCATGTCATCTGCAAACAGTGACAGCTTTACTTCTTCTTTTCCAATTTGGATTCCTTTTATTTCCTTTTCTTCTCTGATTGCTGTGGCTAAAACTTCCAAAACTATGTTGAATGAGAGTGGTGAGAGTGGGCAACCTTGTCTTGTTCCTGATCTTAGTGGAAATGGTTTCAGTTTTTCACCATTGAGGACAATGTTGCCTGTGGGATTGTCATACATGGCCTTTATTATGTTGAGGAAAGTTCCCTCTATATCTACTTTCTGCAAGGTTTTTATCATAAATGGGTGTTGAATTTTGTCAAAAGCTTTCTCTGCATCTATTGAGATGATCATATGGTTTTTCTCCTTCAATTTGTTAATATGGTATATCACGTTGATTGATTTGCATATATTGAAGAATCCTTGCATTCCTGGAATAAACTCCACTTGATCATGGTGTATGATCCTTTTAATGTGCTGTTGGATTCTGTTTGCTAGTATTTTGTTGAGGATTTTTGCATCTATGTTCATCAGTGATATTGGCCTGCAGTTTTATTTCTTTGTGACATCCTTGTCTGGTTTTGGTATCAGGGTGATAGTGGCCTCGTAGAATGAGTTTAGGACTGTTCCTCTCTCTGCTATATTTTGGAAGAGTTTGAGAAGGATAGGTGTTAGCTCTTCTCTAAATGTTTGATAGAATTCACCTGTGAAGCCATCTGGTCCTGGGCTTTTGTTTGTTGGAAGATTTTTAATCACAGTTTCAATTTCAGTGCTTGTGATTGGTCTGTTCATATTTTGTATTTCCTCCTGATTCAGTCTTAGCAGGTTGTCCGTTTCTAAGAATTTGTCCATTTCTTCCAGGTTGTCCATTTTATTGGCATAGAGTTGCTTGTAGTAATCTCTCATGACCTTTTTTATTTCTGCAGTGTCACTTGTTACTTCTCTTTCATTTCTAATTCTATTGATTTGAGTCTTCTCCCTTTTTTCCGTGATGAGTCTGGCTAATAATTTATCAATTTTGATTATCTTCTCAAAGAACCAGGTTTTAATCTTATTGATCTTTGCTATCGTTTCCTTCATTTCTTTTTCATTTATTTCTAATCTGATCTTTATGATTTCTTTCCTTCTACTAACTTTGGGGTTTTTTTGTTCTTTTTTCTCTAATTCCTTTAGGTGCCAGGTTAGGTTGTTTATTCGAGATGTTTCCTGTTTCTTAAGGTAGGATTGTATTGCTATAAACTTCCCTCTTAGAACTGCTTTTGCTGCATCCCATAGATTTTGGGTCGTCGTGTCTCCATTGTCATTTGTTTCTAGGTATTTTTTGATTTCCTCTTTGATTTCTTCAGTGATCACTTCGTTATTAAGTAGTGTATTGTTTAGCCTCCATGTGTTTGTATTTTTTACAGATCTTTTCCTGTAATTGATATCTAGTCTCATAGCATTGTGGTCCGAAAAGATACTTGATAGAATTTCAATTTTCTTAAATTTACCAAGGCTTGATTTGTGACCCAAGATATGATCTATCCTGGATAATGTTACATGAGCACTTGAGAAAAATGTGTATTCTGTTGTTTTTGGATGGAATGTCCTATAAATATCAGTTAAATCCATCTTGTTTAGTGTATCATTTAAAGTTTGTGTTTCCTTATTTATTTTCATTTTGGATGATCTGTCCATTGGTGAAAGTGGGGTGTTAAATTCCCCTACTATGAACATGTTACTGTTGATTTCCCCTTTTATGGCTGTTAGTATTTGCCTTATGAATTGAGGTGCTCCTATGTTGGGTGCATAAATATTTACAATTGTTATATCTTCTTCTTGGATCGATCCCTTGATCATTATGTAGTGTCCTTCTTTGTCTCTTCTAATAGTCTTTATTTTAGAGTCTATTTTGTCTGATATGAGAATTGCTACTCCAACTTTCTTTTGGTTTCCATTTGCATGAAATATGTTTTTCCATCCCCTTACTTTCAGTCTGTATGTGTCTCTAGGTCTGAAGTGGGTCTCTTGTAGATGGCAAATATATGGGTCTTGTTTCTGTATCCATTCAGCCAATCTGTGTCTTTTGGTGGGAGCATTTAGTCCATTTACATTTAAGGTAATTATCGATATGTATGTTCCTATTCCCATTTTCTAAATTGTTTTGGGTTTGTTATTGTAGGGCTTTTCCTTCTCTTGTGTTACTTGCCTAGAGAAGTTCCTTTAGCAGTTGTTGTAAAGCTGGTTTGGTGGTGCTGAACTCTCTCAGCTTTTGCTTGTCTGTAAAGGTTTTAATTACTCCATCAAATCTGAATGAGATCCTTGCTGGGTAGAGTAATCTTGGTTGCAGATTTTTCTCCTTCATCACTTTAAATATGTCCTGCCAGTCCCTTCTGGCTTGCAGAGTTTCTGCTGAAAGATCCGCTGTTAACCTTATGGGGATTCCCTTGTGTGTTATTTGTTGTTTTTCCCTTGCTGCCTTTAATATGTTTTCTTTGTATTTAATTTTTGACAGTTTGATTAATATGTGTCTTGGCATATTTCTCCTTGGATTAATCCTGTATGGGACTCTCTGTGCTCCTGGACTTGATTAACTATTTCCTTTCCCATATTAGGGAAGTTGTCAACTATAATCTCTTCATATATTTTCTCAGTCCCTTTCTTTTTCTCTTCTTCTTCTGGAACCCCTATAATTCAAATGTGGGTGCACTTAATGTTGTCCCAGAGGTCTCTGAGACTGTCCTCAGTTCTTTTCATTCTTTTTTCTTTATTCTGTCCTGCAGTAGTTATTTCCACTATTTTATCTTCCAGGTCACTTATCCGTTCTTCTGCCTCAGTTATTCTGCTATTCATCCCATCTAGAGTATTTTTCATTACATTTATTGTGTGGTTCATCATTGTTTTTTTCATCTTTAGTTCTTCTAGGTCCTTGTTAAACGTTTCTTGCATTTTGTCTATTCTATTTCCAAGATTTTGGATCATCTTTACTATCATTATTCTGAATTCTTTTTCATGTAGACTGCTTATTTCCTCTTCATTTGTTAGGTCTGGTGGGTTTTTATCTTGCTCCTTCATCTGCTCTGTGTTTTTCTGTCTTCTCATTTTGCTTATCTTACTGTGTTCGGGGTATCCGTTTTGCAGGCTGCACGTTCGTTGTTCCCGTTGTTTATGGTGTCTGTCCCCAGTGGCTAAGGTTGGTTCAGTGGGTTGTGTAGGCTTCCTTGGTGGAGGCGACTAGTGCCTGTGTTCTGGTGGATGAGGCTGGATCTTGTCTTTCTCTTGAGCAGGTCCATGTCTGGTGGTGTGTTTTGGGATGTCTGTGGACTTATTATGATTTTAGGCAGCCTCTCTGCTAATGGGTGGGGTTGTGTTCCTGTCTTGCTAGTTGTTTGGCATAGGATGTCCAGCACTGAAGCTTGCTGGTCGTTGAGTGAAGCTGGGTGCTGGTGTTGAGATGGAGATCTCTGGGAGATTTTCACCGTTTGATATTATGTGGAACTGGGAGGTCTCTTGTGGACCAGTGTCCTTAAGTTGGCTCTCCCACCTCAGAGGCATAGTACTGACTCCTGGCTGTAGCACCAAGAGCCTTTCATCTACACAGCTCAGAATAAAGGGAGAAAAAGTAGAAAGAAAGAATTAGTAGGGAGGGAGGAAGGACGGAAGGAGGGAAGGAAGGAAAAAAAGAAAGAAGATAGAGTAAAATAAAATAAAGTAAGGTAAAATATAGTAAAGTTATTAAAATAAAAAAATAATTATTAAGAGAAGAAATAAAAATAATAAAAAAACCCAACCCCCCCCCCAAAATGGACGGATAGGACCGTAGGACAAATGGTGGAAGCAAAGCTATACAGACAAAATCTCAGACAGAAGCATACACATACACACTCACAAAAAGAGGAAAAGGGGAAAAAATCATAAATCTTGCTCTCAAAGTCCACCTCCTAAATTTGGGATGATTCATTGTGTATTCATGTATTCCACAGGTGCAGGGTACATCAAGTTGATTGTGGAGCTTTAATCCGCTGCTTCTGAGGCTGCTGGGAGAGATTTCCCTTTCTCTTCTTTGTTCTCACAGCTCCCAGGGGCTCAGCTTTGGATCTGGCCCCGCCTCTGTGTGTAGGTCGCCTGAGGGCGTCTCTCCTTTGCGGGTTAAAGGAGCCGCTGATTCGGGAGCTCTGGCTCAGCACGTAGTGCGGGGCGAGCCTGCGGCGGCAGAGGACAGCGTGACGTTGCACCAGCCTGAGGCGCGCCGTGCGTTCTCCGGGGAGAGTTGTCCCTGGATCCCGGAACCCTGGCAGTAGCGGGCTGCACAGGCTCCCCGGAAGGGGGTGTGGATAGTGACCTGTGCTCACACACAGGCTTCTTGGTGGCGGCAGCAGCAGCCTTAGCATCTCATGCCCATCTCTGGGGTCCGCGCTGATGGCCGCGGCTCGCACCCGTCTCTGGAGCTCCTTTAAGCGCGCTCTTAATCCCATCTCCTCGCGCACCAGGAAACAGAGAGGCAAGAAAAAGTCTCTTGCCTCTTCGGCAGGTCCAGACTTTTCCCCGGACTCCCTCCCGGCTAACCGTGGCGCACTAACCCCCTGCAGGCTGTGTTCACGCCACCAACCCCAGTCCTTTCCCGGCGCTCCGACCGAAGCCCGAGCCTCAGTTCCCAGCCCCGCCCACCCCAGCGGGTGAGCAGACAAGCCTTTCGGGCTGGTGAGTGCTGGTTGGCGCCAATTCTCTGTGCGGGAATCTCTCCGCTTTGCCCTCCGCACCCCTGTTGCTACGCTCTCCTCCACGGCTCTGAAGCTTTCCCCCTCCGCCATCCGCAGTCTCCGCCCGCGAAGGGGCTTCCTAGTGTGTGGTAACCTTTCCTCCCACTGGTGAAGGTCCCATCCCTATCCATTTGTCTCTGTTTATTCTTTTTTCTTTTTCCCTACCCAGGTACGTGTGGGGTTTCTTGCCTTTTGGGAGGTCTGAGGTCTTCTGCCAGCATTCAGTAGGTGTTCTGTAGGAGTTGTTCCATGTGTAGATGTATTTCTGGTGTATCTGTGGGGAGGAGGGTGATCTGCGTCTTACTCTTCCGCCATCTTCCCGGAAGTCTGACAGCATATATTTTTAGAAAGATTTAACTGCACAGAATTTATCACATTCCACAGTTTCTAGAACCATATCGTCATTGGTCTGTGCAAGATCTTTTACCTTTTTTTTTTTCTTTGGCGGTACGCGGGCCTCTCAGTGTTGTGGCCTCTCCCGTTGCGGAGCACAGGCTCCGGACGCGCAGGCTCAGCAGCCATGGCTCATGGGCCCAGCCGCTCCGCGGCACGTGGGATCCTCCCAGACCAGGGCACGAACCCGTGTCCCCTGCATCGGCAGGTGGACTCTCAACCACCGCGCCACCAGGGACGCCCAGATCTTTTACTTTATTTCACTAATTTCCCCCATGATCTTGTTTAATTTCTTTTCCCGGATTAGTTATGTGTTAGTGTATTTCATGTTTGTCATTACATATGATTATTTAGATATAAGTGTTTATATCGTAAAAATACAAAGATTATTTTCCATGTGTATTTTTGTAATTTACACAAATGGTATTTTGCTAAAAGTTTTATTTGGTTTTTTACTTCCTTCATTCAACATTATGCTTCTGAGGCTTATTCAGTGTAAATCTACTGGAACACAGACATTCATTGTATCAACTACGTTTTATGTATCCACTCTTTTAGCAGGTATTTTTGTTGGCTTCAACTCTCTGCAGTTATAAACACAATTTGCTCTTTCCTTGTGAACCTGTGAGAAAATTCCTAAAGACTTCCAGGTTGCTCTTCAGAAAAACTATACACGTTTACACACTTATCAGCAGCCTATGTGGACTTCTTACTAGCATGTTTTGTTAGCCAACCTACTGATATTACCTCTGATGCACGTAAAGTGGTATCTCAGGATGGTTTAAGTAGCATGTCTCTGATCAGTAGTGAACTTCAGTAAACCATGCTCACTAGACATTCTGGCTATCTGTGAATTAACAATTCATATTCTCTGATTATTTTCCTATTGTGCTCCTTTATACTTTTGTTGCCTGATTTTCAGGTGTGCCCCATACATTCTAGATATTAGTGTCTTGTAAGATTTGGATTTTACAGTTCTCTCTTCTCTCAGTCTGTCACCTATGTGTTAGTTTTATCTATGGTATCTTTGATTGATGAGAGAATCTTAACTTTAATGTAATTTAATTTGTCTATTTTTCCCTAATAATTTTTGCTTTGGATAGTTTTTCTTTCGCTTAAGAAATCATTTTGTTTAAGAAATCTAAAGTCACAGATATAGTTCTAAATTTTCTTCAGTTAATCCTATAGTTTTATGTTTCAGAAATCCTCTTTAGTTCTCTATAGTTACACTGTAATTTTATAAATGGTATGAGGTAGAATAAAGTAAATGAAACAAAACCCAAAACACTTGTAGTTAATATCATAGTTAGTGGAAAAATATTGAACCTTTTCTTCCTAAGGGCAGAACAGAGATGCCCGTTATCACTACTTTGGAGCACAGGCTCCGGACGCGCAGGCTCAGCGGCCATGGCTCACGGGCCCAGCCGCTCCGCGGCATGTGGGATCTTCCTGGACCGGGGCACGAACTCGTGTCCCCCGCATCGGCTGGCGGACTCTCAACCACTGCCCCACCAGGGAAGCCCCTATCACCACTTTTATTCAATACTGTACTGGAGATCTTATCCAGTGCAAGAAGGAAAGGAAAAAAAGGTATTATACTGAAAAGAAAGTAAAGAAAATGGTATTACTTACAGACAGAATGATTATGTACATAGAAAATCTAAAAAGAGTTACAGATACATATTAGAATTAACAAATGAATTTAATAAGATTACTAGATACAACTTTATTACAGAAAAAATTATTTCTGTATCCCAGCAAAACCAAATAAAATATTTAATCTGGAAAGACTTAAAATAGCAATGGTCAAATGTGCTCTTTACATCTAATGACAATTATGATTCTATGAAAGGTTCACAGTATAGCTTGAGAGTTCCTAATATGGGTAATTATGCTAAGGTGAAGTGAGACAAAATAGTGCAATAGAAAAAAAGGAAAAAAGAAAACTAGGGATTGAGAATGTGGAGACATATTTTACTCTTGATTCTGCAATAACCAGCTAGGTGACTTTCAACAAGTCACTTTACTTCATTGTAACTGTTTCTTTATTTGTAAATTAAATGTTTTTCAAACTTTTTCTCAAAATAGTAGAAAATTTCTTTAAAAATACTAATTATATCCTTAATATGAAAAATGGCTAAAACAAATATTCTTCAGAAAAATTAAACTTTCACCAAGTGGCGGAGAGTGATTATTTCGGTGGGTATAAAGATTCGTAGAAGCACAGCAAGGAGCCAGTACTCCAAGATAACATGCTTTAACATGCATGGTAGTAACTTACCCAAGACCAAAGCAAGTCAGACCGAGAATACAGGTCTGTTTTCTTTCTCCTATACTGTACTGAGACTTTAAAGACTGAAAATTTAAGCGAGGAAGGAAGAGTGGTATGCTGCAGACCTGTGCTGAAGACACTTGGGGCTGGTGCAGCAATTTCACCCATGAGTATCTGAGACAATAAAGATGAGAAAAAATATTTTAGGACTGAGCAAGAAAATATATCCTTTAAATGTGTGTACTTCTTCTAGTTGGTTCTTTAAAATTTAAATACATTTTCCCTCAGGTCAGGGTGTTTGGAGTTAAGGGAAAATGCTAAAAGTCAGACCCTGGAGAGGCAAGAGTCAGGAGCCAATAGGATGAGGCTAAATAGGGTTGTTAATTAACATGGGCTATGAGAAAGACAGAGAAGTGAAAAGGTGTGTGTCATGGTACAGGAAAAACACAGGTGGAACAGCTGAAGGCCGTATAGAGGAATTCTTGAGAGGGAGTGCAAATGTCTGTGACCCAGAACTGACCTGGCATCAAAGGAGAATCTAGCATCCAAATACATCCAAATGATGTATTTGGATTCTCCATCTTGGGTCCCCATGAATGGTTAAATGACACATCCCACTCAGGATCCTTTTCTAGAGTAGGGATTGGCAAACTACAGTCAGTGAGGCTAATCTAGCCTGATGCCTGTTTTGTAAATAAAGTTTTATTGGAATAAAGTCACAGAATTAGTCATTGTCTATGGCTGCTTTTGCACTTCAACAGAAGGGTTGAGTAGTTCCAACAGAGACTATGTAGCATGCAAAGCCAAACATATTTACTATCTGGCCCTTTACAGAAAAAGTGAACCCTACAGCCCAAAAGGGAGAGATTTCTGGTCTGATCAATACAACCACAATATCCAGTTGGCTTTGGGAAGCAGAAGTAGTCTTACTTGGGTCTGATAAATGGATGACTGTTCCAGAGCTAGGAACTAAATGCTCTTGTCCAGTTGTGTTCAGGTCTGCCTCGGGTGAGAATATGAGTGCTCTCTAAACAATATTTGGATGCATGCTGCTGGGAAACAAAGCATACTATGAAGTTTTCCAGAGCTGTTTAAGCAATGGCAGACTTTCTAAAATGTTGGCTGGTGACATGGAATACCTTTTCGTACAAGATGCTCCGTATTTTCATAATGTAGAAATTTGCTAGTGAGCTTAAAGGTAGGCTGATCGGTAGAAAAGGCTTTAATTGTAAAGGAAGAGAAGAGTGTGGGAAGGACCCGCAGGAGAAGGAGCCAGGACGTGGAAAGTTAAAATGGAGCAATTATCATTTTTCCAGAAGGAGAATATGTATTCTGTTAAAAATATTTATGCCTGTCCTAATGATGACAGATTCACATCCAAATGGTATTTTCAGCGACGAAAATAACCCCAAACGTAAGATTACGATCAGTGGAAGCTGCTGATTCTCTGACGGCTTTTACATATGCTAAATAGTCACATGCCAACTTTTCATTATAGCAAAAATTCTATAATTTCTCATTAGAGCCAAGACCAATGATCCCATCTATTTCACAAGTCCTTTAGGGTGTACTTTGTCAGTCAATGTGTGCATCGATAAAGTGAAATTGCAAATTAAATTATTTCACTAGGAGAATCATAGGTCAAAAGTCTCAAGTGGAGAAAATAGAAGTTTGCTTTGGACCTCAGGCTGCCACAATCTTTTTCTCTTTTCCTTTGCTACTAAAATTATTAGAATAGTCTAAATTAGCTGCATCTAATTTCTTACCATCTACTCCTTATTAATTTCACTACTTGCAATCTGGGTTATAAATACAACCAGCCTAAAGAACTATTCTCTCAATGACCATCAGTAACCCCCTAATTGCCAAACTGAATGACCACTTCTGAATCCTCTATTGGCTCCTGGACATGGTACAATACATCTTTTTCTCAGGAAATTTCTCTCTTTCCTCTCTTTATGATTCTCTTTCTACTCCCACCTGGAACTATATCCTCAGCCTCTTTTCTTTCATAAGGCATTTTATCTGCTTCCATGTCATTACCTATCACCTTTGTGTTGATTGGTTCTTGTCCACCAATCTCTGTATTCTAATATTCCTTCACTAATAGTATCCAAATAGAACATCCTATCACAATGGTGACATTGACATTCTCTCTCCCCCGCTTCGTCTATTCTACTAGATGCTAACTTCTGTAACTCTTACCTCTGAAGTGTCTCTTGTCTATGCATTTCCCATCTTTTCCACCTCTTCACCATGTCTACAGCTACAGCTCCACCTCGAGCAACAATGAACTCATACCTTGAAGATCGCATCAGTGGCTTAATTGGTCTCTGAACCTTAGGACTCTTCCTCTATTTCCTTCTGAACTACTCTCTGCCAGGTTAGTCATTCTATAGCTCACCTCCCAGTGTCACAACACGACTCAAAACCTCAATGTTGCTCTTTTCAAAAGACTGTTCTAATACCTAATTTTTAAAACCCTGAGCAATTTGATCCTACATTACCTCTGTAGACTTATTTTCTATCCTTTCATTCGTATTCTCCATCATCCAGCTATATTGGATAACTTGCTCTTCCTTCAAAATGGGGTACAGTTTCTCCTACCATTGTATTTCTTTCTTGAAACTTTTTTTCCTCAATTCCAAATTCTGAAATATTAGTGTATTGTGCATCTGTTCTTCTAAGGCCATTCCAAATATGTTTCCTTCTTAAACGTTTCTACATTTTATAGACATTTTTGCCCTTAAGATCAGATGCTGTATGATTCCTTCATCCTTTTTTGTAACCTCTTATATGAAACTCATCAGATATTGCCAGGTTTTATGATTATTTGTATGTTATCTCCTAGTCTCTCTTACTCCATACAATATATTCAAAGCTCCTTAATGATGGGACCTGAATAATATTCATCTTTGTAATTGATTAACATAGAAGTTAATTGTTAATTGAGTTAAGTTGTCTATACACAATGAGTTTGCAAGAAAATTGTTGAATTTTACATTATGCCTTTAGATACATGCCCTTAACTAAAATTCACCATGTATGTTCTCACTCTTTTGGCCTAAGAGGCAACAATCTTTCCTGCAGCAAAGTGCTCCAAGAATTGTTTTTATTTACATGCTGAATTATTGAGTGATGCATAATGATGATATTAAATTGAATAAAACTTTTGGTGATTCTTTGGAATGTAAAAAAAGAAAAATGTTAGTTAGTCTCCTAATCTAAAACTGGGTAACAGACTTGTTGTTGCCAAGGGGTGGGGGGGGGGTTGGATTGGGAGTCTGGGATTAGTAGATACAAACTTTAATGTGTAGAATAGATAAAAAACAAGGTCCTCTTGCATAGCCCAGGGAGCTATATTCTATATCCTGTAATAAACCATAATGGAAAAGAATATGAAAAAGAATTTTTAAAAAAGTGGTTTAACATATAGATATCTATGTAATAGATATGTATTTTAAGATAAAACAACTCAAACCTCTGCAAGCTTTTGCCCCTTCTAGGATTATAGAGAAACCTGGATTAGATTTCAATGCAGGGCCTTCTGGAAAAGGGCAACAAAAAAAGCTGATTGAGATCAAGCAGGTCTTGCCTAAGCTTTTGGGTCAGCTTCCTAGTTTTCTTCTTGACCTCTAGTTGCCCCATGCATCTTCACCACTGTTACCAAGATAATTTTCTGTCTTATTCGGTTTGGGCTGCTGAAACAAAAAAATACATGGGCTGGGTGACTTATCAACAACCGAAACTTATTCCTCACAATCCTGGAGGGAAGTCCAAAATCAAGGTGCTGGCAGACTGATGGTCTGATGAGAGCCCACTTCCTGGTTCATAGGTCGCCGTCTTCTCTCTATAACCTCACATAGTAGAAAGGGCAAGAGAGCTCTCTGAGATCTCTCATAAAGGCACTAATCCCATTCGTGAGGGCTCTATTCTTATGACCTAATCCCCTCCCAAAGGCTCCACCTACAAATACCATCACATTGGGGATTAGGTTTTAACATATGAATGTTGTGGGGACCCAAACATTCAACCTACAGCATTTTCCTAAAGCTCCACTATGATGAAAATAACAATCTAATATTTGAGTAGCATTTTATGTCTTGCAAGATACTTTTCAAAGTGCCATAAGAGTAATATTATCTATTCGCTTATTCCAGTCAATCCATAAATACTGGGCATCTGTTATACACCAGACATTATGTTGAGATTTAAAAAGATAAATAAGTTTGGTTAATTCTTTCAAGAACTTTAGTTGAAAGAAAATGATAGTTGGTTAGAAAAAAAGGAATATGAGGAGTATGGAAGATTATAAGAAGCCTGTAATCAGAGAAATCATAATCCCCCTTGCATATGCATTCACTTTTTCTCTTGTCTTTAAGTCATATACACTATAATTACCACCATTATTATTATCTAAAGCCTTTTATTCACTCATTCAGCAAAAATTTACTGCAAGGCATTATTCTAGGCACTTGAACAGTGAACAAATCAGAAAAAAATATCCTGCCTTCATGAAATTTGCAATCTATTATGCAGAGGATAGAGGAAAAAACCAAAATATATATGCAAATTATATAGCTTTTTAGAAGTATTTATTTAATATTTATTAAAATATTGTAACTTCAAAAAGTGCAGGTCATTCTCTCTGCCACTATTTTCTCCTTCTCCTATGCTTACTTGGAGAAAATCTGTCCATTCTTATCTCAGAATATCAAATTTTCTGGGGCCTGCTGAGTTGGCTGCAGGTCTCATAATTCTGCCTCTTAGACATGGCTGATGGGCTATGATTGGGCATGAGTCAATTGGATTTCACGTACCAAGGCTGGGGATTGAGACTCAGAAACTCTTGTTAGATATAATGGGAAGCTTACTTAAATCATATGCAAATAGAAGCAAGAATGTCCTTCTGCAGTGATGCAGAGAGTAAGAAGAATGAAGTGGGAACTTGAAAAAGTGTGCCCAGGGAGTGTAAATGTTGTCTGTCATGAGGCTCAGCACTTCCTTCCCTTGAATTCCATAAAGTACTCCTCTTCCTTTCACTAAATTATATATTTTTTTGCTTATGATACTTTGAACATACTTTTGTTATTTACAAACAAGTGATCCTTAACTAAGATAAATTTTGTGATTTTCAAACAATTGCAATTTCCAGCAATTTCAAAAAAGATATTTGAACAACTATATGATGTACACTGCACAATCAGAATGAACCCTGTCCAGTTCATCCAAGCCATGTATCCCAGTTGATGTCAACCCTGAGCCCTGTCCACAATTAAGTCAATGGTGCATATTGCCTGCTTTCTACAACCACCAGCATTGTAGAAATTAATAAATCCGTTAAATATTTACTAAAAATGATTTACTCTATTTCCTAGGGTAGTGTGGAAAGAGGAAGCTAGAAATTGGATAGCTTCCTTCAGGTAGAGCCATCTAGGCTCAACCTACAAGATGGAAGGGAAGAGGCTAAGAAAGAAAGGCCATCCAAAATTCGGGTATGGCTGTTGAGGGAGCTGAGTGGGCTGTATTGAACACTGTTTATCTTCAGGGTTGTGAGTAGCTAATGATTAAGGCAATAATAACAAAGAAAGACGTGAGGTCCTTGAGATAGTTCTGACAAAGCGCTTTGAGGGAATATTTTTATTCTGAACACTGACACTGTGGAAAATTACTGAAAAGCTAATGGTATCATCGATGTGATCCTCTGGGCATAGGGCAATAGCTGAAGCATGGAACAAAAAAAGAAAGAAGTCCGGGTAAGAGATCACTGGGATCACTTGTCTAAGTTTGAGGCTGCGAGGCAAAGGAAGAAATATTGTGCTGGGGCATGTATAAACATTTCCAATTTTTAACAACAGCCTAAGATAAAAGGCAATGAGAGACAGAGCACATCCTCTCTTTGCGATTTGGATCACACAAATAAATATCAATTTTCTTCAAGATCTTTAAGGGAGAAGTTGTTTTAATCAAGTGCTTGGAAGTCTAACAAGGCCATTAACAGGACACACACAGTGTTTTACCCCAGCAGTGGAAGACGGCAGTTCCTTATTGCCCTTCTACATATCACTAGGTCTGTGGCCAAAGTAGAGAGGAAAATGAAAGAAATGGAATGAATTGAAGTGTTTAGGGAGATATTGTGTGTCCGAGTCCAGTTACCAATGTTGTGGCTGGACCAACCTTGTTGATCTTATTATGACTGCAAGATGCCCTTCAGCAATAACCATCAGGAAACTTTGAAAAAATAAAGGTTTATTACTTACAGAAACTGGAAATCTCACAGCACCACACCTGGAGCCACACAGTGAGGTCTCGGGTAGAGAGAGAGTGCAAGTGTGAGTGATCAAGCACCCGGGGTTCTTCTTTTATTGGGGTCAAGGGTAGGGGCCTAAGGTTTCCCCGGCTCACTCTTTATTGGTGAATTTAAAACATAGGCTCACTCTTTATTGGTAAATTTAAAACATAAGGGCGGGAATTTAAAGTTTGGGGAGGGAAAAACAGTGGCCCAAAACAAAGGCAGCTCAGTGGGGAAGGTGACCTGCCTCTTTATCTAGTCATGTGACTGGCAATGTGTTTATTCAAGATAGCTGTCTTTGAAGTCCACCACTTTTGCGGTGGATGCCTTGGCAATCAAAGCTTCAGTCAGGCACCTGCATTACAAAAAAGAAAGAAAAAATGAACAAAAAACCCCCCACAACTGTCAGGGTTTGCACTACAGGAGGTCACTTTTTTAAATAACTGAACTCTGATGAATACTTGTATTTTTTTTTAATAGATAATGACAAAAGACAGTCTTACAGTGACAAAAAAACTCAACTTCTTTTGACATGGGATACTATGTGATACAAAGACAAAGAAGTTTCTTAAACACTTGAGAAAGTGAAACTGATCATTTAGCTGTGTTTATTCTTTCTATGACTCAATAAAAGGCCACTTTTTCTTGCCAGTCTATCAAAGTTTGATTTTAAGAGGGTTGATAATGAAGTCAAATTATTTCCAAACCCATCCTCAATTTGGAAGTATTTTAGAAAGCCTGTTTCCAGGTTCATTTTGGAAATATTCCTGGAGTGCCACCTACATGTTAGGGAATGGGTTCAATCCTGAATATGATTGTAACTAAAACAGACATTGCTCTCATGTGCTTACTTATAGTATACTAGGCAAAACTGATATTAAAAAAAAAATAGACACACACACACAAAGTATATAACAACTTAAAGTATATAATTTTCTAAAGTAATAACTTTAAAAGTATGCAATGAAATATGAAAAGTACCATAAAAATGATAGTGTGCTATGAGAAAGTATAAAGGGTACGGAATTTAGATATGGAGGCCAGAAAAGGATGGAGGATGAATTTGAGCTAAGATGTATTAGATGAATAAGGGTTTAGTAAGTAAAATGGAGGGAGACAGATAAAAAGTGGGTGTTTCTTCAAACTAGAAAAGGTGTTGAAAGCTTCACTGTGACAGCCCTCTTTTTTTTTTCTCCAGCTTTATTGAGATATAATTGACAAAACTGTAAGATATTTTAAGTGTATATTGTGGGAATTTGATGATATAAACACACATTGTAAAAGGATTCCCACCATACATGAACCCCAATGTTCATAGCAGCCCCATTTACAATAGCCAAGGCATGGAAGTAACCCAAGTGGCCATCAACAGATGATTGGTTTAAGAAAATGTGATATATATATATATATGATGGACTATTACTCAGCCATAAAAAAGAATAAAATATTGACACTTGCAGCAACATGGGTAGACCTAGAGAATATCATACTAAGTGAAGTAAGTCAGAGAAAGACAAATATTACATGATATCACTTATATGTGGAATCTAAAACATAATATACATGAATCTATATACAAAACAGAAACAGACTCACAGACATAGAAAATAAACTCATAGTTATCAAAGGGGAAGGGGGGAAGGATAAATTAGAAATATGGGGTTAACAGAAAGAAACTAATACACATAAAATAGATAAGCAACAAGGATTTACTATTTACATGACACAGGGAACTGTATTCACTATCTTATAATAATCTATAATGGAAAAGAATCTGAAAAAATATATATAGCTGAATCACTTTGCTGTACACCTGAAAGTAGCACAATATTGTAAATCAACTATACTTCAGTTAAAAAAAAAAAAAAGAGTCCAAAGACCATTGCATTGGCTTCGCTATTTCTGTGAATGGTCAGCACTGACCTTAAAAAAAAAAAAGGATTCTCACCATCTAGCTAATTAACAAATCCACCACCTCATATATTTCTTTTTTGGTAAGAACATTTAAGTTCTACTCTCTTAGCAAATTTCAATTATAATCATATAATACAGTGTTATCAACTATAGTCACCATGTTTTAGACCACATCCTCAGGCCTTATTCATCTTACAGCTGAAAGTTTGTACCCTTTTACTGACCTCTCCCTAATTTCCCCCACACCCCCAGCTCCTAGCAACCACTTTTTTACTCTCTGTTTCTAAGAGTTTGACTTTTTTTTTTAAACAGTCCACATATAAAAGATACTGTATAGTATCTGTCTTTCTTTGTCTGGCTTATTTCATTTGCATAATGCCTTCCTTCAAGGGTCATCCATGTGTGCAAATGATGGGATTTCCTTCTTTCTCATGGCTAAATAATATTCCATTATATATATACACCATGTTGTATTTGTCCGTTCATCCATTGATGAACACAGGTTGTTTCCATATCTTGGCTATTGTAAATAAAACTGCAGTGAACATGGGAGTATAGGTATTTTTTTGATATCCTGTTTTAATTTCCTTTGGATATAAACCCAGACATGAGATTGCTGGATCAGATTGTAAGTTCTCTTTTTAACTTTTTGAGGAACCTCTGTACTGTTTTCCGTAATGGCTGCACCAATTTACATTCCCACCAACTGTGCACAAGGCTTCCCTTTCTTGACATACTTATCAACATTTATCTCATCTTTTTGATGATAAGTCATTCTGATTAGTGTGAGGTGATATCTCATCATGGTTTTGATTGGCACTTTCCTTATGCTTAGTGATGTTGAGCACTATTTCATGTACATGATAGCCATTTGTACAGCCCTCATCTTTATGCAGGTAAAGTATTATTAATACAGGAGGATCTAAGACCATGTGTACTTTAGCAATTAGCCAAGTTAATGCAACAAATATATGGTGAAAAAGGAATTAGGGGTTGTCTGTTTTTTGGTAGAACTTGTTTTACTTTGTTCATTATTATCTTACAGTATTCCCATGGCCACTCCAAATCATCCTGTTATGCTTATTTATTTATTTATTTATTTATTTTCGGCTGTGTTGGGTCTTCGTTGCTGCGCGCGGGCTTTCTCTAGTTGCGGTGAGCAGGAGCTACTTTTCGTTGCAGTGCACGTGTTTCTCATTGCGGTGGCTTCTCTTGTCGTGGAGCATGGGCTCTAGGCACGCAGGCTTCAGTAGCTGTGGCATTTGGGCTCAGTAGTTGTGGCTCGCAGGCTCTAGAGCACAGGCTCAGTAGTTGTGGCACACGGGCTTAGTTGCTCGGCGGTGTGTGGGATCTTCTCGGACCAGGGTTCGAACCCATGTCCCCTGCATTGGCAGGCGGATTCTTAACCACTGCGCCACCAGGGAAGTCCCTGTTAGGTTTCTTTTCCTTGAACAGACTTACTAATGTTTTGAGTGTAATTAGAACAGAGTTCCTTTTATAAACTAGATTTTTTTTTAAAAGACCAATGATCTAATAAGCATTCTTGAACGTTTGGTTTTAATATTTTATTAAAATATCTTCTTTATTTTATTAAAATGATCTGTTTATATAGTTTAAAAAAATAGAAAAGTTTTAAGACAGCAAACCAAAGCCAATACTTCACCATTTCCTATGTTTTCAGTCTCCTCTCCAGTACCAGTCACTTTCAAACTAGAACTTGTAGGGCAGCAAAATTTGCCACCCCAAAATGTGTCTCTTTGGCACAAGAATTAATTTAGGCTGATTATTAAGCAACCGAAGATTCAGGAAGTTTTTTGTTTTACCTTCCCTTTAGCAGCCTAAAAGAATTTAAATAGAGAAACTAGAAAGGTAAAGGAAAATTTCCTCCTCTCTGACAGGATAACTGGCGGGATTCAACGTTAGTGGCTGGACACTACTCACCCTGAGGCTGCTGCAGCTAATCGATCCTGGAACAACTGACAAAAGTTAGCAGAAGGTAAGAATTCTTACCGTGTCAGTCAATCTCCTGGATCTCTGACTTCAGGGTCTTTTGGGAATGAGTCTTTTCTCTTTCTAAAATTAGATTAGCAGGAGAAAGTATTTGTGGAGTTAGTTCCTTGGACTTAGCAACCTTTGGTGATACTTTTCTTCCCAGAGATATCACTGTTTTGCTTTGTCTCTCTTTTCTCTGTGTCATTTGTCATAAAGAGGAAAACCTTTGTTCTGATTAGTTTTTCCTTTTATCTTTTACTATGTCTTGAGTGCTTGGCATTATGACCAGTGAGAATATTCCTTTTGGTCTCCACCATCTGGAAGGTGCATGTACCAGTGTGCATTTGGTGGTCAGTCAAATAGACTGGGATTCCAAGCAACTATGGCTAATTGGTCAGAAGCACAGGTAACAACCTGGACTTGCAACTGGCATTCTTTGTCTGGCTCTGCCAACTCTCGGGGGAGTTTGTCATAGGGGGTCCCAATTCATAAGGGACATTTGTAGTCTCAACCTTCATTGCTTTCTTAGTGCTCGCACTTCTTACTGCTTATACAACAGAGGACTTTGCTATCCTAGACTGTCTTTGACAGTGAGCTTTCTTGATTTTGTGATGTCTGCATACTTTGAACTCTCTTGCGGCAATGCCTCCTGCAACCATGTTTAAGTCATTTATGACTTACTGATTTGAGTCAATATTGAGATCCTACCCATCAATGGCCAGATGATGGGTCTTTTGAACTTGAAAAACTTCTAAATTTTTAGAGAGCTCTTATTTTAAATAGCTGTTTTATTGGTACCTATGGAAAGACCAAGTTAAAATGTGGATACAAGGAAATATAATGGCTAACCTTAAGAACTTCCTTAAAAAATGATTTGGGAAGCTTTATCAAATTTGGTGTTTCAGCCTCCCCTCACGGATCTTATAGACACTAGTAAAAGCATTAGGTTTATTAACAATGGAATGGGAAGAAGCCAAGAGGAAAGTCAAGGGACTCTTCCCAACAAGGTAGAAAACTTTAAAGGGTTATTAAGAAATGAGGTAAATAAAGCAGATATTGAAAGAGGAACAAAGAGGAAGCGGAAAGGGAAGAGTCACGGGACTTGTCCCAGCAGGGTGGAAATCTTTAGATGCTTATTAAGAAATGGAACAAATAAAACAGACATGGATGGGGTTAAAACAAAGTTTTTAATTCAGCACTACCTAGAGTTGAGTGGGCCAAAGGACCCCCTGCATTTCCCCCATTATTAAATGGCCCCCAACAATTACACTCTATTTATTTCAGTTTGCAGAAATTTAAAAAGCCAGAAGACAAAAAATTAGAATGAGAAATCTGATCGGTAATCACTTGGGGCAACAGTTAAGCCAATTAATCACATTAAAAATTGACCAAAAGACCAGGGTCCCTTGGCTCGACACCTCACTGGGTACCCAAAGCATATTACATAGAAATGGAAAAAACAACTGGGAGATGGAGAGAAGTTTCTGGGACTCCTTGAAGTGACAGCCCCACAAGCCGTGGTACCAAAACCCACTGGTAGGACCCTGACTTGGGCTATAATTAGATTGAGAAAATGTAAAAGTGCAAAGCTTGACAGGATTGTAAAGGTTGGAAAGTTTGAGCAATGTTATGTGAAGAGGTTATGTCAAAATTGCCTGAGTGTTTTTTGGGAATGTATGATATATTTGGCCAGGAGTGCTTCCCCTACCCAGAACTGTAAGACCAAGAGTTATTGATGAGGTCCTAGTGGAGGCTATGGTTAGAGGTAAAAGAGTTGATGAAAAAGTTTGAGGTAAAAGTTTGTAGGAAAATTGGTGTATTTGAATGGGCTTTATGTAAAGTGGTTACATTTGTTTCACCAGATTGTATTGTGGAATAGGCATTGTGTCTCACTGGGGAAACTTTCCTCTGCCTAGTGTTGTAAAACAGGGCATGTAAACCTGTTCTTTGGGCAATGTTAACTGAACATGCTAACGGGGGCCAATAGCCTGAGCCCACACAATGTGAAATGGAAGCTGAAGGCCAGTATTCAAGGGCTAACAGAAGCAACAGTCTTTGTCTTGCAAACCTCTACAAAATCAGAAATGTAAGCATAACCCACAATTACCTGAGACTGAGCCCAGTTAATTCAATTGGTAGAACCTGAAAGCAAAGGAAAAAAATAAAAGAAGAAAAGAGGCTTTAAAAAAAAATTATTTATTTTGGCTGCGTTGGGTTTTCGTTGCCGTGCGCGGGCTTTCTCTAGTTTTGGCAAGCTGGGGCTACTCTTTGTTGTGATGCGCGGGCTTCTCATTGCAGTGGTTTCTCTTGTTGCGGAGCACGGGCTCTAGGTGCGTGGGCTGCAGTAGTTGTGGCTCACGGGCTCTAGAGCGCAGGCTCAGTAGTTGTGGCGCACAGGCTTAAGTTGCTCCATGGCATGTGGGATCTTCCCAGACCAGGACTAGAACCCATGTCCCCTGCATCGGTAGGCAGATTCTTAACCACTGCACCACCAGGGAAGTCCCAGAAAAGAGACTTTTTCAAAGTACAAACTGCTGGGAAGTCTTCCTCACCCAAAATCTAATTTATGGACTCTTTAATTAAGATTGTCAAGGGCAAATACAGATCTTAGAAGTCTTCTCCACAAAGATATTATAGATTTTTTTTTTCACTTTTGGATAGTATCGTCAAAATTAATTGATAAAAAGAGCTCTATTTAATTGGCTAAAGCAAACAAGTGCTTATCTAAAAATTCTCAAAAATATTATAGAAACTAATCCAAATATTTTTCAAGTTCACACGATCTAGGATTAATCTTTAGTAAATAAACACAAGTTTAAGGTTATCGGTTTAATTAAAACAGGCATGTCTTTAGAATTATCAGCACTAAATATAAAACTTTTATTTTACCTAGGTTCACAAAAAGTCAATTAAATTGATGTTATCCGTTACAAAATTTGTCAGCAAGAAAAATAGTTTGGCGTGATGGCTGACTTTGTCTAATGTTTCATGAAGTTTTCATGAGTACTTTAGACAAAATTGTTGAGAATAAGGGATTTAGATAGAGGTGAGTGAGCTAAGACTTAAAAATATCTTCCAATACTTTTTGGTAACTTAAAACTTTAGAGTTTTGCTAAGTTAACTTAAATGATAGGAATTCATTGAATGTCTAGATTATTTCCAAAGAAGATAATTATAGCTGAATAATAATTCTGAAACATTTATTGTTAAACCAGTCTATGTGTACCTACTTTTGTCTTCTTATTACAGAAAAACTAAAGATATTTGGGTCTTTTAGTAAATATGTTGTACCATATTGAAAAAAAAATTATGCTCTAAGGACATGTTTTCTAGAAATTATGAAGTGTAGTCATAAGTTTGTCAGTCAAAAAATACTTGTATAACAAACAGTCACAATTGCTTACTTCTTAGTTTTCACTAAAATTAAGGTGTCTAAAGGTTAAGAATTATAATTAACATATGTAATTAAAACTACTAAAATTAGTATGGAAAAAACATCTTTGTATGCAAGGAAATTTTTTAAAAAGTAGAAAGAATGGAACTGCATTTTGTTCTGGAAAAAGAAAGTAATTTTTTCCTAAACAGATGTTAGAGAGAGAGAGAAAGGGAAAGAGAGAGAGAGAGAGAGAGAGAGAGAGAACCTAGGAGGAAATCTGAATGTAAAAAAGAAGTTTTATAGAAAAGGAACCCAGAGAAGAGTTTTGTGTGTGGTCAGTACTGCCTAAGATTAGATTGAATTTAATTGAGTAAATAAATGTTATTCATTTATTTATTAAGTGAATGAATTTTAATATTAAAAGTAAACTGGCGGGCTTCCCTGATGGTGCAGTGGTTGAGAGTCCTCCTGCCGATGCAGGGGACACGGGTTCGTGCCCCGGTCCGGGAAGATTCCACATGCCGCGGAGCGGCTGGGACCGTGAGCCATGGCCGATGAGCCTGCGCGTCCGGAGCCTGTGCTCCGCAACGGCAGAGGACAGCAGTGAGAGGCCCGCGTACCAAAAAAAAAAAAAAAAAAAAGTAAACTGGCATAAAACTAGAATTTGGGGTTTCTCTCTCTGGTAAGAGGATGGTTTTCTTGAACAACTGATCTGCTTTTGAGAACAGTTTGTAAAAGTTTCTTTACCCTTTAAGTAATAATTTGTTGTAACTTTCTGTATTTGCTTTTGAAATCTTTTATTGTCACTTTAAGTGGGTAACTAAGTATTGTTTCACAGAGACCTATGATCTTATTTAACTGTTTTAAAACCTTTTGATATCTTTGACAAACTTCTCCCAACAAATTCTAAATGAAGTCCTTTTGACCTCTAGCTAACTTTGGGATTCTTCAGAGGGCCCCTGAAAAATCTGAGAGAGACATTAACTACACTTATTGGGAATGTAGAATTACATGGGAAACATTGTCAAATAAGTGACAATAAGCCTTCTTAGGTTATATTTTATTGGTAAATGCTATTAATATAAGTGTTCTAAAAATTATAGAAGGGCTTCCCTGGTGGCACAGTGGTTGAGAGTCCACCTGCCGATGCAGGGAACACAGGTTCGTGCCCCGGTCCAGGAAGATCCCACATGTCACGGAGCGGCTAGGCCCGTGAGCCATGGCCGCTGAGCCTGTGCGTCTGGAGCCTGTGCTCCGCAACGGGAAAGGCCACAACAGTGAAAGGCCCGTGTACCACACACACACAAAAAAAATTATAGGAAATTCCTAAAAATCTGATGTGTCCTGGTAAAATTTTATGTCGTAATTTTAGTTATTATCTTAAATATTATGTGTCACAGAAATGACCAAATTTCTTTGTCAATTGCATTATAATTTATCAGATATTTAATCATGCCATTTTATGTCTTTTGTCATTTATAGACAATTATTTTACTCTGATGCTTTTGCAAAAATGCTTCATTTTCCAGAAGATTTATAGAAAGGTTTCTGATAACTTTCAGATCATACCATTAACCTGAGTAATAAATTATAAAACTCTAATGGAAAACCTGATGGCTTCATAAAACTGCTAACAAAAGGTCAAAATTAACAAGAATTAATTACATAGGACTGAATGAACTAATGAATATGATTATGATTTTTATGACTTTTTGTCTAAAGTATTACCGGTATTTTAATATTTGTTCCACTTATAAATAAACTTTTCCTCTCAAGCTAACTAAGATTTCAGCAATTTGGTAAATTATACTTTTGTAAGCAGAATTGAAGCATTTATCTTTTTCTCCTTATCTGATCCCTCCAGAATTTGGAGACTCTTAGTAAGCATTCTGATTTTCATGGCAATATAGTTATTTACATAAGTTCATTAAAATGCTGTTCCCCTTGTAATAGGACACAATTGGAAATATTGGTTATATTACCACAACTTTGACTGGAATGTCAGATTTGTGAATGTGCTTAGAATCAGATATAACCAGACCCTTTTAAGGAACTAAGATGAACTTTATGAAGCCATAAAACCCCTTGGAAAAACAGCCTGGTACCTTACTTACAGGGCTCCCAGAAGCCTCACCAGGTGAGTATGAAAGTCACTTCCTGTCAGGCATAAGAACCTCAAGATATTTTGGGGATCTTAATAAGGGAAGAATTCACCCAAATTTATAGATATCACAGGCTAAGTCTGATGGTAAATATTCACCTTGGCTTCTTAGCCTTGAGAGGCTATTAAAAATTCAGCCTGGAGATTCCTTATGAAAAGTTTCAGAAAAAGAGACTTAAGAGAGCCTATATGGTCAATTGCTATAATTGCTGGACTTAATGTAAATAAGGCCAAGTTTAATGAAACTAAACTTCTTTTTCAAACAAATCAGTCTTATTTTGGCTATCTTTGATAGAAATGAGGTGATTTTAGAGAGAAAAAATATGTTTCAATATAAACTATAACACACCCTTGTGGACCTTAGATTCTAGTCCTGTTACTTATTTTTAAGTTTTTTTTTTTTTCCACCTGTAAACTGGACTGGATCCTGAATTCTTCTAGTTTCCTCAAATATTTGGCTAAAACTCTCTAAACTTACATTTTCAAATTTTTCCCTGATTTTGGCTTTGAATCATTGAGAACTAAAGCTGCCCTTTTTCTGAAGCCTTGCAGACTGAAGCTGAACAACCTGATATAAACTTAAGAGGGACAACTGCAATAGTCCATGTTTAGATTATCTTCATGTCTGTTGTGTAAGCCACTTAGAAAATTTATCTCAACATTCAATGACACCATCAGAGACATTTCGAACTGCAGAAGATACTTTGACACTGACATCTAGAAATCTTCTTGACTTCCTGCCCCCTAGGCTAAGAAACTGGTTTATAATTTTCTCCAAACATTAACATTTGTGGGTTTTTTTTTTTTTTTTGGTCTGCATAGAAATGTCTCTTATTAAATACCTGATTCCTGTACCTTGTAGGCATAACTTTGAGAGCCCACCTGCATCACCTCCTCCTGAAATGAATTTAACTGGACTAACCTATTGTCAGGACTATGAAACTGGTTCAGTGAGATGGAGCAATCTACTAACTCAGCTCCTGGACTGTGAAACTTCTCTAAGAAATCAACACTGTAGAGGAGCATAATTTGCCACCCAAAAATGTGTCTCTTTGGTAAGAGGATTAATTTAGGTTGATTATTTTTAAGAAACAGAAGATTCGGGAAGTTTTTCTTGTTACCTTCCCTTTCATTGCCTAAGAAATTTTAGATAAAGGGCCTATTCCCAGAATAGAGCTATCACTAGATATATCTGGAAAGAATATGGGCTAGGTGTGGTGGGCAGACTCTGCAGGGCCTAGAGAGCAGATTTCAGCAATTTGGTAAATTATACCAAATGTGCCATTATCTCTTCATGGTGAATGTAGTGTACAGATTACCTATTTCTTGTGTTTTGATGTTTTTGTTTTTCTAGGAATTTGTTCATTTCTCTTTCTTTCTTCTATTTTTTGGCATAAAGTTGTTCAAAATATGCTTGTATGATAATTTTAGATTCTGTAGGCTCTCTAATCATGTCTTTTATTATTCCTAATATTAACATTTTTGTTATTAATATTTATTCTCTCTCAATATCAGTATTGATTAAGTTTTCTCAATTGTATTGGTCTTTTCAAAGCTCCAGTTTTTGGTCTTATTAATTTTCTCTTTAGCACGTTTGTTTTCTGTTTTATCAACTTCTGCTCTTTATCATTTCATTTGGGTTTAATTTTTTTAAAGTTTTAATAAACTTATATCATTTGTTTTCAGTCTTTTCCCCCATAACACATATAATTAAAGTTTTAAATTTACCTTTAAACATTGATTTAGCTTTATTCTACAAGATTTGATATGTTTCATTTGTTTTTCAAGTTAAAATATTTTTTAATTTCCATTTTTATTACATCTCCAATCCATAGATAATTTAGAAGTGTATCACTTAGTTTCCAGACACTTTAGAATACACATATATAGCTAAGTCCCACTGTTGTTTGAGAATATATTTATATATTACCATCCCTTTGAATTGTTGAGACCTGTGTTTTGACCCAATAAATGATCATTTACCAACATATGGTAGATGTTTCACATATACTTGAAAAATATGTCTGAAAAAGTTTTGTAGTCTTTTATCTATTTCAATTAGGTCAAATTTATTAATAGTATCTTTCAAATCTTCTACATCTTTACTGAATTTTGGTTGCTTGTTCTATAAGTTACTACTGAGCAGTGCATTAAAATATTCCAACATCATTGCCTATCCCTTGAGTTCTGGCTATCTTAGAAGTCCTACTAGCTTTGGGCTCCCTAGGACTGTGAGACAGCAGAAAGCTCTGATCTCCTTTTTGTTAGGACTCTGGCCCATATATCAGACAATTCCTTAAAAGTAAAAGTGACAGAGAATTTGTCTTACCACAATGGATTTTTCTTTTCTCAGGCTTCTTGATTGCTAAAGTATTTCTTGCCTTGGTTATTTGCCCTCTTTTTAATTTTAGAGTTGTTTTTTAAAGAGGTTTGGTCTGATGGGAAGTACTCTGCCAGAGAGAGAATCAAAAGTCACACATGCAGAGTTCCTAACTGGTAAAGTAACCCTCATGTTGTGTAGAAATTTGGAAAGTCAGAAAAATAAAAAAAAAAATTTTTTTAATCATTCAACATTTTCACCTGGTTAATTCCTAGTCATCTTTCTGCTTGCAACCTCAATGAATTTCTTCAGTCTAATCAGCCCTTATTTATATTCAATTAGATACTCTTCATAGCACTTTTTTTTAACACTTTTCACAATGTGTTATTATAGATTTATTTTTTATTTCTTTGATTAGCATTTGTCTCTTTCATTGAATTATTAGTTCCATTGTGGTAAGGACCATGTCTGCTCCTCTCTATAAACATAGTATCTATCACAGCCTAGAACATAACAGATATTTTATATTTATAAAATGTGTTTCTCTACCAGCATTATTTCTTTGTATATATATATTTAAATTAATATTCTATTATACATATCATTTTTATCTGCATTTTTCTATTTTCTGTATTTTTAAAATTTATTTAACAATATCATAAACATTCATCTATACAAAGATTTTCTTCTAATGCCAGCTCAGTCACCAATTATTTGACCTTGGGAATGTAAATTAACATTTTTAGGGCTTAGTTTCCTCATTTTAAATAAGGAAATGATAACTGCTCTAACTACTCATTCTGATAGTTGGCAAAAGTAAATGAAACCACTGATCTGCAAGGAAATTGTGGCATAAAAGATATTGGTAGTTAAACAATGATGAAAGATATGAAGATATGAAGTAGTTAAACAATGATGCCTTAAACGGTTGCTACCATTGTTACTTGGTGGATGGCCTACAAAAAGTGTAACTGAGCTATCGGATGTGAGAGATTCATGATCACCTCAGATCTCTAAAGAAGTTGTAACTCCTTCTACGGACATCATAGATGGAGAAGCTCTGCACACGTAGAATATTCACATGATGGGAGAGGGATGGGTGTCATACAGCAGTAATGTAAGAAAAGAACATAGAGCTAAAACAAGATGCAGCTATTCCTGTTACAGAAAAGTAGGCAATTAACTTTTTGTAGTGCACTGTAGAGGGAGGCAAACACATCAGCAGAAATGTGATACTCAGTTGCTTCTAAGTAAGTGCATGAGCAAAAATAAATCATTGCATTTATTAATAAGGGATGAGAAGGAAAAAGAGCTCTCCCATCTTAGAAGATTTGAAAGAAGAACACTGTGAAAGAAACAGCAAAATCCAGGTGACACCAGATCATTTTCTTCTAGTTATGCTGGATTATCATCAGGTGATATGAGAACCTTACCTGTGTATACATTTACAGTTTAGTTAATTTTTTCACTAAATTAATTTGTTGTTTTCTTTTGGTTATAGTATGCACGTGGTAGTATTATCACTATCGAATATTGCTTCAGTAATTGCCACAAATATTTCTGTTTTCTTGATAAATCCCTGAGACTAAATTAAACCTTCAAGTATCACTATGTATGATACCTGGATGGGTAGATTTTGCTTAACCATTAGAGTTAAGTTTTGGTAGCCAGAGTTTACAAAACTAGGTGAACAATATGGAAAGCTCTTGCACAAGGATTATTCTTCCCAGATGAACTTTGCAATATATCTTTTTTTGGAGCACCTGGTTGGTACCAAATAAATTAGACCAGACACATATTTAAAAGTATCCCTATAGAAATACCTACTTAAATATAAAGAATACAGTAAATAGAATCACTTTGCTGTACAGCAGAAATTAACACAACATTGTAAATCAAATATACTTCGATTTTTTTAAAAAGAAAAAAATACAGTAAATAATTTTTGACTCAGAATTTTAGTCCAGAATGTTCTGAGTATGAGTAAAATTGTTTATGCATAGGAGACATGCCAACTGGTTTTTACTGAACATCAATATTTACTGTCATTGAGGTTTTATTGACTCTGACTTCTCTTTTTAAATTTTTTTTAACATCTTTATTAGAGTATAATTGCTTTACAATGGTGTGTCAGTTTCTGCTTTATAACAAAGTGAATCAGTTTTACATGTACATTTGTCCCCATATCTCTTCCCTCTTGAATCTCCCTCCCTCCCACACTCGCTATCCCACCACTCTAGGTGGTCACAAAGCACCGAGCTGTTCTCCCTGTGCTAGGTGGCTGCTTCCCACTAGCTATCTGTTTTACGTTTGGTAGTGTATATATGTCCATGCCACTCTCTCACTTTGTCACAGCTTACCCTTCACACTCCCTGTATCCTGAAGTCCAACCTCTACTAGGTCTGCATATTTATTCCTGTCTTGCCCCTAGGTTCTTTCTTGTTTTTTTTTTAAGATTCCATATATATGTGTTAGCATAAAGTATTTGTTTTTATCTTTATGACTTACTTCACTCTGTATGACAGTCTCTAGGTCCATCCACCTCACTACAAATAACTCAGTTTCATTCTTTTTTATGGCTGAGGAATATTCCATTCTATATATATGCCACATCTTCTTTATCCATTCATCTGTTGATGGACACTTAGGTTGCTTCCATGTCCTGGCTATTGTAAATAGAGATGCAATGAACATTGTGGTACATGACTCTTTTTGAATTATGCTTTTCTCAGGGTGTATGCCCAGTAGTGGGATTGCTGGGTCATATGGTAGTTATATTTTTAGTTTATTGAGGAACCTCCGTACTGTTCTCCATAGTGGCTGTATCAATTTACATTCCCACCAACAGTGCAAGAGGGTTCCTTTTTCTCCACACCCTCTCCAGCATTTATTGTTTGTGGAATTTTTGATGATGGCCATTCTGACTGGTGTGAGATGATATCTCATTATAGTTTTGATTTGCATTTCTCTAATGATTAATGATGTTGAGCATTCTTTAATGTGTTTGTTGGAAATCTGTATATCTTCTTTGGAGAAATGTCTATTTAGGCCTTCTGCCCATTTTTGCATTGAGTTGTTTGTTTTTTGATATTGAGCTGCATGAGCTTGTTGTATATTTTGGAGATTAATCCTTTGTCAGTTGCATCATTTGTAAACATTTTCTCCCATTCTGAGGGTTGTCTTTTGGTCTTGTTTATGGTTTCCTTTGCTGTGCAAAAGATTTTAAGTTTCATTAGGTCCCATTTCTTTATTTTTGTTTTTATTTCCCCTTTCTCTAGGAGGTGGGTCAAAAAGGATCTTGCTGTGATTTATGTTCTAGAGTGTTCTGCCTATGTTTTTCTCTAACAGTTTGATAGTGTCTGTCCTTACATTTAGGTCTTTGATCCATTTTGAGTTTATTTTTGTGTATGGTGTTAGGGAGTGTTCTAATTTCATTCTTTTACATGTAGCTGTCCAGTTTTCCCAGCACCACTTATTGAAGAGGCTGTCTTTTCTCCACTATATATTCTTGCCAATTTTATCAAAGATAAGGTGACCATATGTGCCTGGGTATATCTCTGGGCTTTCTATCCTGTTCCATTGACCTATATTTCTGTTTTTGTGCCATTACCATACTCTCTTGATTACTGTAGCTTTGTAGTATAGTCTGAAGTCAGGGAGCCTGATTCCTCCAGCTGCATTTTTCTTTCTCAAGATTGCTTTGGCTATTCGAGGTCTTTTGTGATTCCATACAAATTGTAAAATTTTTTGTTCTAGTTCTGTGAAAAATGCCAGTGGTAGTTTGATAGGAATTGCATTGAATCTGTAGAATGCTTTGGGTAGTAGAGTCATTTTCAAAATGTTGATTCTTCCAATCCAAGAACATGGCATACCTCTCCATCTATTTGTATCATCTTTAATTTCTTTCATCAGTGTCTTATAATTTTCTGCCTACAGGTCTTTTGTCTCCTTAGGTAGGTTTATTCCTAGATATTTTATTCTTTTTGTTGCAGTGGTAAATGGGAGTGTTTCCTTAATTTCTCTTTCAGATTTTTCATCATTAGTGTATAGGAATGCAAGAGATTTGTGTGCATTAATTTTGTATCCTGCTACTTTACCAAATTCATTGATTAGCTCTAGTAGTTTTCTGGTAGCATCTTTAGGATTCTCTATGTATAGTATCATGTCATCTGCAAACAGTGACAGCTTTACTTCTTCTTTTCCAATTTGGATTCCTTTTATTTCTTTTTCTTCTCTGATTGCTGTGGCTAAAACCTCCAAAACTATGTTGAGTAATAGTGGTGAGAGTGGGTAACCTTGTCTTGTTCCTGATCTTAGTGGAAATGGTTTCAGTTTTTCACCATAGAGGACGATGTTGCCTGTGGGTTTGTCATATATGACCTTTATTATGTTGAGGAAAGTTCCCTCTATGCCTACTTTCTGGAGGGTTTTTATCATAAGTGGGTGTTGAATTTTGTCAAAAGCTTTCTCTGCATCTATTGAGATGATCGTATGGTTTTTCTCCTTCAATTTGTTAATATGGTGTATCATGTTGATTGATTTGCATATATTGAAAAATACTTGCTTTCCTGGGATAAACCCCACTTGATCATATTGTATGATCCTTTTAATATGCTGTTGGATTCTGTTTGCTAGTATTTTGTTGAGGATTTTTGCATTTATCTTCATCAGTGATATTGGCCTGTAGTTTTCTGTCTTTGTGACATCCTTGTCTGGTTTTGGTATCAGAGTGACGGTGGCCTCATGGAATGAGTTTTGGAGTGTTCCTCCCTCTGGTATATTTTGGAAGAGTTTGAGAAGGATAGGTGTTAGTTTTTCTCTAAATATTTGATAGAATTCGCCTGTGAAGCCATCTGTTCCTGGGATCTTTTTTGTTGGAAGATTTTTAATCACAGTTTCAATTTCAGTGCTTGTGTTTGGTCTGTTCATATTTTCTATTTCTTCCTGGTTGAGTCTCAGAAAGTTGTGCATTTCTAAAAATTTGTCCACTTCTTCTAGGTTTTCCATTTTATTGGCATAGAGTTGCTTGTAGTAATCTCTCATGATCCTTTGTATTTCTGCAGTGTCAGTTGTTATTTCTCCTTTTTCATTTCTAATTCTACTGATTTGAGTCTTCTCCCTTTTTTTCTTGATAAGTGTGGCTAATGGTTCATCAATTTTGTTTATCTTCTCAAAGAACCAGCTTTTAGTTTTATTGATCTTTGGTATATTTTCCTTCATTTCTTTTTCATTTATTTCTGATCTGATCTTTATGATTTCTTTCCTTCTGCTAACTTTGGGCTTTTTTTGTTCTTCTTTCTCTAATCGCTTTACGTGTAAGGTTACATTGATTATTTGAGATGTTTCTTGTTTCTTAAGGTAGGCTTGTATAGCTATAAACTTCCCTCTTAGAACTGCGTTTGCTGCATCCCATAGGTTTTGGGCAGTTGTGTTTTCATTGTCATTTGTTTCTAGGTATTTTTTGATTTCCTCTTTGATTTCTTCAGTGATCTCTTGGTTATTAAGTAGTGTGTTGTTTAGCCTCCATGTGTTTGTATTTCTTACAGATTTTTTCCTGTAATTAATATCTATTCTCATAGTGTTGTGGTCGGAAAAGATTCTTGACATGATTTCAATTTTCTTAAATTTACCAAGGCTTGATATGTGACCCAAGATATGATCTATCCTGGACAATGTTCCATGAGCCCTTGAGAAGAATGTGTATTGTTTTTTTTCGATGGAATGTCCTATAAATATCAATTAAGTCCATCTTGTTTAATGTATCATTTATAGCTTGTGTTTCCTTATTTATTTTTATTTTGGATGATCTCTCCATTGGTGAAAGTGGGGTGTTAAAGTCCCCTATTATGATTGTGTTACTGTCGATTTCCCATTTTATGGCTGTTAGTATTTGCCTTATGTATTGAGGTGCTTCTATGTTGGGTGCATAAATATTTACAATTGTTATATCTTCTTCTTGGATTGATCCCTTGATCATTATGTAGTGTCCTTCTTTGTCTCTTGTAATAGTCTTTGTTTTAAAGTCTATTTTGTCTGATATGAGAATTGCTACTCCAGCTTTCATTTGATTTCCCTTTGCATGGAATATCTTTTTCCATCCCCTAACTTTCAGTCTTTATGTGTCCCTAGGTCTGAAGTGGGCCTCTTGTAGACAGCATATATACGGGTCATGTTTTTATATCCATTCAGCCAGTCTACGTCTTTTGTTTGGAGCATTTAATCCATTTACATTTAAGGTAATTATCGACATGTATGTTCCTATTACCATTTTCTTAATTGTTTTGGGTATATTATTGTAGTTCTTTTCCTTCTCCTGTGTTTCCTGCCTAGAGAAATTTCTTTAGCATTTGTTGTAAAGCTGCTTTGGTGGTGCTGAATTCTGTTAGGTTTTGCTTGTATGTAAAGCTTTTAATTTCTCCATCAAATCTGAATGAGATCCTTGCTGGGTAGAGTAATCTTGGTTGTAGGTTTTTCTTTCATCACTTTAAATATGTACTGCCAGTTCCTTCTGGCTTGCAGACTTTCTGCTGCAAGATCAGCTGTTAACCTTATGGGGATTCCATTATGTGTTACTTTTTTTTCCCTTGCTGCTTTTAATATGTTTTCTTTGTATTTAATTTTTGACAGTTTGATTAATATGTGTCTTAGCTTGTTTCTCTTTGGATTTATGCTGTATGGGACTCTGTGTCCTTCCTGGACTTGATTAAATATTTCCTTTCCCATTTAGGGAAGTTTTCAACTATAATCTCTTGAAGTATTTTCTCAGTCCCTTTTTTTTTCTCTTCTTCTTCTGGGACCCCTATAATTCGAATGTTGGTGCATTTAATGTTGTCGCAGAGGTCTCTGAGAGTGTCCTCAATTATTTTCATTCTTTTTTCTTTATTCTGCTCTGCAGTAGTTATTTCCAGTATTTTATCTTCCAGGTCACTTATCCATCCTTCTGCCTCAGTTATTCTGCTATTGATCCCTTCTAGAGAATTTTTAAGTTCATTTATTGTGTTGTTCATCACTGTTTGTTTGCTTTTCAGTTCTTCTAGGTCCTTGTTTAACATTTCTTGTATTTTCTCCATTCTATTTCCAAGATTTTGGATCATCTTTACTATCATTATTCTGAATTCTTTTTCAGATAGAGTGCCTATTTCCTCTTCATTTGTTAGGTCTGGTGGGTTTTTACCTTGCTCCTTCATCTACTGTGTGTTCCTCTGTCTCCTCATTTTGCTTAACTTACTGTGTTTGGGGTCTCCTTTTCGTAGGCTGCAGGTTCGCAGTTCCCGTTGTTTTTGTTGTCTGTCCCAGTGGCTAAGGTTGGTTCAGTGGGTTGTGGAGGGGACTAGTACCTGTATTCTGGGGGATGAGGCTGGATCTTGTCTTTCTGGTGGGTAGGTCCACATCTGGTGGTGTGTTTTGGGGTGTCTGTGGCCTTATTATGATTTTAGGCAGCCTCTGTGCTAATGGATGAGGTTGTGTTCCTGTCTTGCTAGTTGTTTGGCATAGGGTGTCCCTCACTGTAGCTTGCTGGTCGTTGAGTGGAGCTGGGTCTTGGTGTTGAGATGGAGCTCTCTGTGAGATTTTCATCGTTTGATATTTCATGGAGCTGTGAGGTCTCTTGTGGACCAGTGTCCTGACCTTGGCTCTCCCACCTCAGTGGCACAGACCTGAAGCATGGCTGGAGAACCAAGAGCCTGTCTTCCACATGACTCAGAATAAAAGGTAGAAAAGAAAGAAAGAAGAAGATAAAATAAAATAAAAAATAATTATTAAGAAAAAAAATTTTTAAGTAAAAAAAGGACAGAGAGAACCCTAGGACAAATGGTAAAAGCAAAGCTATACAGACAAAATCAGACACAGAAGCATACACCTACACACTCACAAAAAGAGAAAAAGTGAAAAAAACAAATATATATCTTTGCTCCCAAAATCCACCTCCTCAATTTGGGATGATTTGTTGTCTATTCAGGGATTCCACAGATGCAGGGTACATCAAGTTGATTGTGGAGATTTAATCCGCTGCTCCTGAGGCTGCTGGGAGACATTTCCGTTTCTCTTCTTTGTTTGCATAGCTCCCGGGGGTTCCGCTCGGATTTGGCTCCGCCTCTGCATGTAGGTCGCCGGAGGGCGTCTGTTCTTCACTCAAACAGGACGGGGTTAAAGGAGCCGCTGATTCGGGGGCTCTGGCTCACTCAGGCCGGGGGGAGGGAGGGGCATGGAGTGCGGGGCGGGCCTGCAGTGGCAGAGGCCGGCGTGACGTTGCACCAGCCTGAGGCGCGCCATGCGTTCTCCCCGGGAAGTTGTCCTTGGATCGCGGGACCCTGGCGGTGGCGGGCTGCACAGGCTCCAGGAAGGGAGGTGTGGATAGTGACCTGTGCTCGCACACAGGCTTCTTGGTGGCTGCAGCAGCAGCCTTAGCGTCCCATGCCCGTCTCTGGGGTCTGCGCTGATAGCCGCGGCTCGCGCCTGTCTCTGGAGCTCCTTTAAGCGCGCTCTTAATCCCCTCTCCTCGGGCACCAGGAAACAAAGAGGTAAGAAAAAGTCTCTTGCTTCTTCGACAGGTCCAGACTTTTCTCCGGACTCCCTCCCGGCTAGCCGTGGCGCACTAACCCCCTGCAGGCTGTGTTCACGCCACCAACCCCGGTCCTTTCCCTGCGCTCCGGCCGAAGCCTGAGCCTCAGCTCCCAGCCCCGCCCACCCCGGCAGGTGAGCAGAGAAGCCTCTTGGGCTGGTGAGTGCCAGTCAGCCCTGATCCTCTGTGAGGGAATCTCTCCGCTTTGCCTTCCGCACCCTGTTGCTGTGCTCTCCTCCGCGGCTTCGAATCTCCCCCCTCTGCCACCCGCAGTCTCCGCCCGCGAAGGGGCTTCCTAGTGTGTGGAAACCTTTCCTCCTTCACAGCTCCCTCCCACTGGTGCAGGTCCCGTCCCTATCCTTTTGTCTTTGTTTATTCTTTTTTCTTTTGCCCTACCCAGGTACGTGGGGGGGGGGGGGTGGTTTCTTGCCTTTTGGGAGGTCTGAAGTTTTCTGCCAGCGTTTAGTAGGTGTTCTGTAGGAGTTGTTCCACATGTAGATGTATTTCTCGTGTATCTGTGGGGAGGAAGGTGATCTCTGCGTCTTACTCTTCTGCCGTCTTGAAGCTCCCTTTTTCTCTTTTTAAATTAAAAAAAATTTTGGGGGTGGTTAGGTTTTTAAAGGATAAAGTAGAAAGCACTATATAATTGCAAGGTATTGATATTGATATCCTCCAGAGTAACTAGATACTTTGTACTGTCACAGTAATAGAAATTCCACTTTCCCATTGTGTTCAGGGAAATATTCTAGCATTTTCCCATGAATGAAACTTTGTTATTCTGTTTCTTTGGCTTAGAAAATATTGCATAACTCTGGGAAATGGGATCATTTTATCAGAGAATTTGGCATAAATATATTTACCAAAAGCTTGTTCTTTTAAATTCTCTCTGGCAAAGTGGCCATTTAATCAACAGAGTGAGAAAATAGAGATTTAGTCTAGAACTTAATTGGACTAAGATTGAGGGTAGGAGCTGGAAGAATCTGAAACATTCATTAATCTGTGGTTTCTCCACTTTTATAAATAATTATTATTGACTAATGTAGCTATCTCTTAACTTCTCTGTTCCAGTTTTGGAAACAGAAACACAGAAAATCCACTGCTTTGAGATTGCTGTTCTAAGGTGATTCTATTTGATAAAGGTGCCAAAGGCACACAATTAGTCATGTTCATGAGTTACTAGTTAAATCAAATAGGCTTGCCTACCATAAGGAACTAAGAAAGTTATGAGGAACAAAAATGCCAAGGTGGTAAAATATGGAGGCACATTTGCAATTGTGAATTATTCAGAACGTAAGTATACAATTTATTGCTGCTTGTTGCTGTAATAAATCTTTACTAATGGGACTCTTTTAGTTTGAAGTTTGGAATAATTTGGAGTCTTGGCTGAGATTTGTCCTTTATTTCATTATGAAGATCGGGCTTGCAAAGCAAGTTAGTGGTCACACAATGAGGATAATGTTCTTGAAAGTCTAGGTCCTCTGCTGCCTTTCTTTTTAAATAAATAATAAATGTCATCATCACATTTTTTATCCCAGAAAAAGAAGAGAATACAAAGGCAGGCCTTTCACACATGAAGCAAAAGGAATAAAACCCTAAGACCACTGGAAGGAAGAGAAGAGATGAAGAATTCAAGGACAGAATGGGCAAGAGGTGAGTCATGAGCAATGAGCAAACATGCTGGTAAATGTTTACCATAGTATTTGCCAGTTTCTGTTGTGTAAATACATTATGGACAATTTCAAGCTACCAATCTGAAGTCACTGAGTGGAGAGTTGGAAAGATACATTACACATAAATAACCTCAAGGACATAGATATTAGTGAAGTCGATTTTATTAGAAAAATACTAATAAAACTAGAAAAACTGTATTAAAATTATTAGGACATGATGAGTTGGAGTATTTGTTACCTTTGTTCTTAATGTAATTAAATGTAAGTTCAATAATTTAATTAAAAATGATGTCTGTGTTTAACAGCTGGCTGGCAGCATCCCTGAAAATATAATGGTCAGCTTTCATGAGCTGGTATAAGCTGGCTCCAGTGTACCACTGGATCTTGGCTACATTCTCTCTCCCAAAATTGAGACCCTGGGGGACAGCAAAACGTATCCAAATAAATTTTGGGGAATCCAAACATATCGGGTTTTGAGCTCCGATTTCCTGGATTCTGAAGAGATTATACAAATCTTTCGGGGAAGCCCTGAATTCAGAATGGTGTCATGAACAATATGGTTGGGAGCATAAAAGCCGTGATGTTCTTAGAGGAACTGAATGGACCAGGGATAATTTTCTCAATTGCGTGAAGCCTATTTGTGGTATCCATAAGCTCCTGTGTGACCAGATAGTGTGCCAAGGAAATGTTGAGAAAACTGATAGAACAGAAGGGGCCTTGACTAGATGCTACAACAGGAACACGTATTTCATAATGGTTGTTAGCATAAAGCCTCAAAAGACCAGATGGAAAGACTGGTTGAAGATGAATACCTGTGAGGATGCTTAGTAACTCACTAGGACAAAGCATATCACAGTGGCAGCCAGTAGGATGTGAAACGGTAGTTTCTGGATCAGCGGCACCACCCTACCACCTCTATGAGTATTTGGGTGGATCTTGAAATGGAGAAGGTAGAATAGAAGCCCTATGGCAGAGCAAAAACAGTCTTGATAGGGAGTTTACATTTTGAGCTACTGAATATTTAGCTCAAATAATAATATTAATAGGAAAGTTCAAGATATTTTTCTTTAGTCATTGAATTAGGGTCAGGAAAGCAAGAAGAACTCATAGAAAATAAAGTTACCTTTTTGCGGTATATCTGAGTTCTAGCAGGTAAATTTCAGTTCCTCTATAGTCAGCACCTGTTTGTAAGGAGAATGTTTCCATTAAGTCATTCCTCAAAAACTCTGTACAAATTATGTATTTGAAATAATAATTTGTAAATTTTGTTTCATTTCCAAATAAATTTCTGGCCAAGATTTCCCATTACATTTCTGTCTTTTGTTTGTAAAAGCCTTGAAAAATCCCAGGTTTATGCTTTCAGTCACCTCCAGAGCAGTGTGTCTAAATCTGAACTTCTTATTCTCCTTTTTTCCCTACCATCTGATTTCACAACTAATTCTTCCCTATCTAACAGGGTGCCAGAATTGTTCCAGTTCTCTTGGCTTACAACTTTGATGTAACCATTTATTTCTTCCTTTCCCTAGATCCACATGTCCAGTCAGTCAACAGGCTCTTTCAATTCTGCCCTCATGGTGACTCATATCTCTTTATTCCTTCGGATTCCTCCTCTCTTAACTGTAATCCAGGTCCCTTTCACCTCATGTTTAAATAACTGTGGTAGCCTCCTAGCTGTTCTCTCTGTCCTCAGCCTCTGCTGTTCCTTCATCCTGCTAAAAATAATGCTTGTGTGATCTTCCTAGTGACCTTCATTCACCACCCTGCGCTTAGTCCGCAACGGCTATCAGCTCTTGCATTAGTCCATATGCTCAGCACGGCAGTCACCATCTTCCACCAGCCAGTTTGTTGTTTTTAACAGAGCATTATAATTCTTTCCTGTCACAAGCCGTTTTTTATGGCAAGCAACTTGCCTTTCTGTTCTATTCATTCCCTACTTGTCACTCATTTCTCTAGCCTTCCCTGTCCTTCTCCTAAAATTCCCTTATCTCTACTCATGAAAAGCCTGTATTCTCTCAGCTAAAGTCACCTCTTCCTCTAAACTTTCCTGACTTCCCCAGGCCTCAGGAAGAAGTCCCACTCGGAATATCTAAAACATTATAATATGCATCATACACAATGTCACTTGATTAGAGATTTTCTTTTCTGTCCATTATTTGTCACATATGTCAAAATAAATTGTAAAGTACTTAAGAACAAAGTTTAGATCTTCTCTTTCTTTTATAGTCTCCATAACACTTAGCATAATCTTGGGCATATGTATTGATATTTTCAAAATTATTGGAAAAGCAAATTAATAAAGCAATAAATAAATATCCATTAAGCAAATCTTATTGACTTGGTTTATTGTAATATACATTTAAGTAAAAAACTTTTATTTCTTTAAGGACATTTCATTAATTGAACCTGGCCTTCTTCTAACCAGTCTAAATTGAGATATTTACATGCAAAGGAAAGTTTTACAAAGAAAAATCTAGAAACATTATGTGCTATAAATTACTACTAACTAGTTTATTTTTGTGGTTCCATTTTGGTCAATATGCTTGATTTTTATCATAGGAAAATAAAACTACTGACCCATCACCAACCTATTGACCATCCCTTAAGTTGTTTTACCGTACAAGATTAGATATCGACTAGTTTATTCATTCATTTATTCAGCAAATATAAATCAGACACCTGTTTGTGTCAAGCATGGGTCTAGAACCTACCTATGTGGCAATGTAGATATGATACCTATTTTACAAAGCTTAGACTCTTTCAAGAAGATAAATAGTAAACAATAATGAAAAAAACCAAAATACTGTGGAGGCAGTGGAGGAGTAAGGTGGAAGAGCAAGTTCTGGAGTTCTGCTACTTGGGTTTGATACTGGCCTAGTTCAAGGCTTTCTAATTGTGTGATACTGGCAAATTTTTTACCTTATCAAGCCTCACTTTCATCATTTGAAAACGGAATAAATTTAGTCATCATGAAAATCAAATTTAAAAAATGTAAATTGCTAGAACTTAGAGAGCCATCTAAAGTAGTGACAGTTAATTTGTATAGATAAAGTTGGAATTTTAATAACAATCACTAACAGTGTAATGAAGGAGAAGTACAGGGCGACAGTGCAGGGGCAGAGAGAATCAGGGAGGTTTCCCTTAGGAAGTGAGAAAAAGAGTGACTTAAAAATGAAATAATGGGATTGGAGGTTGAATTAATCCACAGAAGAAGATAGAATTTTACAAGAAGAGCAAGAGTTATGATCTGGAAGAAGAAGGGAGCGGGTCAGGAATTCAGGAGAGAGAGAACACTAACTTCTATTTTCTGCCCTTCTGGGAAACTGGTGAGTAGCAGCTACAGCCAGGGAAAGTTCAGGAGAGCCTGGTTTTATTAAGGACAGCAGATAATGAAAGTGTTAAGGCCATAAGAGGGCTTGTTTAAAGTGGGACATATTTTACCTACAACATACGAAGGACTCATCTTTGGGTACGATGTGTCAGCGAGTGATGTAAGGAAGCTACTCAGGCTTTAGGCAAACAACTAGACTAAATGTCATTTAAAAAAAATATATGGATGGAATGCCTTTTATGTTGACACATCTTAACGATTTATGGGTGCATTGTTTTTCTCCTATTCTGTAGCATTACAGGCATTACAAATAATTGTTCACTTGGTGATCCGTTATGTTAAAAAAATTCTTGTCCTTGGCCCTTTTAAGCTTGTATAGTGCTTCATAACAATGCATTAGGCTTTTAAAGTAAAATTTCTTGAATTTAGTTTCTTTATATATTTTTTAAAACTTCTTTTTGATTTATAAAGCTCTTTTGGTAACAACAGGACTAGTTTCCATTAGACCATTATTATTAGACGATTGTTATTTAGAATTAGCCATTTATTATTTAGTATATTTCCTATCTGGAGTGTAGGTGTAGCAATAGCTATGGGGGACTTGCCATATCCCTTTAGCTCAGCTTCGCACACCAAACCCTGCTTAATGAATTCTCTGCTACTTTCTGCCTGAGCGCTCTTTACTGACCCTGGGAAAAATCTTAGCTTATGCAAAAGGCAAGTCAGAAATGCCAGAAAGTTAATGCTGCTAGAGTAGCTCTCTACCTTGGACAGTTGGGGAGGTGATGGAAAGATATTTCTCACTTTCTCTGCTGTCAGGTGGAATAATTCCGAGATATGTTCCACATTGTCTCCTAGAGGTCCAAGGTGGAATTAAGTCACATTTGTCTACCCTGCTAACCAGGGTGATAATCTACATGATATAGGCTTAATTCCTTTCCCCGTCTCATTCCCAACTGCCCTACCAATGTTTCTTGGGATCACCTCCCAAGTAAGTTACATGCACTCAACTCGTCTCTGCATCTGCTTCTGAGAGAGCACCATCTAAAATGGTGGGGAAGTAAAAACTGTAGAAAAGATACTTTTGACCTCAACATATAAAAAACAGAGTTTTATCATAAAGATGCACAAACAATGTTGTAAATATGAAAGTTCTAAATCAAAGAACTTGGTTTCAGATCCTCTCCATATTTTTCCTCTATTTTCCTTCTCTCAAAATAACAGCAGTAACAGCAAAAACTAACATTTGTAGAAATTTTTAAATTATAAAATTATGAAATTAGTACAGTATATGCCAGGACATTTTCTAAATATTTTACACATAAAATTCCCTTAATTCTCATAACATCCTGTAGTGTACCATCAAGTAGATGTATCATAATGGTTGGTATACCAGCATCCCAATTTTAAAGAAGTAAAGTGAGAAGTTGAATTTCTTACCCAGAATCATAATGCTAAAGGGTAGGTGTAACTCAAGCAGTGAAATCTCAAAGCACGTGCTCATACACACCATGCTATGAAGCCTCTGTGCAAATGTATCTGTAACTATCGCTTCAATAACCTCCTGCCAGCCATGACTCCTGCATCATCACATTCTATTCATACCTGTCTATAACCTCCAGAACTATCAACCAATTGTCCCCTTGGAATCTCTTCTTAGATGTCTCCCAAATCAGAGCACTTCAAACCAGATGTATTCAAAATCAAACAAATGATTTTTCGCTCCAAATCTGACCCTCTTCTATATACTAAATTTTGGTTAGTATTGCCAACATTCAATCAGTGCAAACACAAAAAGGTTGAGGGTATTACCTTCTATTCTTATTTTTCTGAGACTTTTTATTATGAATTAATGTTAACTTGTTCTTAGATGCTTTTTCTGCATCTAATGCAATGATCATATGGTTCTCTTCTTTATTCTGTTAAAATGGTGAATCACATCGACTGATTCTTTTTTCAAATGCAATATAGTTGATGTACAATGATATGTTAGTTTCAGGTGTACTACATAGTGATTTGACATTTGCATACATTATGAAGTTGTCCCCACAATAAGTCTAGTAACCATCTGTCCCATGCGAAGTTATTACAATATTATTGACCATATTCCTTATGCTGTATATTACATTCCCATGGCTTATTTATTTATAACTGGAGTTGGTACCTCTTAATCTCCTTAATCTATTTAACTCACCTCCCACCCCTCTCTCCTCTGGCAACCACCTGTTTGTTCTTTTTATCTGTGAGTCTCTTTTCATTTTGCTTCATTTGTTTGTGTTGTTTTTTAGATTCAATGTATAAGTGATATCATACAGTATTTGTCTTTCCCTGTCTGACTTATTTCACTTAGCATAATACCCTCTAGGTCTATTCATGGTGTCGCAAATTACAAAATTTCTTTTTTTATGGGTGACTAATATTTCATTGTATATAACACATATTCTTTATCCGTTCATCTATTGATGGACACTTAGGTTGCTTCCATGTCTTGGCTATTGTAAGTAATACTGCTATGAACACGGGGTGCATATTTTTTCAGATAGTGTTTTTATTGTCTTGATTTTTACTTATTCAGCTACATGTACAGAGCTGGTCTCCTTTTCATCTTGTGGTCAGCAGCTTTTAATCAGGGACTAATTATTCTTAGTTAATGGTAACAGGGACATTTAATATATGGATCTGGCTTTTTTAGCATTCTTCCCTATTTAACAATACATTCCAGAATGGAAGATTTCCACTCCTGCTTACACCCCAGGCTTGGGGTAGAGGGGTGACCTGAAGTTATGCTCCCTGATAGAAAAACCGTCAACATAGGCACAAGACTAACTGAAAACTTGAATATATGACATAAATTTATGGATCTCAGCTTCCCATTCTTTAAAATTAGCTGGAAGGATTCGGTGACTTCTAAGAACTATTTTAGAGCTGTTGTCTATCCATTAATGGCCCTGGCATTCATGACTCCACTCAGCAAATACTCTTGAATCATTTAATTTGTGTCAAGTCATATCCTAGACTCTGAGATAAAATAATTAAAGATATTGTCTCTACTTGTTGGTAACTGTGGTAGATTGTATTATTATTCAGCAAATATCCACTTCCCCTTCAACTGCTTTGTCTAAGGAGGATACTTCCCCGTCCCATTCATGTTGGGCATGGACAGTTGTTGGAGGAGGTCGTTGAGAGGATGTGATCACTAGTTAACCTATGAGCAGGATCTAGGCAATCAGAGGCTCCTCAACCCCCTCTTTTGTTTCTGGAATGTGCATTCTGCCCACCAGTCCCACAGTGGGAGCCATTTTCAAGGATGCAGCTTTGAGAGAGCAATGTGTTGTTGAGACCACCTGGATGGGATTATGTGACTGAATGCAGTGAAAGACTTTATATAAACTCTTAAGATTTTTGTGGACAGATGTGGAGATTGACTCATCTTGCAGCCACCTATAACAAGCTTCCTATGTAAGTTCCCTTGCTTATTAAAGCTGCTGCCTATTAATCTGTGTAGCCTTCCTCTTTTTTTGGTTTATCCTGTTCTCCAGGTACAGGGGCCAGTTTGTGTACCCATATCAGTAGAATGTGAACTGACCTGAAGTACACAGGCTTTAATTATCATCCATTATTCAAAGAGAACCACTGCCCTCTAGCTGGACACCAGAACTAGAGCACATGGAGAATTACTGACCCTGAGCCAGATGACCCTGGTGAACCCAGCCAAGGCACAGTCAACGCTCAGATCAAAGAGAGAAATAAATATTTGCTATTGTAAGCCATGAGATTTTGTGTTTGTTTCTAGCTGCAGCGTAAGCTGGCTAATACAACAGTTTATAATCTAGTAGGGAGAAATATCATCTTCCCATAAATAATTTTAATGTAATGTGAAAAGATTTTTCATATGTAAAGGCTTTAAAGATCTTAATCTAGACTGATTTACTACTTCATTATTTTATTTAATTCCTGCAATCATGCTATTATGCTTTACTTCTTCTTTATATCTGAAGAACTTGAGACTCAAAGAAGATGCATTATTTGTCTCAAACTTACCCAATTAGAGTGGGTAGAGCTTTGATTCAAATCTAGGACCTCTGAATTTTTAATTCAAACTCTGAGTTCATGTTATATATCATTCTCTTACCTCTGGCATAAGTGTTTTGGTTGTTATATAGTCAGTCAGGTTTTTACATGCGGGCTCTTAGAGAAATTAACAATGGCTGATTTAGGTCAAAACATTTATTTTTAAAAAGCTGGAGGATCTCAAATAACCAATGAACAAGCTAAACAACCAAGCTCAGAGCAGCCTGGATCAGTACTCTAAATCATCCCCAGAGCTACATTTTTTCTACCAAGCACTAGGTGCAGTAATTTGGGCCAGGACACCGCAGCATCAGACACTGAATGCTATTGCTGTTACTAGCTCTGCAGGCATACTGCCCTTGAAAATGTGATCTTGTTGCAAACAATCCTGCAGCTACGACCAAAGAGAATTCTCCATGACATCCTCTTCTTCGTGTTCTTTGCTCCAGAAGCAAAGTCTGGGACAGTGATGATTTTTAACTTAAGCACCTAGGTCCCAGGATTTTCAGCTTTATTCATACAAGAGGGAATTTCTCCCAAATAAGTAAATATTTCTGATTAGAGGGATCTAAAATATTGACAAATAAATGCTTAGATGAATAAAAAATAGAACTATTTTTGCAAACGTTCTTCTTGAAGCTGTAAGGTAGGACAGGCTACCCTGTGTGTGCCTTCCTTTCCTTCTGGGATATTAGGTGGCTTAGGGCTCTTACCTGAGCTGGAGTCGCTAGAGCAAGGCTGGATATGGGAGATGTAAGTTTCACCTGTGCTTAGAAACATGGAGTAAAACGTAAGTCTGTTCTAAGGGAGGAGAGCTTGGGAAACAAACGGATTGTCTAAAAGCATCAAATTGAAGCAGAGAGGCTGGATGTTTAATCCATACCTTAAGGCAAAATATTTTATAGTGTGCCAGCCTTTTCTAGATGCCTGGGCCACCTGTGTGTTTGCAAAGACATTTGTTATATAATATAATAGATAATAATATAATATAATATATATGTTATATATCTTATATAATATAATATATAAATATCTAATATAATATATAATATATGTTATATAATATAATATATAAATACAGATAACTAAGATCATTTAAAGGTGGTTTTAAAATATTCTGTGTTGACTTTCAAACTTGGTCTTCTTTTATATGTTATAAATGGACATCCTAAATTATTGGAAAGCACAAGCATAAGATATTTAAAGGAGTATGGTCTACTATATATAAAATAGATAACTGATGAGGACCTACTGTATAGCACAGGGAACCCTACTCAATACTCTGTAATGGCCTATATAGGAAAAGAATCTAAAAAAAGAGTGGAGATTATATATATATATATATAACTGATTTATATATATATAACTGATTTACTTTGCTCTACACCTGAAACTAACACAACATTGTTAATCAATTATACTCCAATAAAAATTCTTTAAAAACACACAAGAAAAACCAAAAAGTGCTTTTGTTAAGATCCATGAGGACAGAGACAATATCTGTGGTTTATTGTTATTCCCAGAACCTAAAAGAACGCTCAATAAATATTTGTCAAATAAATGAGTAAATAGATTTTAAAAAAGGAGTGTGTTAACTTGCTTTGGCTGGGATTCTGGAATGGGAAAAAGGCATGACCATGGATGGAAACATAATTATATGCAGAGACTAATATGTAATTGTTTTAAGTAGGTGATAATAAACAGCATTTCTGTTTATTCTGACCATGCACCTATGGTCAACTAATCTATGACAAAGGAGACAAGGATATACGACGGAGAAAAGACAGTCTCTTCAATAAGTGGTGCTGGGAAAACTGGAGAGCTACATGTAAAAGAATGAAATTAGAACACTCCCTAACACCATACACAAAAATAAACTCAAAATGGATTAGAGACCTAAATGTATGACCGGACAGTATAAAACTCTTAGAGGAAAACATAACAAGAACACTCTTTGACATAAATCACAGCAAGATCTTTTTCGACCCACCTCCCAGAGTAATGGAAATAAAAACAGAAATAAACAAATGGGACCTAATGAAACTTAAAAGCTTTTGCACAGCAAAAGAAATTATAAACAAGATGAGAAGACAACCCTCAGAATGGGAGAAAATATTTGCAAATGAATCAACGGACCAGGATTAATCTCCAAAATATATAAACAGCTCATGCAGCTCAATATTAAAGAAACAAACAACCCAATCTAAAAATGGGCAGAAGACCTAAATAGACATTTCTCCAAAGAAGACATACAGATGACCAAGAGATACATGATAAGTTGCTCAATATCACTAATTATTAGGGAAATGCAAATCAAAACTACAATAAGGTGTCACCTCACACCAGTTAGAATGGGCATCATCAGAAAATCTACAAACAACAAATGCTGGAGAGGGTGTGGAGAAAAGGGAACCCTCTTGCACTGTTGGTGGTGGTGGTGTATCAATGTAAATTGATACAGCTACTATGGAGAATAGTATGGAGGTTCCTTAAAAAACTAAAAATAGAATTACCATATGACCCAGCAATCGCACTACTGGGCATATACCCAGAGAAAACCATAATTCAAAAAGACACATCCACCCCAATCTTCATTGCAGCACTATTTACAATAGTCATGTCATGGAAGCAACCTAAATGCCCAATGACAGACAAATGGATAAAGGAGAAGTGGTACATATATACAATGGAATATTTCTCAGCCATAAAAAGGAACAAATTGGGACATTTGTAGAGATGTGGATGGATCTAGAGACTGACATACAGAGTGAAGTAAGTCAGAAAGAGAAAAACAAATATCATATATTAACACATGTATGTGGAATCTAGAAAAATGGTACAGATGAACCTGTTTGCAAGGCAGAAATAGAGACACAGATGTAGAAAACAAATGTATGGACACCAAGGGGGGAAAGCGGGGTGGGAGGGGGTGGATAGGATGAATTGGGAGATTAGGATTGACATATATACACTAATATGTATAAAATAGATAAGTAATAAGAATCTGCTGTATAATAAATAAATAAAATTCAGAAAACAAGAAACAAAACAAACAAAAAAAGAGCCTTGGTGTACTGTTTTTTTTTTTTTTTTCATGATCTTGTGCTTGGATTTTTCCTCTCTGGTTGGTAGGAATACACACACATCCAGCCTGTGTGAGGTCTGTGGGTTGTCCCTTCCAATCCTCTTAGTGGTTCGTCCCCTCCAATCCTCTTAGTGGTTCTTTGTTTGGCCTCGGATGGTTCCCTCACATACGTGAGCTGATCAATACTCAGCCACAGACTAGAGAAAGGCCCTCTGCTGGTTACCCTCTCAGACTCCTCTCCCTCTGTGCAGGTCTCTCCTCATCAGTACAGGACCCAGTGAACTCCAGCTGGCTTCATTCTCTGGATTCCCGACTCTGTTTCCTCTGCCCTGGGAGACTGCCAGTCTTCACTTGAGTTTTCCTCTCTTTCCCAGGCCAGAAATTTTTAGCCTGGCTGTAAACTAGGCCCACCTCATTTATTTTCCCTCTCTCAGTAATCACTGTCCTACCCTGCCCAGGATCCAGTGTCTGAAGGGCTATTGTTTTATTTAGTTTGTCTGTTTTTTTAATTGTCTCGCAGAGTCCCTGTTACTCCTTCTTGGCCCCAAACAGAATGTAATCGTAATTGTACAAATAATCTGTGTTATTATCTTTAACAACAACAACAAAAAGTGTGTGTTTTAAAAATACATTGTTGGGCTTCCCTGGTGGCGCAGTGGTTGAGAGTCCGCCTGCCGATGCAGGGGACACGGGTTCGTGCCCCGGTCCGGGGGAATCCCACATGCCGCGGAGCGGCTGGGCCCGTGAGCCATGGCCGCTGAGCCTGTGCGTCCGGAGCCTGTGCTCCGCAACGGGAGAGGCCACAACAGTGAGAGGCCCACGTACTGCAAAAAAAAAAAAAAAAAAAAAGTTGTTGTTTCTTCAAAGCTGTAATTAAATTGATGTGCTTCTTGATGGCATTTTAGACTTGTGAAAATACATTGTATGCAGCAGCGAAAAAATATAATTGATGATTATGCCCAAAGGCAATGTGTGATTAAGGATTTTATAACATTTTTAGTTATCTAAGTATAGACACCCCCCACCATCACCCTTAAAAGTTGCAATATGGGCAAATTTCACACAGTTGGCTTTATTTGGCAAATGTTTCTAGGGATGCTTGGTGTATGCGAGTAAGTCTCTGTCTATATTACATAAAATAGAAAGAATAGCCTTATGATTTTTGTCTTTCTCTCAGCCAGTAAAATTGTTTCTGAAAAAGTACTTAAATTTATAGCCTCAATTTCTTTTTTAAAATTTTTTATTGAAATATAGTTGATTTACAATGTTGTGTTAGTTTCAGGTGAACTCCAAAAAGAATACATATATTCTTTTTCCGATTCTTTTCCATTATAGGTTATTACAAGATACTGAGTAGAGTTCTCTGTGCCATACAGTAGGTCCTTGTTGGTTATCTATTTTATATATAGTAGTGTGTATATTTTAATCCCAAACTCCTAATTTATCCCTCCCCTCCCTTCCCCTTTGGTAACCATAAGTTTGTTTTCTATGACTGTGAATCTAATTCAGTTTTTAAAATAAGTTCATTTGTATCATTTTTTTAGATTCTACATATAAACAATATCATGTGATTTCACATGTCTGGCTTACTTCAGTTAGTATGAAAATCTCTAGGTCCATCCATGTTGCTGTAAATGGCATTATTTCATTTATTCTTATTAGCCTCAACTTCTTAAGTTTAATTAAGATATTACTTATAGATTATATCTCCAGCCTCATTGTATATCTACCAAGGGCAGATAACCTTGATTACTCCATTCACCACGCCTTTAGAATTATTTTGATCATTGTCTGATGGATCAGAGATTATCACTGCATATTTTAGCTCAGTATGAAGGTTAAGAACTTCCCTTTAGTGAGACAATCATAGCATAGTATTGGAATAGACTTTATTCAATTTAATAACATTAAATTTTTAAGAATTTTTGACTGAATAACAGCTGCAATCTAGAAAGAAAGTTATGTAGGGAGCAAACAGTGAGGAGTCTTGTCATGGGCTTATGTAATTTCTGCTACTCTGGGTCTCAGTGACAGCATCTTAGTCTCCTAGAATAATTTTACAACAGAGTAGACAGGTATAGAAAGATTGGGTCACTTCAAATTTTATAGGAAATTGGGGAACACCTGTAGTTTCAATACACAGATATTTTTCTCCTGGTTGTCTATATCATTTTCCCAGAGAAGGGATGCTCTGAGGGGCCAGTTACCCTTAACAAGGAATCGATGTCTTGAGATGGTACCAAAGGATACACTTTCATTATTTCACACTCTTAGAAGAAGGGAAGTTTGACTCTTTGGGCTACAAGTAACAGAAACAATGGCTACTTAAAGGACATTGCGTATAATGGGATGAAACAGTCAATAGCAGCCATAAACCCAGTGCACATTTCCTCTTCTCTTTGCCTACCGTATGCATTCTCATATCTCCACTGACTGGCTTCCCCTGTGTGTAGTCTATGAAGGAGAAGACAGCATTCCACAACTGACTTCATATGCTACAAGTCACTCAAAGGTAAGGACGGATTGGCAGTCCCAATTCTTAATTCCCAGAGGAGAGAATATGAGTAGCCAGCTTGGTCAGGAGTTCACTTATGGTCAAGTGGGGGATTGCATTACTGTAAAGAGCCCATTCTTACCGATTATTATCTGCAGAGGGAGCAGGTCCCAGAGAAGGAAAAATCATTGTGAAAAAAATGTCTAAGCATCTATGAAATGAGATGTGTTCATGGAAAGGGAGGAGAAGGGTATATATTATCAAGTTGAAAAGTTAATACCATGAGGATGCTGTGCAGTTAAAAAAAAAATCTGTTAAATGTGATTTGGGATTAAGAATCTGAGAATTCTTTAAAGTCCTCAGACTGGACTGTATTATCCAGACTGCTAAGCCCCTCTCAACTCTAACCCCTTCACTGACTGAAGTCAGAGAGCCTCTCTGCTGATGAAATGTTGTGGTTTGGCAGCAGCTAATTTGTATATCATACACTGGGGGTTCTCAATCTTGAATTCAAATTGTCTGGCATTAAGTTTGTCTGGTTTTATGCTAAGACCTCATGCCTCTAGTGACATTGATAATCTTACCAACTGTAGCATGCTCCGTACCAATCTTCTTTTTTTCCTTGAACTTCTGCACCTATGAGCTGTTATTAGAGAAGCTGAAGGGCAATCTATTCCTTGATAAAATGGAACAGGTTTGACAAGTGGGTAAAGGAACAGTTGTCTCGCAATGTAGTATAAGTGGGAGGTTCCTATACTCCTTCCCTCCCAGTGCATCTTCACTATTTTGTTTTGTTTTGTTTTTTGGTTGTCTGAATGAGCTAGGCTTTCTGCAGTTTAAATGAAAGCTTTCACCTTTGTTACCCAACAAATACTACAGCAGGTAATACTTCAAACTTTTAGTGTTATTTATACTTTCATATAAGTAAAGTGTCTGAGAGCAGCCTTCGTTAAGTGTAAGGCAGAGATACCACTAAGAAAGTAGAAGTCACTAGCACTGAATGTCCACAAACAGCTACCACCTCCTCTACCCATCTATATGTATCTGTGTGCACATACTCAGCCCTCCCTGCTATTGTTGGTTTTAACAGTCTATTCTCCCAATCTATTCTCCTAACATATGTACCAGATCTCATCTGCTCTTGCTTAATCAGGAAGGTTCCTCTGATTTATCTCCCTTCTTTTTTGTTAATCATCAGTTTCTCTCTCCCTGTTGGGTGGTTCCTATGAACACATGTGCAGGCTCTCATTTTTCCCATCTTAAAACCAAAACAAAATAAAACAGTCACTCTCATTTTAACCTCCAGCTACTCTCCAATTTCTCTGCTTATGTTTTCATCAAAACTTGAAATCACCTACTTTTATGCCAGTTTTTCTCCTTTCATCACTTAATCTCCTCTTTTTCTTTGACAGATACAATGATTAAAAATAAAAAAAAGAATACTGTCAGCATAAAAACTTTTTAAGCAGATTCAAAACTTCATATAGAAAAACATTTTTACATAAACATTAGCATTTTTTCTATAAAACACCATGTTTCCACCAAATTATAAAACTTGATATGATTTTGAAAAAAAAAATGAAGAAAAACACCAGAAAGATGGTCCTCAGAAGCAAAAATTTAAATTGCTTTAATTCCCCTGATCACTCTATAACATATTTGTGGTATCATCCAAATCTTGATCAAAATTCCTACTAATGCATTATGATAAAAACAAAGATAAAACAAATTTGAAAACCATTATTTTTGTATTACCTTACAAAGCCTAAATATCCAAAGGAGATCTGTAAAGTCAATTTTTATAAATTTCTTTATTCCATGTGCAATGGAGAAGGATTTTGTTCTTTATTCAAATTGTTTTAGGTTCAGGTCTCTGCATTGTAGCAGTTTCATGGTGTTATTAAATGTTTTTATTAGCTAAAATATGAAGCACTCACATTTAAATGAAAGTGGGAAGGTTATATACTATTATAGGAAAAGCTTCAGACTGGAAGGCATATCTGTCCCTTTCCAAATGTTAGACCTTGGGACCCAGTCGTTCAAGTGCTCTGCTGCTATAGTTTGGAAATACAGATGATTGTTGTGAGGATTAAGATAATGGCAAAGAGCTTTCTAACACAAAACTAAAGTATATTTCAACTAACTGTAATGTAATAGCCAAAACGCAGTTCAAAGCCAAATAATTATTTTATCTATTTTGCTTTCCAGCATAACTCAAAAAATTGAGAACAGAGAAATACACAATGAAACTCAATTTCACCATAAAGGATTTACAAAAATATTTTTGAAAGCTCACATGGATCTATTTATATGAAACAGTTTTAAAGCTAGAGACTTATTGGATGGAAGTAGCAATATCTAAACATAAACAGTGAGATTAACCAAGATGTTCATGAGTTTTTTAGTTCAATCATGAAGAACAGAATTCTGGGTCACTCTCATGGATGAGAAATTACATCTTAAAAGCTTTAAAAAAAAGAATGTAATAAATTGATGTTGCCTTTAGGGGATAGTGCTCTAATGGACTTGAAGAGGTTAGTTACTTAGTTGATTTGAAAAATCATTAAATCAAACATTTGATGAAATTTAAAGATATGAGTCCAACCTTAGTTCTTCTCCATGGAGGAAACAAACGATAAAAACGTTTACTTGGTCAAGACCAAACTAAAAATGGTTTATTTTACCCTCTGTTCCTTGATATATGTATGGCTTTTCAGTCTGATATTTATTCCGTCATCAATGTAAACAATGATGTCTGGGCTCTTAACGGGGCTAACGTTAATTTTCAATCCTATTTTTCAGGTTCAACACTATTAACCCTTCACAGTTGTCCCAATGCTGAGCACTTGGAATCGTAGAAACTTTTTTGTTTTCTGGGATATGTTCACAACTTTTAGTTGTAATGAGGTGAGCAGTTTTTAGCACACTGCCACCTTACATAAAGTCAGCAGGCCCCTGGGCACAACCCTGGAGAATTTAAATTACAGTTGCTTACATTGGGTGTTAGCTATGATTTTAGGAAGAGAAAGTTTCTGAAGTTTCTGTTTCCTAATTAGTTCACTTTATCTGCCTGTGATTGCACTGAAAAAAAAAAAGTTATGCATTCTAGTTTCCTAATATCTCCCATCTGTCATACCTATACAGAAGAGGGACACCATTGGTTCTCAACAGAGGTGCTGTTGACGTTGTGATGTGACAGTTCTTCATCAAGCCAGAATGTGTTGTATGCATTGAGGGTTATTTGGCATCGCTGGCTGTGCTCACTAAATGCCTGCGGTTGTCCCCACTCATTATGACAATCAAAAACCTCCTCCGCATATTTCCAAGTGTCCTCTAGGGAGCAAACCACCCCCAGCTGAAAAGCTAAACCTCAGAGGGAGAAAAACTAGTTTTTTTTAATGTATTGTTTATTATCCTATCCAGTTATGAATAATGATTTCTAGGTTATTCACAAGTTATAGCCGAAGTTTCCTACAGTTTAATATTTTTTTTTTTTGGTAGTAACTCAGGCTAACTGTTTTTATTCTACTATGAGCTTAATATAAACTCTAAACTCAAGTTGACTATCTTTTAAATTCTCAGTCTGGGCAAATGAAGTGGCTACCAAGTAGTAAACCGATCTGGCACACACAAAAACCCAGTTCTGTGACTCAGTTACATAATACTTTTCAAATTCTATGTTTCTGACAGGCTTTTGGAATACATAAAAATTGCATTAAAAACATCCCATTGAATGAAATATGCTAAATGCTGTAAGAAGCAAGACACCTTCTTTTGGGATGAGAAAAACTGCTACCAAAAAAGAGTTCTGTCTGTATATGATACGTGAGCAAGCAAATTCTTTCTTTCTTTTTCTTTCTTCCCTTCCTCCCTCCCTCCCTCCCTTCTTCCTTTTCTTCCTCCCTTCCTCCCTTCCTCCCGCCTCTCCCTCTCTCCTTTCTTCTATTGTCCTTCCTTCCTTTCAAAATCCACTTTTCCTAAAGTATGTTTCACACAACTGGAGTTGAAGGACTATGGTGAGCAGGGAGGAGGAGGAAAGTACAATCAGAAAATGAAAAGGGATAAAATTGTAGCAAACAAGACAATTTCTAAAGTTTGCAGTCACACTCAAGGTGGTAGAAGGTGCTTGAAATAATTTAAACTGGAACAGGAGCTCAGGTTCATACTGTGGGTTTTGAAGACCAGGGAGGAATTCATCCCCTGAAAGCAGGTTGCCTTCTCATTCCACTTCCCGCTTCTTGCTGCACTCTCCACAGGAGGGGCCTCTGCTTCACTCTCTTGGAGCGCTTCCAGGCCCTCATAGAGAGCAGGAAGTTTGAGTTTTCTGGGATAATTTAAAAGACCATTTTAAAGATGGTGTGTGTCTGTGGATAGTGCCTATATAACTCATTTTCCAATTTGGGGATGAAATTTAATCATTTTTTATGTTTCCTTTCTTAGTAATCTCCAAAAACTTGGAAGGCATTCCTTGATTTAGGAAGATTGAGATTCTCAGAAATTTTACTCTTCTATGTACTGCCACCCATTTCATGACTGAACTTCATGTTACTGCGTTTGGAGTCACTCTGAAACCAGGCATTAAGACATTATGAAAAGACTTAATTGAGTAGAAATATCAATATGTTAGAACATCCAATAGAAGGTATAAACACAAAACAAATTAGTTTCACCCACTCTCTGTAAAGCATTCCTTCAAACAGGGGGATTTTTCTAATATACTTGATTCTTTTTTGTTTGTTTGTTTTTTGGTACACGGACCTCTCACTATTGTGGCCTCTCCCGTTGCGGAGCACAGGCTCCAGACGCGCAGGCCCAGCGGCCATGGCTCACAGATGCAGCCACTCCGCGGCATGTGGGATCTTCCCGGACTGGGGCACGAACCTGTGTCCCCTGCATCGGCAGGCGGACTCTCAACCACTGCGCCACCAGGGAAGCCTTAATATACTTGATTCTTTATACATGGTTCAGGAGGTAAAATAACCAGTTTTATTTGTCAAATGATTTTGGCTAAGGTATTGTCATCTTGGCCACAACCTAAGGAAGAAAGTTATTGCAATAAGAAATGCTGGAGTATAAAGGTCAGTGTTGCCTTTGTTTTTGTTTTTGTAATTGGGATTGGATTGAAGCATAAGTCACTAACAGCTGTGTGAAGTGACCAAGATGGAAAAGTAGCAGTGGCAAAAGGCTATTTCATGGAGGTGGCTCCCTAACACTGACCATGGGAAGCAATGATAGTTCGTGCAGTGACCAATAGAACAAGTGAACATGTACTGGTCATTTATAGGCCAATAGTCCCACTCACTCTTCCATTTGAAAAGGATGAATCCAAACTTCAGGTCAGTTGGCTGCAAGATTTTTGTTGTTTTTAGTTTTTTTGACTTTTTTAAAAGTCTACGTACAAATTTCAAGTAATATATCTGAACAAGATTTACTCTCCTTAAGGTCATTTGAATTCCTCAAAGTTTACATTCAAATCAAAGGTGAGTTTCACTCAAGCTTTGCCTGTGGCACTATTTTACCTTATCCGTCATCACTGTCATCTCTCCCAACTTTCTCTATGGTTTCCCTCCTCCTGGACTTCTAGTCGTTTCTCTCTAAACAGCACCGAGGCACTCAGATCTTGAGTGATAGCCCCTGAATGTATAGTGTCCTTATTTTACAACTTACAAAGACCCGAACTTCTAAGAAATCTTTCTTAATTTCCTTCTCTATCAAAAAATCTTGTGTCTCTTTATGGCTTTGGATGCAAGCTACCTAACTGTAACCAGACCTGCTAAATTGCTCTTCGGGGATCAAAGCGTCAGCATGTCTCCCTTCCAGGTAACATTTGTATGTTTTAATAGAGGTCACCTGGAGCCATACATATAAACTTAAATAGAGATGGGACTTCCCTCGCTCAATATCATGGCACATATGCATACCATTGTGGTATTGTGTTGCTCAACAAGAACCAACAGAGGTAATATACATGGTTCTATTATCCATCTCCATTACTGGAAAACAGTATGGAACACCTGTATTTTTTGATATATGGTTGTGAAGTTATGGGGAGGGGCTCAGCAAATGTACTCATACCCAAGAAAAGCAGACCATTCATTTTCCTTTCATAACAGCAACGAGAATCAAGTCTTTGCAAGCCAATTTTGAATTTGAGGCAGATAATATTTCCTGTATCCTGCTATTACTTTTCTCCCCAGAATGTGCTCAGTGAAGATAAGTCCTGTGAATAATTATCTGACTGCATAAAACCATTAGGCCAGGTTCCAGTGAGGTACCACAGCTGTGCTAGGGACCAGATAATAGAGGAAAAACAGCACTCAGAGCTTTTCATATCATCTGTCTCCACCATGAACAATGTAGTGAAGACAGGACCCAAAGTGGAGTGTTCCCAACTTCCCCGAGGGTAGACTATGAGACACCAGGGGTATGGGAGCCAGCAAGTGAAGAGAGCCAACAGACTGTTCTAGGCTAGGTATCTCCACAAACCTGGAGCCTGGGATAGTTCTGTCTTTCAGTCTCTCCTCATGCAGAAGGGATGCAACCAAGATGTTACAGTTAACTTTAGCCTCTAAGGTACAACCCAAATGCAGGATAAGTTCAATGATTCAGAAGCATATACGCTGAAGTTCTTCCTCTGGAAGTGATTGTGGAGGGTGAAACAAAACCAAGTCCTTGGAATATGTGTAATTCCTTCCTAGAAAAAGCTGGGAGTTGGCTATAACTGCCTGTATTGCCTCCTCCGATCAAACTGTGTTGTTTGTTTATTCAATTAATGCCTTTCCTTCTCATTAGGCTTGAGGCCACAACCAGATGGAGATGTCTTAGTCTGCCAAAAAGATGAGTCTGGCCTCTGTTTGCCTATATCCTTGAGGCTAGCTTTTTGCTTTCTCTGTTTAATTTTTTAAAAGCTGTCTTAAAGACATGACTGCTGGCTACATTAGAACCAGAGGAAAATATCAGCAAATCCCACTGAGAAGAGTAAGTGAATAGCCTCCAGCATTTGTACCCCGAAGGTCAGATTTGAATCCACGAGCATTTCTTTTATTTATTTGTTTGTTTGTTTATTTATTTTTGGCTGCGTTGTGTCTTCGTTGCTGCATGTGAGCTTTCTCTAGTTGTGACGAACGGGGGCTACTCTTCACTGCAGTGCGCGGGCTTCTCACTGCGGTGGCTTCTCTTGTGGAGCACGGTCTCTAGGTGTGCGGGCTTCAGTAGTTGTGGTGTGTGGGCTCAGTAGTTGTGGCTCTCGGGTTCTAGAGTGCAGGCTCAGTAGTTGTGGAGCACGGGCTTAGTTGCCCCGCGGCATGTGGGATCTTCCCGGACCAGGGCTCGAACCCGTGTCCCTGCATCGGCAGGCTGATTACTAACCAGTGGGCCACTAGGGAAGACTCCAGTAGCATTTTTGTCTGGGATATTTTTGAAAGATCTAAGTGTTTTCTTCATAATTAGGTCAAGAGAGATGAACCTACTCACTGGAGCCTATTCTGAAAATAAACCAAATGCTTCCTATCCAACTCAAAATACAGGTAGAGTCATGAGAGGTCTATATAACATCCATACATAGAGAATAAAAGTGAACTATTGATTTTTTTCTCTCAGATGATTGGTTTATGTGATATAAACTCTTGTGGTGCCTGAACATTGTCCTGTCTTAGATTTATGCTGATACCTGAAAAACGGAAAACGCAAGAAAGATCACAGTAAGATAAGGAGTATAAGTTTAGAGGGAAGAGTGCAGAAGAGTTAAAAAGATTTACACAGGAAGATTTGGTGGTCTTTGGGGGCTAAATGAAGAGAAATAGCAAAGAGACCAATATGCCACCACTGGGCACAAATGTGCTCAGCACTGCTGCAGGGCCTGGCTGTCTCCCAATAGTTTCTGCTCTGGTTTATAGTGTGTCCACACTCATCTTGGCTGAAGTTGAAGGAAGACCTAATTTGCATAAATATTTATCTTTAAAATATAATGTCAACAATTTCTTAATTTGAATAAATTTGAGGAAACCATCTGTAGGCAGAAAACAATGGCTCAAGGAATTTCCATAGTAAACCATTTTGATATCAACAAAACATTATTGAGGCAAATGTGAAAGTCTCATCCCTTTTGTCGTACTTGCCTTAAGACAAATTGCTGTTTACCTATCATTCAGGGCCTATCTGTATAGACTGATTGAACCACCTGAGAAGAAAATGTCTTTGTGAATGAGAGAGAAGGATAGATTTCAAAAGCATTTCTCTGATGTATAGCAACTATTAGCATTTCTTTTTGGAGGAGAATAGCTTTACTTTCATTTTTTGCATTCCTCCAAAATTACAATATAATTTTCTGAGGATGCTCCAGCAAAGCTTCTTCATTTAGACACAGGCACTGCTTGGGAATGAGAAAGCTGGACTCTAAGTTCTGATGACTGTCTATGGGACCTAGAAACGCCTGCTAAACCCTGGTCTCAGTTTCCATATCTGGAAAATGTGGAGACTGACTTCAAGGCATTCTAAGATCAATTCCAGTGCCAGTAGTCTGGACATCTATGCTTCTCCCTGACAGCTCAGAGAAAGAAAAGAAGTTCAGAAAAGCTGTGTCTCTAGTGCATGTCTTGTTGATTATGAGTAATAAAAAAGTAGTCTAATACTATGGTTTGAGAAATGAAAATTTTTACTTTTGTGAACAACTATATTTTCTAGGCTCACCCTAGTTAAGAATTATAGTGCAAGTGAAAGTAGAATTGGTAACCATATGTCTTAGTGTGTACATAGTTAGGGACCTTCCCCCATGGCCAAAGAAGTGTTAACATATCACCATATGAATTCCAAAATTTGTGAAGTAGAGAGATTCTCTTCATCAAAACAGTACAGGAATTCTGGAGAAGGTGAACAAGATGCAATAAAACTGGCAGAGCTCTAGAACTTAGCATCTCAGTGGGCAAAGAGATAATGGACTAAAGTGTGTTTAAAAGCAAGCAGGTCTGTGAAGTGCAGAACGCATTGGTGTGGCCTCCTTTTCCAGTAACAAGCTGTGTGATGTAAGCCAAAGTTCCTTAACCTGTGTCTCAGTTTTTTTGTCTATAGAAGAAGGGATTGGAGTGAATGCTTTCCTAACCACTTTCAGTTCTAGAGTCTTATGACTCTGTAAGAAGAGATTAAAATGCAGTCAATTACAAATTAATAATGTAAACAAATTGTACAGATGCATATTTTAAATCCTTAAGAGAATAATTTCTTCAGACACTCATTTACATATAAATTTTATATAAGTTAATCAAAACTCATAGAGTCACACAACTTTAGACATGAAAGAGAGCTTAGCAATCAGTACTAACTGTTGTAAAACTGTACATTATACTTACATATGAATGTGCCCCTTTCCTTGTGAGTTCTTTGAGGCATAAATAGTCCTGTGTTTCTTTGTATCATTAGTACTTAGACCAGAACAGATATAGAGTAGATACTAAGACTAGTTAAATAAATATTGCAGATAAAGAAACAGAAACTCTGAAAAGTTCTGCTAAGTTGCCCCAAATCACACAGGTGGCTAGAATGAGACTTTGCCTCTTCTGAGACTCAACCCAGGGAGGGCTGGGTTTTTTTAAGGCCAAATTGAGATGGTTTTTCCAAGAAGCATCATCAGCAGTAACATCTATCATGAAAAGAGGCCTTCTAAGGGCTTTAAGGCAGGCCAAATAAAACTGAGCAGAGAGAAAGGCCCACAATACATATTCCATAATTATTCATGGACAGATTTAAACCTGAATCAAGTTACCCACCTTCTTAAAAGAAAGAAAATTTTATTTCCATGGTAGCTGTCCTTCGGATGGCCACCTTTATTTCTTCTCTACTTGTATCACAAGCTACTCCCCCATCAAGAGATGAAGTCTATTCCTCAACACCCTTGAATCTAGGCCAGCCTGTCACTGCTTTGACCAATAGAGTTCAGTAAGAGCAACACTGCATTAGTTCGGGTCCTGATCTTTAGGAAGACAGCAACTTTTGCCGTGGTCTCTTGGAGGCTGAAGCTGTCATTTACAAAGTTCAGCGTCACTGGTGAAGCACCGCCCGCATGCCCCCGCACCCAGGCTACCAGGCATGTGAGAAAGCCATCTTGAACTCTCCCCCTCAGCTCAGCTTCTAGCTAAATATCGCAAAGTGACAGCAGTCGATGACATGTGGAGTAAAGGACACAGTTGAATCCTAGTTGAATTCACGGCAGAGAAAACCTTGAGATAAAATAAAAGATGGTAGTTTCAGGTCACTTGGTTTTGGGATAGCTTATTTGCAGTCATAAATAACTGAAACAGTTCCTTGTTTTAAAAGTATATAATTCTACATTTTCCATAAATGAAAAATTTTCTCATCTCCTATTCTTATCCCAGATTAACACAATTTAGAAAGATTTAATAATGCTGATCAATTCCAGGTTTTGCTATTTTAAGAATTTGCCCAGGATGTCAACATTAAGAAAAGCTACTATTTATTTTATAGAAAGGGAGTTTTAAAATGGTATTCATTGTGTATATAAGCTATAATATCAATTTCTTTCCCAATAAATGTAGGCTTACCTTTTATAAACAAGTCAATTGATGCAGTACAAACTTGCCTTGCACAGGTGTATTTGTTTGGCAAAAAGTATTTAAAGAGGACGACTGTCATTTATAGCCTGAGTACTATCGTTTTCTTTCTTCCTCTTTTACTAACCCCTGATTTACTGTTTCTATTTTCTCTCCAAATACTTCATTCTCTTATATACGGATTCTTTCAGAAAACCTTTATTGCCTCCCTACTGCATTCCTGACACAGTCCTAAGCACTGGTGAAAAAGCCATGATGACTAAAGAGCTAGATGTGTCCCTCCAGGGGCTCACATTCTATTAGGAAAGACGAGTTAATAAACAGGGCCCATGGAGTATAGTAACTATGAAAATGTACTAAAATGGAATAAATACAAAGGAGAATGGGAACCTAGAGATGACAACAGTGCCTACAAGGGTAAGGAAATTATTCCAGAGAAGGTGAATTTGGATCTTAAGAAATAAATTTTGCAGACAAAGAAATGGTAGAGGATAGTTCAGGCAGACATTTGCAAAAGCTTGAAAAAGTATGGAAAAAATGGCAAAACTTCCGTTGTGGATGTAGCAAAAGTGGGGAAGGCAGGGAATAACAAGAGATAAATAATGGATTATGGTAGAGACGAGCTGACGAGCTGGGGGCACAGAGTGAAGAACTCCTATGCCATAAACTTACAGTCAGTTGGCCTTTGCCCAGTGCTCCCTCTGGGGCTTTCTGACTGGGTAGCATACTTATCACCGTCTACAGCTGATTAGACCAGAGCGTATACCTGCTCAAAGTCAGTCCATCCTTTGGCTCTGTTGTGACCAAGCAGATTCTCTATCTCAGACATTTGTCTTAAGATATATGGTCGGTGACTCTGACTGACCATACAGTATTATACACTGGATCAAATGATCATGGAGACATGTGGTCAGCTCTGATCTCATGACAAGCTAAAGCCACAAGTAAGTTAATGATGCAGGGCAGCAGAAATGCTGCAGGCCTTGCAAAGTCTGTGGATAAGAAAGTGGAGCTGTGAAGCTCAGAGAGGCGGAAATGAAGGAGCAGGCAGTCAGAGTGAAAGTGAGAGTGAGAGAGGCATTGACCCATAAAGAGAACCACGGGGAGAAGATCATTTCTGAGAGGAGGGTACGGGACTGGACAGTTAGGCCAAATATAGTACAAAAGTCAGCTAAATGAGGACTCGGTTTTATCCATTGGGTTTGAGAATTGCTACTGACCTCAGAAAGAATGTAGTTTCAGGGGACACGTGGCCAGAATTCTAGGCTTTACCATTAGGAGTTCCAAGTTTACATGGAGGGTCTATGAAATAAGGCAGATGCAGTATGATGGATGCCGATGACATTCTATCAACTGGTGAGGCCGTGGGAAATGGCTGCAAGGATGAGGGGATTCAAGCATGTTCAAAAAGGCCACCCCTCTCTAAGGGGCATGATGATCTTCCCTTCCTCCACTCTATATCTCCTAATTGAGGAGGAATTGAGCTCTGCATTCTGCTTTGCATTCTCCTGAGATCTGTTGCCTTCTCTTTTGTTCATGGTCACAACTAATGTGGGTAAGCCTGATGGATCAACTTCATCTATGTAAAACTAAGCCAGTCCCCACTATAGTCTGACTACCGTTCACATATTGAAAGATTAGGTGCAGGACCTCAGAAAACTTCACCTTTCAGAGAAACTTGTGTAGCCTGGGGCTGTGGAGAGATGGAGTGCCATGAGCTGTGTTCTGTATTGTGATTTTTCTACCACTGGGATCCTTAGAGTATGGTTACGTTCCCTCTAGGCTGTGGCCACATATCTAGTAGAACAAATGTTGACAACATAACGAGACTTATTTTCTTGTTGCTGGTACAGCAGTTGATGCCTTATTTATAGCAGTTCTTGGTTCCTCTTTCCTCTGGTGATATTGTTCCCCAACAAGAGCAGGAAGAGTGAGTGTGACAAGTAATCTATATGAGCACCAGTTATCCTGAAGAGGGTCCACAAGCAATTTGAGAACTGCTGCTTGTTGTAATATCACATTCCATTAGTTACCCTCAGAGAATCTAGAAGCTAAAATCTTTCAGGGAAACAGCTCTTGCTTTTAGAACAAGAAGTAGAAATCTACTTATTTTCCATCTCAGTTGTGAAGGAGAAATGAGAAAAGAAAAAAAACAAAACAAAACAAACAAGGAGTGATGATCAAAGGAATGAAAAAAAAACCCCAACAACAAAAGAATGTCCTCTGAGAAAGCTTGGAGTTGAGTTTTATTTGTTTGTTTATTACTGGCTGAGATATAAAGGAAGTTAAAAAAATAGAGCTGCCTTCTTTCATTAATATATTAGCCAAATATAGCAAGTCTGACTGTCCTTTGCTAACCACCAGGGTGCACCAATGCACACACTATTCCAAACTTCTAACAAGATCAGCAGTTATCCCCAATCAAAAAATGGGCAGAAGACCTAAATAGGCATTTCTCCAAAGAAGACATACAGATAGCCAAGAGGCACATGAAAAGATGCTCAGCATTACTAATTACTAGAGAAATGCAAATCAAAACTACAGTGAAGTATCACCTCACACCGGTTAGAATGGGCATCATCAGAAAATCTACAAACAACAAATGCTGGAGAGGGTGTGGAGAAAAGGGAACCCTCTTGCACTGTTGGTGATGGTGGTCTATCAATGTAAATTTAAACAGCTACTATGGAGAATAGTATGGAGGTTCCTTAAAAAACTAAAAATAGAATTACCATATGACCCAGCAATCGCACTACTGGGCATATACCCAGAGAAAACCATAATTCAAAAAGACACATGCACTCCAGGTTTTATTGCAGCGCTATTTACAATAGCCAGGTCATGGAAGCAACCTAAAAGTCCATCAACAGATGAATGGATAGAGAAGATGTGGTACATATATACAATGGAATATTACTCAGCCATTAAAAAGGAATGAAATTGGGGCGTTTGTAGATATGTGGATGGACCTAGAGATTTCATACAGAGCGAAGTAAATCAGAAAGGGAAAAACAAATATCGTATATTAACGCATATATGTGGAATCTAGAAAAATGGTACAGATGAACCGGTTTGCAAGGCAGAAATAGAGACACAGATGTAGAGAACAAATGTATGGACACAAAGGGGGGAAAGCAGGGGGTGTGGTGGTGGTGGTGGGATGAATTGGGAGATTGAGATTGACATGTATACACTAATATGTATAAAATAGATAACTAATAAGAGCCCATTTTATAAAAAATAAATAAAAATTTTTAAAAAAGATCGGAGGTTGTCACTTCTGAAAGGAATACAGTGTGGGGAGGGGGTTGGACTTTTGAGGCACTGTTTATCATAGCACAATGCTCAACTCCTTTGAATTTTTTTTTATTACATCTACAGTCTGTTCTGCTACAGCACATATTTTAAAATACAAATCAACTCACATTCAATTAGTAATTACGGGAGTGATGTCAGCATAACACAGAAAACAAATTGGACCAAACATGATTTTTCGTAGTGTGATCATTCTTGGAGGTGATCAAGGTTCAGCTTTTTCACAGTTCAATAAAATACAAGGTTTAATGATATTTGAAGAGATTCAAAAAAGAAAAAACCTGAGAAGTCTCCAAATGTTTGCCTTTAGTGCAAACGGTGGCTGGTTCAATAGTGTGGAGACCTGCTCTATTGTCCATTATGCTAAACTACCTGAGAAAACTGTAAATGCAGATTAAGAACCTGGGCACTTTCCTGTGTTAAAACAAGAAAATAACCCTGAGAAAACCATAATTCAAAAAGAGTCATGTACCAAAATGTTCATTGCAGCTCTATTTACAATAGCCAGGAGATGGAAACAACCTAAGTGTCCATCATCGGATGAGTGGATAAAGAAGATGTGGCACATATATACAATGGAATATTACTCAGCCATAAAAAGAAACGAAATTGAGTTATTTGTAGTGAGGTGGATGGACCTAGAGTCTGTCATACAGAGTGAAGTAAGTCAGAAAGAGAAAGACAAATACCATATGCTAACATATATGGAATCTAAGAAAAAAAAATGTCATGAAGAACCTAGGGGTAAGATGGGAATAAAGACACAGACCTACTAGAGAATGGACTTGAGGATATGGGGAGGGGGAAGGGTAAGCTGTGACAAAGTGAGAGAGTGGCATGGACATATATACACTAGCAAACGTAAAATAGATAGCTAGTGGGAAGTAGCCTCATAGCACAGGGAGATCAACTCGGTGCTTTGTGACCACCTAGAGGGGTGGGATAGGGAGGGTAGGAGGGAGGGAGATGCAAGAGGGAAGAGATATGGGAGCATATGTATATGTATAACTGATTCAGTTTGTTATAAAGCAGAAACTAACACACGATTATAAAGCAATTATACTCCAATAAAGACGTAAAAAAAAAAAAAGACTGCTTGAAGTCTTCTTTAAAAAAAAAAAAAGAAAATAACAACAAAAGAACCCCAAACTTCTGAATCATATTTTTTATTTTGGATGTAACTGTCTTTTTGTAAAGTGGCTCTTGTTAAAGATCTATATCTCCAAAGGGAAGCTTGAGTTCCAGGGTCTGAGACCTCAAAAGGTAGACTGGCTCAGATTGTGGGGCAAAGACCAGTGGAGACTTAACTCTTCTAGTATCTTCCAGAATCGTATTGTTTTTGTTAGTGTCGTGGTTAAAAAGTGCCCTAGGTTTTGCAGTGTCTGCTCCTGACCCTATTTTTCCCATGAGTGCTCTTATGTTTAGTGTGTGATTTTGCAAAAAAGTGAAGAATGGATACATATGGTGGTATGGCAGAAACACCTGTGCCTAGTATTTTTCTTGAACAACATTTGTATAAAGAGAAAGCAGAAGAAAGAGTGTTTTAAATGGATATGCATCTGGATGGGGTGGGAGGGCGAGGTCCCATTCTTTAAATTATAAAGAAAAGGAGTGGGAGAGCTGTCTTAAAAGGTGAATTTGCTGGGGATTAAGGTTCTGTCAGAACGATGCTATCATGTAAAAGTGGCATATAACCTTACTTGATGAAAACTGGCTTTCAAGTTTTGCCAAAAGTTTATATGCATAACCAATTCCCCTTTTAATTCAGCTTTTCAAGCTTTCCTTCATCTTGTCAATAGATAGTTCATATGAAGCTATGCTGTGTATGATGACTATAGTCATTGTACAGGCTCATATCACTAAAATTGGTTATTCTGGTCCACTGGAGTTGATAAACTGCAATCTCTCATTTCTACCTTCCTCCCTCCCTCCCTCCCTCCCTCCCTCCCTTCCTTCCTTCTTTCCTTCTTTTTTTCCAAATTAGTTGGGTTACCTACCGAAGTTAGCTAAGCACAAACTCAGGCCGGGCATGGAATATGGAGTCCCCCATAAACCTCTTGTATACAAGCTTCTGAAAGGCTCAGTTGCTTATTTCTCCACATATGAAATTGTTGCCAATAGAGAAATTCTTTCAGAAATAGATTTAATGGGAGTAAATGAAATTTTAATGGTAAACAGGCATTGTGCGAGATGCCTAAGGCACAGGCTTCAGGCAATAGCAGAATGTAGTAGGTGATATTATCTTCAGCTGCCTTTCTGTGCATCTGAAGATTGGTAAAAACCATTCTTGTTTTCATAATGTGTTCATAATGCAACAAAATACTATAGGAGCTTGTTGCGTCACTTGCTAATTGTATTCTGGGGCTCTGAAAGGAGAAAATGTCATCATTGAATTGACATTTTATTTGAATTTCACAATGAGGAGAGTATGTATTAAAATGGAGTAAATAATGTCTGTAAATTTATAAGGAAAGAAAAATGTGACTGCTTTTTGTAACTCTCCCTGCCATTGCTTTATAACAAAAATGCTTTTCTGATTTTTTTTTTTTCAAATTTTGTTTCTGATGCCAACTCCTCTGGCTTAGGTGTAGTTCCTCTTTTGAGAACAATTTGAATTTTAAAGCATTCCAGTAGATGCAGATCAGTGTTTAGCAAAGTGTGGGCTGAGGACCACTCCTATCAGAATCACCAGAAGTGCTTGTCAAAAAAAAAAAGTGAATTCTTGGACCCAAGACCCAATATTTGCTGAATTAGAATATTCGGATGTGGAGTTCTGGGCCTCTACATTTTTAACTAAGTCTTCATGACTATTATACACACTAAGGTTTAGTGGGTATAAAATTTAGGTTTAAATCACTGATTTAGAAAATTCAAAGAGTTCACAGTAGGTGTAATTTTTTCAACCAGGCAAAACAGCCATTGGTTCATTGATTGATTGATTGATTGATTAGTATAAAACTCACATTCTTCTCTGACACTTTGAACAGGCTTTGTTTTTTCATTCAAACTGAGTCAAAGTTAAATAATCTGCTCAGTCAGTCAAAACTGAGGACCAAGTCAATAAATCAAAATCCAATCATGTAACCAATCTCAGAAATCTTATTTGACTGAAAAGTGACATTGAAAACGCCCCATACACAAAGTTTGTCAAAATAGTTGAATTGGTTTATGAGTGCAGAAACAACCTCAAAACAAGATCCTAGATATATTTAGGTTTATTCTAAAATCTTCAGTTGCAAATATTGATACATGCAGGTCACTCAGGACCTATTTGTTGCTAAATCTGAGAGTCTCTTTCCAGTATTTAACTTACTTGATTTCTCAGCTGTCAGTTGACATTGTTGAATGCCCCCTCCTTTTTGAAATGGCCTCTTTCCTTGGCTTCTATGATTGCACACTGTAGGAGTGAAGGCAATGCTTCTGCTGCAGTAGATATACCCCTAAATCTTGGTGGCTTAACACAAAAGAAGTTTATTTCTCACTCTGTAAACTCCAATAGTGCTTTCCCTCAGGGGATGAGGAGCGCTTCTGGCTTCCTCTGGGTGTTGACATTAAGCCACTGGATGGTGAAGAGAGATCATTATGGGAGATTTTTATGCATCAGCTTTGAAAGTGGCCTTCAACACTTTGCTCCCATTCCGTCAATCAGAGCTTAATCATATGGTAAGACCGAACTTCCTGGTAGGCTGGGAAAAATAGTCTAGAAAGAAAAAGAAGCAGATTGGTGCTCAGATAAAAATCTCTGCCAAATAAACTCTTCTTGTTTTCTTCCTAAGACTTTGCATGCTCTTTTCTCAGATGCATTTGTGACTTTGTTCTTGGCCCAGTCCTCGAACATTGATTTTCCTCCTGGCTCAGTTTTAAGTCTGCTACTGTTTTTGGTGTCAAAACTATCCCTCGTCAGTATCGTTCTGTCTCATGGCTTTAATGTACATGTCTAGCCCAGGGAGCCCCCAAAGCAAAGTCAAATTGCTACTGAAACTCTACCCCTCAGTATCTCAAAGCTGCTTCCCACTAGCTATCTATTTTATATTTGGTAGTGTATATATATCCATGCAACTCTCTCACTTTGTCCCAGCTTACCCTTCCCCCACCCCGTATCCTCAAGTCCATTCTATAGTAGGTCTGCATCCTTATTCCCGTCTTGCCCATAGGTTCTTTATGAACATTTTTTTTTAGATTCCATTTATATGTGGTAGCATATGGTATTTGCTTTTCTCTTTATGACTTACTTCACTCTGTATGACAGACTCTAGGTCCATCCACCTCACTACAAATAACTCAATTTCATTTCTTTTTATGGCTGAGTAATATTCCATTGTATATATGTGCCACAACTTCTTTATCCATTCATGTTTTGATGGACACTTAGGTTGCTTCCATGTCCTGGCTACTGTAAATAGAGCTGCAATGAACACTGCGGTACATGACTCTTTTTGAATTATGGTTTTCTCAGGGTATATGCCCAGTAATGGGATTGCTAGGTTGTACAGTAGTTCTATTTTTAGTTTTGTAAGGAACCTCCATACTGGTCTCCATAGTGGCTGTATCAACTTACATTCCCACCAACAGTGCAAGAGAGTTCACTTTTCTCCACACCCTCTCTAGCATTTATGGTTTGAAAATTTTTGGATGAGGGCCATTCTGAGTGGTGTGAGATGATAATATCTCATTGTAGTTTTGATTTGCATTTCTCTAATGATTAATGATGTTGAGCATTTTTTCATATGTTTGTTGGCAATCAGTATACCTTCTTTGGAGAAATGTCTATTTAGGCCTTCGGCCCATTTTTTGATTGGGCTGTTTGTTTTTTTGATATTGAGCTGCATCAGCTGCTTGTAAATTTTGGAGATAAATCCTTTGTCAGCTGCTTCTTTTGCAAATATTTCCTCCCACTCTGAGGGTTGTCTTTTTCTCTTACTTATGGTTTCCTTTGCTGTGCAAAAGCTTTTAAGTTTCATTAGGTCCCATTTCTTTATTTTTGTTTTTATTTCCATTTCTCTAGGATGTAGGTCAAAAAGGATCTTGCTGTGATTTTTGTCATAGAGTGTTCTGCCTATGTTTTCCTCTAACAGTTTGAAAGTGTCTGGCCTTACATTTAGGTCTTTAATCCATTTTGAGTTTATTTTTGTGTATGGTGTTAGGGAGTGTTCTAAATTCATTCTTTTACATGTAGCTGTCCAGTTTTCCCAGCACCACTTATTGAAGAGGCTGTCTTTTTTCCACTGTATATTCTTGCCTCCTTTATCAAAGATAAGGTGACCATATGTGCATGGGTATATCACTGGGCTTTCTATACTGTTCCATTTATCTATATTTCTGTTTTTGTGCTAGTACCATACTGTCTTGATTACTGTAGCTTTGTAGTATAGTCTGAAGTCAGGGAGCCTGATTCCTCCAGCTCCATTGTTCTTTCTCATGATTGCTTTGGCTATTTGAGGTCTTTGTGTTTCCATACAAATTGTGAAATTTTTGTTCTAGTTCTGTGAAAAATGCCAGTGGTAGTTTGATAGGGATTGCATTGAATCTGTAGAATGCTTTGGGTAGTATAGTCATTTTCACAATGTTGATTCTTCCAATCCAAGAATATGGTATATCTCTCCATCTATTTGTATCACCTTTAATTTCTTTCATCAGTGTCTTATAATTTTCTGCCTAAAGGCCTTTTTTTTTTTTTTTTGTGGTACGCAAGCCTCTCACTGTTGCGGCCCCTCTCGATGTGAAGCATAGGCCCCAGACACACAGGCTCAGTGGCCACGGCTCATGGGCCCAGCTGCTCCACAGCATGCGGGACCCTCCCAGACCGGGGCACGAACCCGTGTTCCCCGCATCGGCAGGCAGACTCTCAACCACTGCGCCACCAGGGAAACCCTGCCTACAGGCCTTTTGTCTCTTTAGTTAGGTTTATTCCTAGATATTTTATTCTTTTTGTTGCAATGGTAAATGGGAGTGTTTTCCTAATTTCACTTTCACATTTTTCATCATTAGTGTGTAGGAATGCAATAGATTTCTGTACATTAATTTTGTGTCCTGGTACTTTACCAAATTCATTTATTATCTCTAGTAGTTTTCTGGTAGCATCTTTAGGATTCTCTATGAATAGTATCATGTCATCTGCAAACAGTGACAGCTTTACTTCTTCTTTTCCGATTTGGATTCCTTTTATTTCTTTTTCTTCTGTTTGCTGTGGCTAAAACTTCCAAAACTATGTTTAATAATAGTGGTGAGAGTGGGCAATGTTGTCTTTTTCCTGATCTTAGTGGAAATGGTTTCAGTTTTTCACCATTGAGGACAATGTTGGCTGTGGGTTTTTCGTATATGGCCTTTATTATGTTGATGTAAGTTCCCTCTATGCCTACTTTCTGCAGGGTTTTTATCATAAATGCGTGTTGAATTTTGTTGAAAGCTTTCTCTTCATCTATTGAGTTGATCATATGGTTTTTCTCCTTCAATTTGTTAATATGGTGTATCACATTGATTGATTTGCATATATTGAAGAATCCTTTCATTCCTGGGATAAACCCCACTTGATCATGGTGTATGATCCTTTTAATGTGCTGTTGGATTCTGTTTGCTAGTATTTTGTTGAGGATTTTTGCATCTATGTTCATTAGTGATATTGGCCTGTGATTTTCTTTCTTTGTGACATCTTTGCCTGGCTTTGGTATCAGGGTGATAGTGGCCTCGTAGAATGAGTTTAGGAGTGTTCCTCCCTCTGCTATATTTTGGAAGCATTTGAGAAGGAAAGGTGTTAGCTCTTCTCTAAATGTTTGATAGAATTCGCCTGTGAAGCCATCTGGTCCTGGGCTTTTGTTTGTTGGAAGATTTTAAATCACAGTTTCAATTTCAGTGCTTGTGATTGGTCTGTTCATATTTTTTTTCTTCCTGGTTCAGTCTCGGAAGGCTGTGCATTTCTAAGAATTTGTCCATTTCGTCCAGGTTGTCCATTCTATTGGCATATAGTTACTTGCAGTAATCTCTCATGATCCTTTGTATTTCTGCAGTGTCAGTTGTTACTTCTCCTTTTTCATTTCTAACTCTATTGATTTGAGTCTTCTTCCTTTTTTGTTTCATGAGTCTGGCTAATGGTTTATCAATTTTGTTTATCTTCTCAATGAACCAGCTTTTAGTTTTATTGATCTTTGCTATCATTTCCTTCATTTCTTTTTCATTTATTTCTAATCAGATCTTATGATTTCTTTCCTTCTGCCAACTTTGGGCTTTTCTTGTTCTTCTTTCTATAATTGCTTTAGGTGTAAGGTTAGGTTGTTTATTTGAGATGTTTCTTGTTTCTTAAGTTAGGATTGTATTGCTATAAACCTTCCTTTTAGAACTGCTTTTGCTGCATCCCATAGGTTTTGGGTCGTCGTGTTTTCATTGTCATTTTTTTCTAGGTATTTTTTGATTTCCTCTCATTTCTTCAGTGATCTCTTCGTTATTAAGTAGTGTATTATTTAGCCTCCATGTGTTTGTATTTCTTACAGATTTTTTCCTGTAATTGATATCTAGTCTCATAGCATTGTGGTCAGAAAAGATATTTGATATGAATTCAATTTTCCTAAATTTACCAAGGCTTGATTTGTGATCCAGGATATGATCTATCCTGGAGAATGTTCCATGAGTACTTGAGAAGAATGTGTATTCTGGTGTTTTTCAATGGAATGTCCTCTAAATATCAATTAAGTCCATCTTCTTTAATGTATTTAAAGCTTGTGTTTCTTTATTTATTTTTATTTTGGATGATCTGTCCATTGGTGAAAGTGGGGTGTTAAAGTCCCCTACTATGATTGTGTTACTGTTGATTTCCCGTTTTATGGCTGTTAGCATTTGCCTTATGTATTGAGGTCCTCCTATGTTGGGTGCATAAATATTTATAATTGTTATATCTTCTTCTTGGATCGATCCCTTGATCATTATATAGTGTCCTTCTTTGTCTCTTCTAATAGTCTTTATTTTAAAGACTATTTTGTCTGATATGAGAATTGCTACTAGAGCTTTCTTTAGATTTCCATTTGCATGGAATATCTTTTTCCATCCTGTCACTTTCATTCTGTATGTGTCCCTAGGTCTGAAGTGGGTCTCTTGTAGACAGCATATATGCAGGTCATGTTTTTGTATTCAGCCAGTCTGTGTCTTTTGCTTGGAGCATTTAAACTATTTACGTTTAAGGTAATTATTGATATGTATGTTCCTATTACTATTTTCTTATTATTTTGGGCCTGTTATTGTAGGTCTTTTCCTTGTATTGTGTTTCCTGCCTAGAGAAGTTCCTTTTGCATTTGTAATAAAGCTGGTTTGGTGGTGCTGAATTCTCTTAGCTTTTGCTTGTCTGTAAATGTTTTAATTTCTCCATCAAATCAGAATGAGGTCCTTGCTGGGTAGAGTAATCTTGGTTGTAGGTTTTCCCTCTTCATCACTTTAAATATGTCCTGCCACTCCCTTCTGGCTTGCACAGTTTCTGCTGAAAGATTGTTAACCTTATGGGGATCCCCTTATGTGTTATTTGTTGTTTTTCCCTTGCTGCTTTTTACATTTTTTCTTTGTATTTAATTTTTGATAGTTTAATTAATATGTTTCTTGGCTGGTTTCTCCTTGGATTTATCCTGTATGGGACTCTCTGTGCTTCCTGGACTTCACTAAATATTTCCTTTCCCATATTAGGGAAGTTTTCACCTATAATCTCTTCAAGTATTTTCTCAGTCCCTTTGTTTTTCTCTTCTTCTTCTGGGACCCCTATAATTCAAATGTTGGTGCGTTTAATGTTGTCGTAGAGGTCTCTGAGACTGTCCTCAATTCTTTTCATTCTTTTTTCTTTATTGTGCTCTGCTGTAGTTATTTCCACTATTTTATCTTCCAGGTCACTTATCCATTCTTCTGCCGCAGTTACTCTGCTATGGATCCCTTCTAGAGAATTTTTAGTTCCATTTATTGTGTTTTTCATCACTGTTTGTTTGCTTTTTAGTTCTTCTAGGTCCTTGTTAAACGTTTCTTGTATTTTCTCCATTCTATTTCCAAGATTTTGGATCATCTTAACTATCATTATTCTGAATTCTTTTTCAGGTAGAGTGCCTATTTCCTATTCATTTGTTAGGTCTGGTGGTTTTTTACCTTGCTCCATCATCTACTGTGTTTTTCTCTCTCTTCTCATTTTGCTTAACTTACTGTGTTTCGGGTCTCTTTTTCTCAGGCTGCTGGCTTGTAGTTCCCGTTGTTTTTGGTGTCTGCCCCCAGTGGCTAAGGTTGGTTCAGTGAGTTTTGTAGGCTTCCTGGTGGAGGGGCTAGTGCCTGTGTTCTGGTGCATGAGGCTGGATCTCATCTTTCTGGTGGGCAGGTCCATGTGTGGTGGTGTGCTTTGGGGTGTCTGTTGAGCTATTTTGATTTTAGGCAGCCTCTCTGCTAATGGGTGGGATTGTGTTCCTGTCTTGCTAGTTGTTTGGCATAGGGTGTCCAGCACTGTAGCTTGCTGGTCTTGAGTGAAGCTGGGTGCTGTTGTTGAGATGGAGATCTCTGGGAGATTTTCATCGTTTGATATCACCTGGAGCTGGGAGGTCTCTTGTGGACCAGTGTCCTGAAGTTGGCTTTTTAACCTTAGTGACACAGCCCTGACACCTGGCTGGAGCACCAAGAGTGGGTCATCCACGTGGCTTGGAATAAAAGGGAGAGAAAAAAGAAGGAAAGAAAAAAGATAAAATAAAATTTATTAAAATAAAAAATAGTTATTAAAATTTTTTTAAGTAATAAAAAAAAGAAAGAAGAGAGCAACCAAACCAAAACTCAAGTCCAACAATTGTAATCAGCACTAAAAACTATACTAAAAAATAAATAAAGAAAAAAAATCCCAGACAGACAGAACCCTAGGACAAATAGTAAAAGCAAAGCTATACAGACATACACATACACATTCACGAAAAGAGAAAAAGGGGTGGAAAAAAAAAATATATATATATATCTTTGCTCCCAAAGTCCACCTTCACAATTTGGGATGATTTGTTGTGTATTCAGGTATTCCACTGATGCAGGGCACATCTAGTTGATTGTGGAGCTTTAATCCACTGCCCCTGAGGTTGCTGGGAGAGATTTCCCTTTCTCTTCTTTGTTCGCACAGCTCCTAGGGTTCAGCTTTGGGTTTTGCTCTGCCTCTGCATGTAGGTTGCCTGAAGGCGTGTGTTCTTCGCCCAGAGAGGATGGGGTTAAAGGAGGAGCTGATTCCGGGGCTCTGGCTCACTCAGGCCGGGGGGGTGGAGGGGTACGGATGCAGGGCGAGTCTGCGGCAGCAGAGGCCGACATGACGTTGCACCAGCCTGAGGCGCGCCGTGCGTTCTCCCGGTGAAGTTGTCCCTGGATCCCGGGACCCTGGCAGTGGCAGGCTGCACAGGCTCCCCGGAAGGGGGGTGTGGATAGTGACCTGTGCTCGCACACAGGCTTCCTCTTGGTGGCAGCAGCAGGGTTAGCGTCTCATGCCCATCTCTGGGGTCTGCGCTGATGGCCGCGGCTCGTGCCCGTCTCTGGAGCTCCTTTAAGCGGTGCTCTAAACCCCATCTCCTCGCATCCCAGGAAACAGAGAGGCAAGAAAAAGTCTCTTGTCTCTTCGGCAGTTCCAGGCTTTTTCCCGAACTCCCTCCCGGCTAGCCGTGGTGCACTAGCCCCCTTCAGGCTGTGTTCACGCCGCCAATCCCAGCCCTCTCCCTGCGATCCGACCTCCGAAGCCCGAGCCTCAGATCCCAGCCCTGCCCGCCCGGCGGGTGAGCAGACAAGCCTCTTGGGCTGGTGAGTGCTGGTCGGCACCAATCCTCTGTGTGGGAATCTCTCCGCTTTGCCCTCCGCACCCCTGTTGCTGCGCTCTCCTCCGTGGCTCCAAAGCTTCCCCCCTCCGCCACCCGCAGTCTCCGCCCGCGAAGGGGCTTCCTAGTGTGTGGAAACCTTTCCTCCTTCACAGCTCCCTCCCACTGGTGCAGGTCCCGTCCCGTCCCTATTCTTTGTCTCTGTTTTTTCTCTTTTCTATTGCCCTACCCAGGTACGTGGGAAGTTTCTTGCCTTTTTGGAGGTCTGAGGTCTTCTGCCAGCATTCAGTAGGTGTTCTGTAGGAGTTGTTCCACATGTAGATGTATTTCTGATGTATTTGTGGGGAGGAAGGTATCAACACGTCTTACTCTTCCGCCATCTTGAAGCTTCTCCAGCTGTATCTTTTGTACTCACTACTGTATCTCCAAGGTTCTTAGTGGGCCCTCAGAAATTTGTTGGTGAATGAATAAAGTAATTAAGTGAGAAGCTAATATCTCTTCTATTAGTAATTAAGCTAATAGAAGCTAATATTAGAACCAGCTAATATCACATTTCTGCATAGTTTAGAATGAAAATGGCTGCTTATGTACCATAATTAAATCCTCTATGAAACAATTCTCCCAAAGTCCACCTTCTGCTGGCATCTTGACTTTAGCACCTCCAATCACTTTCTCTGATGAAAAGAGCAGAACTGCTCTTTGTTCTCCTGCTCTTGTTCATTTCCATTATGATCAACCTCCTCATCGAACTCTGGCAAAGTGGAGGAATGATTTCCATAACACCTCCCAGAAGAACAAAATAAAGGAAATCAGAGAGACATCTGTGCATTGTTTATACCTCCATTAGCCTTTCCTGAGTTGTAAATTACTTAGCAAGAGCTGGGCAAGAGAGAAGGGCAAGCTATTCTATTTGAAAATGGAGGTATGAACATAACACCAATTCAGCGCTTTTAAGTTTTATCATCCACAAAGTTATAGTGTCTTTATTACTTAGAGTTGGTAATTATAATACTAATCAGGAGACATCAACGTATTGCATACATGCATAAAGCAAGTAAAGTAAATTCTAAAAATATCAAGCGACTTTAGAAAACTTAAATGGAGAAAATGTGTACCCTATGTGGATGCTGGTTTGTGCTACTCTGACCCCCCTCCAGGATGAAAGATTTATTCTCCAGCTGGGGAGAGCTGTCTGCCTGTCTGGATATTGCCTTGACTGAAGAGCGCCAATCTTGCCTGAGGTCACAACTCTTTCGCAGGGCAGCTTGCTCCACTGACTGGTTGACTTGGGGAAGTAACAGCCTGGGCCTATTGACCCAACGTGAAACAACTCTTAAAGACTCCCGGCTCTATTTGCAGCTTTCAGGGGGGTTGGTTGAGGCCTTGATTTGAATGCATCAAAGCCCCAATTCTCCCTCTGTCCAATACTGGTCCCTTTTCTCTCCCCACTGTTGATCCCAGGAATACTCCCTAATAAACTTCCTTCCTGCAACTTTGTTGCAGATTCTGCAACACAAGCTTTCTATTATTAGGCTGGAAATTTTGTCTTAGATGTGAATTTGCTTCATTGTTATCCAGTGAGTTCTGGAAGGTATACTTGGGAGATTAAATATGATTTGTTTTATGAGAATGGCAAGGGGGTAAGATTGGTTTGCAGATGGGGGTGGGAAGTGGAGCACAAGGCAGCGGACAGACTGACTCTGATAAACCTTTAGCTTCCTAAGTGGCCTGTGAGTTGTGCTATTAGAAGAAACCCTCTCCTGCCTTGGACCTATAAGAACCTGTGTGGCAGTTCCTATAACTTTGCTTTTATGTTTTATCTATACTTTGTTTACTGACATGTCTGAGCACAATAATCTCCATTTAATATAAAACTGATTCCAGTTATGAGAACTTATTATGTTCCAGGGACTGGGCAAAATGATCTATGAGCAATCTTGACATACTTTTTGGATCTTGAAAAAAATATTTGTACAACATGTTTTTTTCTATTTATTATATTTTGTTGTATTTAAATTCTTTGGAAATTGGCAGTTCATTTAAGGACTAATTAGACTAATCTTTCTTAATTAGAATAATTGACTAATAACAAAACTCATGCCATACACTCGCCATGTAGCAGGATGTCAAGTGCATCAAGGAGTCAGTGTTTAGGCTCTAGAGCTCAGCGATGAGACCAGGTCTCATGGGAGAGAGCCGTCTATGCCAGCCTGCTGAATCTTTGATATTCTAGTTAGTATGCCCTAGTGTCATTGCTGTTGCAACTACTTCTGGTTTATCAGTGAAGGAGAGAGTTAGTTGCCCACTCATAAAGGGAGGGGAGCAGTCAAAAGACCAAGAACCACATCAAACTAGGAAAGAATAACGTAATTAAACAAACATGAATGGCTTGGAGAGCAGAATGTAGAGGTGATTGCAAATCTTCAAATAAAAGAATAGATTAAGTGTGGGTGTGAACAGATCTCTCTGTGAAGAACAGGGAACTGGCAAGAGGGACTTAAATTAGCAACTCACTTCATTTTGGCATTTGTGGAGTCACCACTGTATGGATTCCTGGCACTGTGCTACAGTTCCTGCCCTAGAAGAGTCAACAGTGGGGACCGATGGATACAGACACGGCATCATTATCCTAAGGCAAGTACTGACCAAGGAGTGAATAGAGGGGGTCAATATAATTCTGGAAACTAGGACCTATGTCCAGGAGCAGTTGAGCCAGTTCTCTCTCTGGGCTTTTAAAAGGTTATTTCAGGATATTTCTTAGGGAAACATATACCCTTACACTGATCTATTGAGTTATGTTTTCCAAATAATTTGCTTAAGAAAATCTTTGTGTTTAAGTAAGAGATTGCTGGGAGGAAATATAACTTTCTTCTCCTATTGACAGCAGGTTTAGCAAAATCATCTACTGTGAGCACAACTTTATCCACCCACAAAAGAGACTGCAGTCAGAACTATGTTTCAGTAAAAATAAGGCTTCTATTTTTTTGCACATATTTGTATAATGTAGTTGAAAATCACCCCGCAATTCTCTCTTATGTATTTATACCTGTAGCAAGTCCCTGAGATCTGAGAAGTTTCCACCACGTCTTGGAGGAAGCAGGAGAACAGGTAGAGGAGGGGCAGGAGGAAATAAAGTTACTGATTTCAAGATGCCTGCACCTCAGACAGGAGGCAAAGGTGCAACTGTGGGATTTGTGTCACCTTATTTTCTGTTATCTGTTCTTCTAATTAAAAAAAAAATCTTTGGAGAGGGGAGGAGATGGCTTAGCAGATTAGCTTTTTTTTTTTTTTTGAGACTGTGCCTTATAAATAATAATATTTCCACATGTAGGAATCAGTATGAACAGAGAACAGAGGCTTGAGATGTACACAGTCTTGGGTTTAGATCCTGGCTCTGCCACTTACCAACTATTGCTGTAAAAGTTCATATCCAACACCAATTAATTTAGTACCTTTAAGTAGCCATGTATCAGGTTCCTGAGTTCTATGTGTGCAAAGGAAGCAATGGCATAAGAACTATATTTATTTATAATCTGTATTATTTTTGTAAATATATACATATTATAAGTATATATTGTAAGTATATATATATTTACTACATAAATGTTTATATATATATATATATATATATATATATAGAGAGAGAGAGAGAGAGAGAGAGAGAGAGAGAGAGAGAGAGAGAGAGAGTTTTTAGTTTTTGTTTGGCTTTGATTTGTTTCAAATAAGAACAACTAAGTAGTTTTAGGATTTAAATATCAATGATTTAAGTCACAGTTGCCCTTTCCTATATTATTCCTTTTTTAAATGCATTGTCACCTAATCAGCAGACTATACTAAATCCTCTGATTATGTTTTTTTAAAAACACTTTTCAAGAAGTTTATAAAGATATGCAACTGGACTATTCAAATGGAGGTAAACTACCAGAGATGTGGGAATGGGTCAGGCTGCGGGTGGAGGGAGGGGATGGCAATCATTATACCAGCAGCCCAGGACAAGTGTCATTACTGCAAACAACCACTAAATCCATCTCTGCTTATCCTAGTAGACCAGGCCAAAAAGAGCAAAGACAGTGAAATATGAAGTAAACCTATTAGGGAAGAGGTAGTCTTTCTTGTTAACAATGCTACAGAAACTTATGATACATATCCTAATATAAGAGACAGGCAGTTAGATTTGCTGTATAAAACAGGAGAAACTCAAATAAAAATGGTTTAAACAAATTAACAGCTATTTCTCTCTTATGTAAAGTAAGGTCAGACATAGTGAATCCCAGGCTTACTTGGAGAATTTTTATGGTGTCACCAAGGACTCAGATTCCTATTTTCTGATCCATCATCCTCAAGATGTATGGTTTTCATCTTTTGGTCCAAGATAGCTGCTGGAACACCAACCATCACATCTGAGTTTCAGGCTGTCAGCAAGAAGGAGTAAGGCAGAAAACTCATTTGTCTCTTCCCATTTACTAAAGCTTTCTGGAATTCTCACCAAACACTTCCTCATCTATTTTATTGGCTAGAATTTAGTCACATGCCACATCACATAGGAAGGTAGGGTTGGCTGTGAAATGCAGTCTTCTTCTGGGTAGTAATGAATACCACTAAAAATATCTGATAAGCAACTAGTCGTCTCTGCCACAGACAGAGAATAACAAAATGCACAATGTCTTCAACGACCATTTTACAGAAAATTCAAATAGGGTTTCTATAGAAATATGTCACCAGAGACAAAGAACATAATCCTTTGACCCCAAAATATTGGTGCAGGTATACCCCCTTAGCCCATGTCTCTGGGAGTTTAGGAGAAATGAATGCTGAAGCTCCAGAGAAATAATTACATATATAATGTGTTACTCTAGTTCAAGTGATCAGTTCTCTAGGGACCAACCTACTTTAAAAAAAAATGAAGTTTTTATAGGGAAAACAGAAATCTAGTTTTTATTCAGGAGATGTAATCAATACATAGCCTTCTAACAGGCAATAGACACACAAAACTTTTGCCTGCGGTCTGTCTTAATTGTAGGGAAAGTGTTTTGTTCAAAGTAAATATTTATGTAGTCTGTATCTGGAGTTCTTCCTATCCTTTTAGATCTAAAAGGATTGATTTGGGCCCCATTCCCTGGACTGTGGATGACCAAAGCCCTTTCCAAGATAGTCATGAGCCCCCGAGGGACTTGTGCTCTCATGGTCACTTCTGGCTTTGGACATGTGCTTCCACTGTTGGCCCTGATTTTATGAATTGGATTGCTGTCTTTCTCATGTTGTTCCTCTCCTACTGTGTCGACTCTGAGGTAGGACATGGATATTTCCCTTATTTTCCACATACACAAAAAAATGCAACCCCCCACTTCACAAAATGAACCAACAAAAATAAGCAGACTCCCATACAAGGTAATTTTGTGTAGAAGACTTTCCTGAATTATATCAGAGTATACATCACATACAATAAACAAGTTCACATTAAACTGTAGACATCTTTGGGATAAAAGTCCTTAAGCCACCATGCCACTGGGGACAGTTTCTTGGCAGCCTCATTCTCATGTCTACTTCATCTAATCCTTTCTCAGCCCCATACAATATTGCTGGCTTCTTGGCTCTCAAATACAGAGAGGTAAAGCTCTCTTTGGTCCTTATTCCCAAAGTTACCCTTGCATATTCAAGGTGAACTTGCATATTCAAGTTCCACTGAACAGCACAGCTGGATGGCAGTTGTGATTGCATGTAGCAGGTTTTGTAGGCATCATACCTGCATTGGGCTACCTTTGGCCCATGGTCTGTTTTTAGGATTGTAGCAGTGAAAATGAGATGATGAATGTAAAAGACAAATCACAGCATCTATAAGTGAATACATGGTAGTCATTTAATAAGTGTTAGGTATTATTATTATTATTAGAGTAACAATCTTCAATTGATACTGCTTCTCTCATTGAGAAAAATGTTGAGTTTTTCCATTCTTCTAGTTCAGAATAGTCTTAATTCGAACATAGAAGCCTCCAGAATCTGGATTTGGTGAAGGAGCCTGTTAGGGGTCATGGACAGCTAGTTCTCAGGATAGGTTGATTCTTGGGGTGATTTCACAGGAATGCCAGCTGTGTTTCTCCGTTACCATATTTCAGTGGTGGAATGTCACAGCTAACCATGCAATAGTCAAGCACATGAGCACTTAATATCAGTCAAAGAACTAATTCATCACTAAGGAAATGTAAAATCTATCATTTAAAGTATCAAAGAGCTTCCTAAGCTGATTAATAATAATTTACCCTGAGCTTCACAACCCAAAATAAACAATAAAAATGTACAACCAACCAACATCCTAGAAATCACACCCCTTTGAATCTTCACTTCTGTCCTTCACACTCTTGCCTCTTACTCCCTTCATTAATTTTCTCCCTTAATCTGTCCTGCTTTTTTCCCCCTTATTTTTACTTTCTAAAAATTCTTCTGCCTCCTTAGATCCATTGCTTTAATTGATTATGAGTTGAGAACTACAGTAGTTTACTTTTCCTTTGAACTAATTATGCATATTTAATAAATAATCAGTTTCACTTGTCAAAGTAGCTAGACTATTTTCCTCTGTAAATAAAGTGAAACTTCTTAAGTTATTTTTTACAGTCAAGTGATTTTCCATTGAGGATACTAATCCTTAAGAAAATGGTTTATTCGTACTGGCCCAAATGTTTCTCCTCCAGGCTGTATCTTTCTCCCTCCCTGTGGTTTCTTGACTCTAGTTTTTCAAGTTATTTATTATTCAACCATTTCTTGAAGACACTGAGGCAGATGCCATGGAATAAATAAGATTTGGCATGTAGCATATTTTGAGAGACAAGATATAAAAACACACAATACATATTTTAAGTAAGAGTTCAAGACATTCTATAAAAATGTCCTATGGTATGTCCTGTTAAGAGTTTTAACACTTAAATACAACAGACCCAGTTTAGTGATAAATTATATTGTCCTTAATTTCCTAGCAACAGACTAAATTCTAACAAAAGACACCAACCAACGCTCTTTCAAAGGAAAGCAACAAGTATAGAACAAGATCTGAAAAGGTGTCACAGTCATGGATTATTATAACAGATTTACTCTGTATTCTAGATTTGCTATCTCTGGCACTCACTCAAAATAGAGTATCACTTAAAAGAAAAGTAATTCTTTCTTGAAATATATGACTAATATTTCATATAAAATGTCATTTTAGATGTAACAGTTAAATACCTGAACTCAGTCAGGCAAAGATAGCAGTATTCTTTATAAAAGGAACTTAATGAAGAGAAACGTAGGTACTTTTTTTAATGTAGGAAGGAAAAAAATACTTTCTTAGGTTACTCTCTGGTTGTTGGAAATCAGGAATAAATTACATGGCCTCAGAAAGTCCTTAACCAGGAAGAAGACAGCATCTTTCCTTTCTGACATCTTGGGGACAGATGAGCGAGGCTGACCTCACTTCTCAAGACAATGTATGTTTTTGTCACATTTGCACCTGGGAGGCTCACAGATCTGTGACCTCCTCTGAGATCACAGGTCATTGTGGAGATAGTCAGACAAGAATTGACAAACTTACATATATTTTTCATATAGCCACTTGAATTTTAACTTATTTTATTAGAAATATATATTTCTATATGGAGAGCAGGGACAGGAATACAGGGTAGGAGAAGTCAGTGTTCATATATCACCTGCAGTCCTCAAAAATATTGTTCCCCTGACTTAGTTAACAAAGGCAGTTTCTCAGAGACTTTGAACTACCTTGGGCATGAGGAGAGAGGGGGTAGGGGTAGAGGGTAGTGGCAAATAGAAAGTTAGAAATTGTCGGCATTTAAGATGCTGAACAAGATGGTGCAGAAAAGGAAAATGGAATGAAGAAGAGAATGCTGGCTTGACCGGGGAGAGGAAAACATAGAATTTCAGGACCTCTGGTTTAGAGAGCCACATCAATGATGGGTCCTGAAACTAAGTGAGAATATTCTGTTTAGTGGGCCTGAGAAGTTTCCAATCTCTAGCATTTCTGTGTGTGTGTTGTGTATGTGTGTTTAAATATGTAATACATGCACATTTCAAATGTTTGAAAGGCTTACAAAGATATATAGTGAAAATGTTCCTACAGTCACTGCCTCTAAGCCATCCAGGTCCCAATCTTGGAGGAAATTGATGTTACCAGTTTCCTGTGTATATTTCTAGAGATATTTGATGCATATATAATATGACTATATTTATTTTCTTCTGTTGCCAATATAGAGGAAGGGTTTTTGAGTCTACTGTGTTGATGATTTTGCTTACCAGTTAAGCCATCTGAAAGTTATGTGCGCCCTCTGTAATAAAAAGCAAGCTCAGGACCGTTATAAGAATTGACTAGAATGCCAACTCATTTTCCTGAGAGATAAAACAGAAAATGGAGAAGTAATTTGCTGAAACTGTAGCAATACGTGCAATTATTTTTTCCTGAGGATCACTGTTAGGAATCTGTATTTGTCTATATTATGGAAAGTATAAGGGCACTGTGCCTTGCCTCGTGTTATAGGGGAGACATCACTGAATACAAGGGTAAAAGTGGAAAGGTAATGTGACCTAAGCAAAGAGGGACCTTCAGAGCTATGTTAGATTATAGTTTAGGTACATTTTTCAAGAATTATTGTGTAATATTCATTTTCAGAAATTCAGGAACTTAATTTCAAAGTCATGTCTGGAAGGAAGAAATGAGTAGCCTTGGACCTACTGAGCTCTTGCTCAATATGGCTATGGCTATGGTATAGCCTGTTCCCACCTTAAATTCCACTCTTCAAAGCCAGAAACTGTGCTTTATTTATCCTTGTATTTCTTACCTAGTCTAATGCTTAGAACTTGGTAGCTACTGTATAAATATGTGTTGAATGAGTGAATAGACGAGTACATTTATAAATAAATCAACCACCCATCAAACAATCTATGTTTAATTTCTGCACTTTTCAACAATGAGTATTTATGTTTGAGCTTTGATGAAAATAGAAAAAAAAGGTATAACTGTCCAGTTTTTAATACTTCTTTATAGGAACATTCCATGAAGTATAAGGTGCAATTCTTATGTCAGTTTTGCTAAATTCAGATGTTAATGAAGAAAAATTCATGAGCCTTGAAATTCCTTTTTTAGCTGCCCTACCTTCACTTTCCAAAAGGGCAAATGAACATCTGTGTGCCTGGAACAAAAGACAAATTAAAAATAAGAGCTTAGTTAAGGATTGGATAGACATGTTTTAACACAAATTTTAGTACTATAGAAGTGGGGGAAATCAATCATTTCAAATGTGCTAAATTGAGGGGGGTTGGATTTTATTGATTAATTTACTTAAAAGCTGACTCAGTCTGAACAATTAGAATATCAGGCAAAGGACACAGGCTTTTGCGTATAAGAAACAAGCTTTGGAAGGATTGTCCATTAAGTACTATGATTGCTGCAAAAACAAACAAACAAACAAAACAAACAAACAAACAAACAAAAAACATGCTTTGCACAGCTTTGTTATCAGGAGACTTTACACTTGACATTTTGGAAACAAAGAAAGTGAATGGCCTGAGAAGTTGAGAAGCCAATTCATCATGATGTCTGACATTGGAGAGCTGATATTATTGTCTGCAATTTAAAATTCAGAATTTACAAAGTGCCATCGTATAATACAGCCCAGCAAACAAAGGGTCTTGCTGAAATGTCTGTACTTATCCGGGAAAGCAACATAATCACAAAAAGTTGATGGTTTTGAATTTGAATATTTATTCCTCCCCTCCTCACTCCCCAATTTTAGAAAATAATGAACTTCTACCTTCTGCAACCAACAAACTTCTATGTACAAGAAACTAATTTTATATAGGGAAATTTAAACATCTACTACATGGTCTCTGTTATTATGGTTAAGAAACTTTTCTTGAATATGCATCATGTGATGTTTGTTGATCATCGTTTGCTTTATTTCTGCTCAAAATATGAAGCACATGAAAATATGTTCAAAGCTACTCTGGGAATTCTGCTTAGAATACCAATGGTAGTTGTGCTGCTGCTGTGTGATTATAAGTAAGATTTCCTAGTCCAGAGATTACTGTACGGTAACAGCAGAAGGTATTTTCAGTAATGTCTGCATCAGAATACATCCAGTTGGATATATTCAGTTCAGCTTTGGAAACCATAGTCTCAAGTCACAGAAGGTGCCCCTCGGAGTTCTGGGCCCAGAACCTGATCATCTAGTTTCCTTTTCATCAAGGAAACAGCATTAGGATCGAGAGAAGGACATGAACCATTTTATGTTCACTCCTTTCCTTGTCTGGCATTGACAGTCTTGCTGCTCTCTCTCCTTAAGATTGGTTTGCTCTGTGTACTGTGCTCGGCTTTCCTGCAGTTACGCTTAGATCAACAGAGCAATATATTCCCTTTCTTCTTTCCTTACAAATACTTCAAGAAAAAGCACCCGGTGATTTGTACAATTGACAACTGCAGCCACTGCTTCAGGGCAGATGGAGAAAAAGTCATATTCTCTCTAACATAACCCAGAAGTGCCTGTTCATCTACCTTATGGTGGAGGCATGTGTTTCATTGCTGCTCTGTGATCTAATTCAGAGGAGAGATAGCTGCTGCATTTTCAGTTGATACATAAAAATAGCTGGTTGCACTAGACACCATCTGACGTCAGTGGAATCATTAAAAAGCAGTGACCAGTCTGAAGAACGTCTCCACGGAAGCCACTGCAACTCGATGTGCAGATACTTACGCCATATCATTTTTTCTTTTGACAGACAGTCATCCTCTGTTGTAAGGTAATTTTCATCAATCACTTAGCTAAATATGTGGTCAAAGCTCAAGTTCTTTCCACTACACCATGGTGCATAATCCTGTGTTAAAGTTCAGCTACATTTGAGAAGAGTTCTTATCCTGTGGAGATGGAGAGAATGGATAGTGAGAACCTCAGGAAATATCTTTTTAGGTTCCTAAATAAACTTGAGCCCACAGCTAAGCTCTTTTTATATTGGTTTCCAACTGTAGGCTGTTGTACTAAAACTAAAGGTGACTGATGCAGGAGGCCACTGGACAATAATCAGTATGGCGCTGAGGCCCACTTACAAATTCTTTCCAAGAGATGGAGCTCATACCAGGAATCAGATATGAATATCAAAATGCCAGATGGGGTCAGGCTTGAGTCTGCCAAATCTGCTCTTCTGGAAAAAGTTCTGCTGTCCTTCCCTCCTGTATGGAGTCCCTTCTCTATTCTTCACTGTCAAGCTAAAGTCTACCCACCTTGCAAATGAGCTTGAAGTTTGAGCAACCACCCTGGCATCACATTATCTTTCCCCTTACTGATCAAACTACTCCTGCTCATGGACGTTGCCCTAGCTCAGACCTTCATCAAACTCTCTTTCACTGTCACGAAAGAATGCTTTGCTGACCCCTGTTTACTATATCTCCACTTTGTCTTTCACCATGCCCCAGTGCAATCCTTCTAAAATACCTTCTAAATATGCTAGGCCCTTGCTCAACAACCGTCAGTGTCTCCCTGTGTGAGAGCTCCCCCATCGGGATTCCTTTTAACCAAGGCAACTCAAGCATGTCCTAGCCAGAAACCAACAAATCGTTGGTTCTCCAGGCCTTGGGACCCTTGATTTTACCGTACCCCTGCTTTTTGTTGTTCACCTGTTCCTGCAACCACTTGACTTATGATACTCTTGACTTCATTTAGAGTACTTACCCCTCACACTTGACAGATTTGCCTTTGTAGCAGTTGTGTTCTCTTTTGAACATAATTTGTTATACTCCTATGACTACTCAGGTAACATTCTGTTCAACCAGTATCCAGACCTAGGTCTCCTGATGGAATATGGCTCATCTCCCTCTTGGGAATAGGTCATATCCTCCCTCATTACCTGCAAGATAAACCCCGTGGCACAGTACACAAAACTCCAATCCATCATTCCAGACTCTTCTTCTACCAGTTTCCGCCATACACCTGTATATCGGTCACTGAACCCACCACAGTCTTTCATTCTTCGTTTCTTCCATTCTTTTGTCATGCTATGTCTTACATTTGTCAAACCTCTCCACCATTTTCCATTTGGCATATTTACCTTTTAATATTAACCTCAATCGATATCCCTTCCCGCACTAATTTGATTCTATCTACATGTTCCCATGGAAATGTGTATTTATTATGCTTGTAATTATTTGATATTCATCTGTTTTCCCCCCAAACTTGGCTTTCCATAATGAAACTAATATTTTATTCATCTTTGTATCCTCAGATATAGATACAATAAGAGTCTGTCAAATGGTTACTCAGCAAGTATTAATTGAACAAATAAAATACACCATATGTTTGAGCATAGCCTGATTTTTAAATCTATACCATTTAATACTTAAATATCTTTCATCTATGTTTAATTACCTTTGATTAATAATAAACATGATGTATAGCAAGTATTTTAAAAATATCCTATATACTGCTAGGTCAGTGTTGAGAATTTATACTTGAGGAACTATGTTCTCTTTCTTGATATTAGCCTCTGGTTTCTGTTTAATCTATATTGTGAAATTTTCATCTATGAATATATTCTTTTATACTTGAAATTTTAGCCTTTACCATTTCTTAGGGGAATAAAGTTCTTGACAATGTTCCTTTCACTTCTTCACGCCCATTTGTTGATGGCTCAAATCCTATCCCAATAGAACTGAAACACGAGGAAGCCACTTACATGAGGGTGGATTAAAGTTGGCCAGGAAAGTTAACTTGAGGTCCCACATAGGAGGAGAATACTTGTCACAAAAGATAAAAGTTAACTTGAGGTCCCACATAGGAGAATACTTTTCACAAAGGATATCCATTAATGGTATCTCATTTGCTCATGTCTGTGTCCTGCTGTCATCATCCTATATAGTCTTAATAATTGAGAGGGGGCCTTGTTTCAATCCAGGTTCTCTTCCTAAATACATCTAGAGAAGGTCACTTTGTTCTTCAATTTTTGTCTTCAGCCAGTTCACCCAGCTGCCTACTCAAGAGCTACCCACCCCATCACAGAGTATCTAAAATTCATTACGTAAATAGTGCTGCAATGAACATTATGGTACATGTCTCTTTTTGAATTATGGTTTTCTCAGGGTACAGTAGCCAGGACATGGAAGAAACCGAAGTGTCCATCAACAGATGAATGGATAAAGAAGATGTGACACATATATACAATGGAATATTACTCAGCCATAAAAAGAAACGAAATTGAGTTATTTGTAGTGAGGTGGATGGACCTAGAGTCTGCCATACAGAGTGAAGTAAATCAGAAAGAGAAAAACAAATACCGTGTACTAACACATATATATGGAATCTTAAAAAAAAAAAAGGTTCTGATTAACCTAGGGACACAACAGGAATAAAGATGTCAACATAGAGTATGGACTTGAGGACATGGAGGAGGGGAAGGGGAAGCTGGGACGAAGTGAGAGAGTGGCATGGACATATATACACTACCAAATGTAAAATACATATCTAGTGGGAAGCAGCTGCATAGCACAGGGAGATCAGCTCCATGCTTTGTGACCACCTAGAGGGGTGAGATAGGGAGAGTGGGAGGGAGGTGCAAGAGGGAGGAAAAATGGGGATATATGTATATTTATAGCTGATTCACTTTGTTATAAAGCAGAAAATAACACTGTAAAGCAATTATACTCCAATAAAGATGTAAAAAAGATACTAGGCAGAGACTTCCGGGAAGATGGCAGAAGAGTAAGACGCGGAGATCACCTTCCTCTCCACAGATACACCAGAAATACATCTACGCGTGGAACAACTCCTACGGAGCACCTACTGAACGCTGGCAGAAGACCTCAGACCTCCCAAAAGGAGAGGGGATTAAGAACGCTGCTTGAGAGAGCTCCAGGGACGGGCGCGAGCCGCGGCTAAGAGTGCAGAGCCCAGAGACGGACATGGGACGCTAAGGCCGCTGCTGCCGCCGCCAGGAGGCCTGTGTGCGAACACAGGTCACTAGCCACACGCCCTTCCGGGGAGCCTGTGCAGCCCGCCACTGCCAGGGTCCTGGGATCCAGGGACGGCTCCCCCGGGAGAACGCACGGCGCGCCTCAGGCTGCAACTTCACGCCGGCCTCTGCCGGCCGCAGGCCCGCCCCGCACTCCGTGACCCTCCCTACCCCCCGGCCTGGGTGAGCCAGAGCCTCCGAATCAGCGGCTCCTTTAACCCCGTCCTGTCTGAGCAAAGAACAGACGCCCTCCGGTGACCTACACCCACAGGCGGGGCCAAATCCAAAGCTGAGCCCCTGGGAACTGTGAGAACAAAGAAGAGAAAGGGAAATCTCTCCCAGCAGCCTCAGAAGCAGCGGATTAAAGCTCCACAATCAACTTGATATACCCTGCATCTGTGGAAAACCTGAATAGACAACGAATCATCCCAAATTAAGGAGCCCTGTGGATGAAAGGCTCTTGGTGCTGCAGCCAGGAGTCAGTGCTGTGCCTCTGAGGTGGGAGAGCCAACTTCAGGACACTGGTCCACAAGAGGCCTCCCAGCTGCACAGAATATCAAACAGCAAAAATCTCCGAGAGATCTCCATCTCAACGCCAGCACCCAGCTTCACTCAACGACCAGCAAGCTACAGTGCTGGACATCCTATGCCAAACAACTAGCAACTCAGGAACACAACCCCACCCATTAGCAGAGAGGCTGCCCAAAATCATAATAAGTCTACAGACACCCCAAAACACACCACCAGACGTGGACCTGCCCACCAGAAAGACAAGATCCAGCCTCATCCACCAGAACACAGGCACTAGTACCCTCCACCAGGAAGCCTACACAACCCACTGAACCAACCTTAGCCACTGGGGACAGACACAAAAAACAACAGGAACTACGAACCTTCAGCATGCAAAAAAGGAGACCTCAAACACAGTAAGATAAGCAAAATGAAAAGACAGAAAAACACACAGCAGATGAAGGAGCAAGATAAAAACCCACCAGACCTAACAAATGAAGAGGAAATAGGCAGTCTACCTGAAAAAGAATTCAGAATAATGATAGTAAGGTTGATCCGAAATCTTGGAGATAGAATGGACAACAGAATGGACAAATTGCAAGAATAAGTTAACAAGGACCTAGAAGAACTAAAGATGAAACAAGCAACGATGAACAACACAATAAATGAAATTAAAAGTACTCTAGATGGGATCAATAGCAGAATAACTGAGGCAGAAGAACGGATAAGTGACCTGGAAGATAAAATAGTGGAAATAACTACTGCAGAGCAGAATAAAGAAAAAAGAATGAAAAGAACTGAGGACAGTCTCAGAGACCTCTGGGACAACATTAAACGCACCAACATTCGAATTATAGGGGTTCCAGAAGAAGAAGAGAAAAAAAAAGGGACTGAGAAAATATTTGAAGAGATTATAGTTGAAAATTTCCCTAATATGGGAAAGGAAATAGTTAATCAAGTCCAGGAAGCACAGAGAGTCCCATACAGGATAAATCCAAGGAGAAATACGCCAAGACACATATTAATCAAACTGTCAAAAATTAAATACAAAGAAAACATATTAAAAGCAGCAAGGGAAAAACAACAAATAACACACAAGGGAATCCGCATAAGGTTAACAGCTGATCTTTCAGCAGAAACTCTGCAAGCCAGAAGGGAGTGGCAGGACATATTGAAAGTGTTGAAGGAGAAAAACCTGCAACCAAGATTACTCTACCCAGCAAGGATCTCATTCAGATTTGATGGAGAAATTAAAACCTTTACAGACAAGCAAAAGCTGAGAGAGTTCAGCACCACCAAACCAGCTCTACAACAACTGCTAAAGGAACTTCTCTAGGCAAGAAACACAAAAGAAGGAAAGGACCTACAATAACGAACCCAAAACAATTAAGAAAATGGGAATAGGAACACACATATCGATAATTACCTTAAATGTAAATGGACTAAATGCTCCCACCAAAAGACACAGATTGGCTGAATGGATACAAAAACAAGACCCATATATTTGCTGTCTACAAGAAACCCACTTCAGACCTAGAGACACATACAGACTGAAAGTAAGGGGATGGAAAAAGGTATTTCATGCAAATGGAAACCAAAAGAAAGCTGGAGTAGCAATTCTCATATCAGACAAAATAGACTTTAAAACAAAGACTATTAGAAGAGACAAAGAAGGACACTACATAATGATCAAGGGATCGATCCAAGAGGAAGATATAACAATTGTAAATATTTATGCACCCAACATAGGTGCACCTCAATACAAAAGGCAAATACTGACAACCATAAAAGGGGAAATCGACAGTAACACATTCATAGTAGGGGACTTTAACACCCCACTTTCACCAATGGACAGATCATCCAAAATGAAAATAAATAAGGAAACACAAGCTTTAAATGATACATTAAACGAGATGGAGTTAATTGATATTTATAGGACATTCCATCCAAAAACAACAGAATACACATTTTTCTCAAGTGCTCATGGAACATTCTCCAGGATAGATCATATCTTGGGTCACAAATCAAGCCTTGGTAAATTTAAGAAAATTGAAATTGTATCAAGTATCTTTTCTGACCACAATGCCATGAGACTAGATATCAATTACAGGAAAAGATCTGTAAAAAATACAAACACATGGAGGCTAAACAATACACTACTTAATAATGAAGTGATCACTGAAGAAATCAAAGAGGAAATCAAAAAATACCTAGAAACAAATGACAATGGAGACACAACGACCCAAAACCTGTGGGATGCAGCAAAAGCAGTTCTAAGGGGGAAGTTTATAGCAATACAAGCCCACCTTAAGAAGCAGGAAACATCTCGAATAAACAACCTAACCTTGCACCTCAAGCAATTAGAGAAAGAAGAACAAAAAAAAAAAAACAACAAAAAAAACCCAAAGCTAGCAGAAGGAAAGAAATCATAAAAATCAGATCAGAAATAAATGAAAAAGAAATGAAGGAAACAATAGCAAAGATCAATAAAACTAAAAGCTGGTTCTTTGAGAAGATAAACAAAATAGATAAACCACTAGCCAGACTCATCAAGAAAAAAAGGGAGAAGACTCAAATCAATAGAATTAGAAATGAAAAAGGAGAGGTAACAACTGACACTGCAGAAATAAAAGAGATCATGAGAGAGTACTACAAGCAACTCTATGCCAATAAAATGGACAATCTGGAAGAAATGGAAAAATTCTTAGAAATGCACAACCTGCCAAGACTGAATCAGGAAGAAATAGAAAATATGAACAGACCAATCACAAGCACTGAAATTGAAACTGTGATTAAAAATCTTCCAAAAGAAAAGCCCAGGACCAGATGGCTTCACAGGCGAATTCTATCAAACATTTAGAGAAGAGCTAACACCTATCCTTCTCAAACTATTCCAAAATATAGCAGAGGGAGGAACACTCCCAAACTCCTTCTACGAGGCCACCATCACCTTGATACCAAAACCAGACAAGGATGTCACAAAGAAAGAAAACTACAGGCCAATATCACTGATGAACATAGATGCAAAAATCCTCAACAAAATACTAGCAAACAGAATCCAACAGCACATTAAAAGGATCATACACCATGATCAAGTGGGGTTTATTCCAGGAATGCAAGGATTCTTCAATATACGCAAATCTATCAATGTGATAAACCATATTAACAAACTGAAGGAGAAAAACCATATGATCATCTCAATAGATGCAGAGAAAGCTTTTGACAAAATTCAACACCCATTTATGATAAAAACCCTGCAGAAAGTAGGCATAGAGGGAACTTTCCTCAACATAATAAAGGCCATATATGACAAGCCCACAGCAAACATCATCCTCAATGGTGAAAAACTGAAAGCATTTCCACTAAGATCAGGAACAAGACAAGGTTGCCCACTCTCACCACTCTTATTCAACATAGTTTTGGAAGTTTTAGCCACAGCAATCAGAGAAGAAAAGGAAATAAAAGGAATCCAAATCGGAAAAGAAGAAGTAAAGCTGTCACTGTTTGCAGATGACATGATCCTATACATAGAACCCTAAAGATGCTACCAGAAAACTACTAGAGCTAATCAATGAATTTGGTAAAGTGGCAGGATACAAAATTAATGCACAGAAATCTCTGGCATTCCTATATAGTAATGATGAAAAATCTGAAAGTGAAATCAAGAAAACACTCCCATTTACCATTGCAACAAAAAGAATAAAATATCTAGGAATCAACCTACCTAAGGAGACAAAAGATCTGTATGCAGAAAATTATAAGACACTGATGAAAGAAATTAAAGATGATACAAATAGATGGAGAGATATACCATGTTCTTGGATCGGAAGAATCAACATTGTGAAAATGACTCTACTACCCAAAGCAATCTATAGATTCAATGCAATCCCTATCAAACTACCACTGGCATTTTTCACAGAACTAGAACAAAAAATTTTGCAATTTGTATGGAAACACAAAAGACCCCGAATAGCCAAAGCAATCTTGAGAAAGAAAGAAGGAACTGGAGGAATCAGGCTCCCTGACTTCAGACTATACTACAAAGCTACAGTTATCAAGACAATATGGTACTGGCACAAAAACAGAAAGGTAGATCAATGGAACAGGATAGAAAGCCCAGAGATAAACCCACGCACATATGGTCACCTTATCTTTGACAAAGGAGGCAGAAATGTACAGTGGAGAAAGGACAGCCTATTCAATAAGTGGTGCTGGGTAAACTGGACAGCTACATGTAAAAGTATGAGATTAGATCACTCCCTAACACCATACACAAAAATAAGCTCAAAATGGATTAAAGACCTAAATGTAAGGCCAGAAACTATCAAACTCTTAGAGGAAAACATAGGCAGAACACTCTATGACATAAATCACAGCAAGATCCTTTTTGACCCACCTCCTAGAGAAATGGAAATAAAAACAAAAGTAAACAAATGGGACCTAATGAAACTTAAAAGCTTTTGCGTAGCAAAGGAAACCATAAAGAAGACCAAAAGACAACCCTCAGAATGGGAGAAAATATTTGCAAATGAAGCAACTGACAAAGGATTAATCTCCAAAATTTATAAGCAGCTCATGCAGCTTAATAACAAAAAAAACAAACAACCCAATCCAAAAATGGGCAGAAGACCTAAACAGACATTTCTCCAAAGAAGATATACAGACTGCCAACAAACACATGAAAGAATGCTCAACATCACTAATCATTAGAGAAATGCAAATCAAAACTACAATGAGATATCATCTCACACCAGTCAGAATGGCCATCATCAAAAAATCTAGAAACAATAAATGCTGGAGAGGGTGTGGAGAAAAGGGAACCCTCTTACACTGTTGGTGGGAATGTAAATTGATACAGCCACTGTGGAGAACAGTATGGAGGTTCCTTAAAAAGCTACAAATAGAACTACCATATGACCCAGCAATCCCACTACTGGGCATATACCCTGAGAAAACCATAATTCAAAAAGAGTCATGTACCAAAATGTTCATTGCAGCTCTATTTACAATAGCCCAGAGATGGAAACAACCTAAGTGTCCATCATCGGATGAATGGATAAAGAAGATGTGGCACATATATACAATGCAATATTACTCAGCCATAAAAAGAGACGAAATTGAGCTATTTGTAATGAGGTGGATAGACCTAGAGTCTGTCATACAGAGTGAAGTAAGTCAGAAAGAAAAAGACAAATACCGTATGCTAACACATATATATGGAATTTAAGAAAAAAAATGTCATGAAGAACCTAGGGGTAAAGCAGGAATAAAGACGCAGACCTCCTAGAGAACGGACTTGAGGTTATGGGGAGGGGGAAGGGTGAGCTGTGACAGGGCGAGAGAGAGTCATGGGCATATACACACTAACAAACGTAGTAAGGTAGATAGCTAGTGGGAAGCAGCTGCATGGCACAGGGATATTGGCTCGGTGCTTTGTGACAGCCTGGAGGGGTGGGATAGGGAGGGTGGGAGGGAGGGAGACGCAACAGGGAAGACACGGGAACATATGTTTATGTATGACTGATTCGCTTTGTTATAAAGCAGAAGCTAACACACCATTGTAAAGCAATTATACCCCAATAAAGATGTTAAAAAAAAAAAGATGTAAAAAAAAAAAATTCATTATACCCAAAGTTTGAACCAATGATCCATCTTTCCAAATGTGTGCATCTTGGAATGTCTTCCATTTTCATAGTTAGCACAACAATTTCTTGATTTTCTCAAGTTACAAACATGTGAGTAATCTTAGACTTCTTTCTTCCTGACCCTCCTATTGAGTCAAAGACTAAATTCTGTGTTTTGTTTTGTTTTGTTTTTTTGCGGTACGCGGGCCTTTCACTGTTGTGGCCTCTCCCGCTGCGGAGCACAGGCTCTGGACACGCAAATTCTGTGTTTTAAACCCACTTACTTATCTCCACCTCCACTGTCTTTATTCTAGTCCAAACCATCATCATCTCTTTCCTGAATTTTTGCAAAATATTTTTATTTGGATCTTCCAATATATTCTCCATATGGCATCCAGGGAAATCTTTTAACAAAAAATTATGATTACTTGCCTCTCATGCTTAAAATCCTTTAATGGCATGAGACTGCCTTTAAAATACAGTCTGGAATGCGTCTCACAGTCCACAAGACCTTGTATAACCTCTTCAGCTCCATCTCAACCACCTTCCTCCTCAGTCTTCATGAGCCTCACTGGAATTCTTTCTGATACCCAAGCATTCCATGCTTCCACTTAATGCTGCTCCCCAAGCTCTCCCTGAACCTTCCTCCCTCTTTCCCTAGCCAGCACCTACTTATCCTTTAGAACTCAATTAAAGTATCACTTCTTCTAGGAGCCTGCTATGATGCCCAGATTAAGTCAGGTAATTCTTTTGTATGTACATTCACTTAAAATCATGACTTTCACTTCGTATATCATATCACATTTGTGATTATGTAACTATTTGTGTAATAATTAGTTTTACTTTTCCTTGCTATAATGTAAGTTTTTTTCTGGGAGGACAAGCATGTTTATATCTGGTTCACCTCTATATCTATAGGATATATGGGAGTACCTGGAAAAGAGGAGTGTTCAATTAAAAGATTAATTCCATGAATGTATGACTGTCTCTTCTCTTTGAGAGTTCAGCTATTTCTTGAGATTCTGAATTTTTAATTTAGGCGTGGGTGTATGATTGACATCTCTATGGCTAAACTGATGAAAACAGGTGAAACATTGAACTACACATTTTTCTTTGCATTGGACTACACATTATTCCTTTTGGCAAAATTGCCTTCCTTTTAACTGCCTTGGTAAGAAGTTCTTCACACTTGAAAACAGCACATACAGGAAGACAGCAGTCTCTACTGGGCTTTTCTCAAGACAGGAAGACATCTTGTGATTCTAAACTTGTGTTCGTTAATTGTCTAGGTTGGCACATCACTGGCAAGTCAGACCTTGTCCTTTTGTTTGAGTGCTTCAATAAATATGTGTTATAACTTGTTGGGCAGACACAGGTTATAGCTAATCACAGAGACACCACTAGGCAGCTGCCAATGGAAAATGCAAGACAATCAAACAAATTCAATAAGGATGACTAAGAGAAATTGCATGAAGAGGTACCATAGTTAGACTTCATATTGTCTGGCCTGTTTCAGGGCACGTGGAATGTGTTTTTAACTTACATATATTTATTGTAACCATGTTGTTATTAGCAAGTATTTCAGGACTCTTGGGAATAGAATACACTTTCTACTTTCTCTCTTACACCTTCTATTTTACTGCAAAGAACATGAACTTTGGTGTCAGGCAGCCCTGGATTGAAACACTATTTACAAATTTTGCAATGCTTTCAACATTATTATCCTTTGAGAGGTCCTGATTCTTCAACTTCACAGCTGCCAAGGTTAAAAATAACATGTATGAAAAGGCTGGCAGGTAATAGAAGTTGGAGAAATGTTAATTTTCTCTTCCCACACTCCATCCCTTATTTCTCTCTTTCTTTTTCTTTACTTCAATTCCTTTGTCTTGGTCTTCCTGGTCTGTGAGGCTCTGGGTGACTGTCTTTAATTCCTAGGATGTTGGCTGGCTAGTATACTGACTTGCAGATTCTCCAGAATTCTATACCTTAGAAAAATTTAAGCCTTCCTTAAGCACATTAGTAACTAGTGAAAAATTCTTTTTCTCTGTTTTTAACCGATGAAGGGTCTGTTTCCATTGACTGAAGAGTTTAGGATCTTTCTTCTGTATGCTATATGTCTGTAGTTAATCAGTTTAAAATTTCCTGGGGCATAGCCATTCTAGCTCATACTTCTCTGGTAGATGCCCTGGAGGGAAGGAAGAAAACTTAGGATTAATCCTGCATCATCAAAATATCCAGTATCCCCTGAATGTCTACCAGAGAAAAATTGTTTCATCTTTTTCTCAGGCAGGCATTCCAAGCAAGAAAAAACAGTATGCCCGACCCCTAACCCACAGAATTGATCTGATATCTATTGGTCCACTGGAATTGGACATAAAGATGGATGAGTTGATGCTAAAAACATTTTAAGTGATAGAAACAGAACACACTTTTAGCCCCATCCCAGTGGCCTATAGAAAATAGAGGAATTGATTGGGCAGAGTTATTTGCCTCACCAAGTTCTGCTCTCTATGATACCCCTCCCTGAATACTTCTACTCTGGCTTATTCTGGTTACCATTCAACATTGCTAGTATTGGTAGCCAATACTTCATTACTTCAATCCCCTGTATTAGTTAATTATTTCTCTGTTCAAATTATTGTGTGGTTTCTGTCCCCTTGTTTGATCCTGATGGATGAACCAGGGTTTATTATTATCTATATGGGACCACAATACAATACACCTGTTCTATTTGGATATCATTCTATAAGCCTGTTAATACAGGGCTCAGTCTACTATATCTCTTGAAGTGAAACATTTCAAAAAATGGTAGAAAAAAAGGAAAACAGGATTATTGGTCATGTAATCATTCTACTTGAGAAGAAGTCTACAGAGACCTGTAATAGGAGAGTTATAGAAGAAAGACACACTAGTTGAGCAGAGTGTGCTAGAACATTTTTCTAGTTACATAACAATGTAAAAAGGTCGATTTTTGGAGTCCAGGTCATGTAGTTCTTTGTTATATTGTCAGTATATGAGAAAAGAGTGTTCCAAATGGGTTTTTACATACTAGTAATTTGAATTTTATTTTACACTGTTTTGATATAAATTATATTTACTGAACAACTAGCCCACTGAATTATAGAGGAATCTTTCAAAAGAAAGATGGATGATATGCTAATATTTTTTAACACACAGTGGCTAATCCAGCATTTCTTTAAGATATGTACTGATTGGTAGTGGTTGAATAGTGTCTGCTAGAATCTCAGAATGTGATCTAGTTTGGAAATAAGGTCTTTGCAGTTGTAATTATTTAAGATGAAGTCATACTGGATTAAGGTGGGACCTATGTCTAATGATTGGTGTCCTTACAAGAAGAGGACAACACAGACATAAATATAGAGAAGGCAATGTGAGCTAGGAAGAAGAGATTGGAATTATTCACCCATTAGCCAAGGAATGCGAGAGAATTTCCTGCAACTACCGTGATCTAAGAGAGAAGCATGAAACGTTTTTTCCTTGTAGCCTCCAGGAATTAACCAACCCTGCCGACACCTTCATTTCAGACTTACAGCCTCTGGAAGAACTGTGAGAGGATAAACATCTGTTGTTTTAAGCTATTGCGTTTGTAACGGCAGGTGTTGGTAATTCACTGGTAATAAGACAAAAATCACTTTTGTCCCCACGGGCTGCTAATTATTTTTGATATTTTCAGTGTTAGCTTAAAAACTTATTTTTACATGGTATTTTCAACTTGGAAGGGCTTTTTCTTCTTACAGCATCATAAGAAATTGCACCTGCTAAAATGGCAGCTAAAATTTGGAAATATGGCCTTGTGGAGGATCTTATTACATGTGGATATCTAATAAGTTTTCAACTCAATTATTAATAAAAGTTTTAAGATGATATTCTGCAGAAAATCCAATGGAGCACCTGAATATTAACACACACACACAAACAGACACACACACCACTTTATCCAATTCCTTAATTCAGAAATGCTTTATCTCAGGAATCAGGTAGATTAGGTTTAGCTAATGGTTTTAACTGTTACCCCAGGAATGAGCTGATGACTTCCGGATCTCCTATGATTAGCATTGATTAGGGAGAAATGATTTGGTGCTACCAAGGCTATAAATTTCTCCCAATATTGAATTAATTTGACTATGTTGCCCCCTTGTTCTGAAAATAGTCTCTTTCAGAAGAATTGCCTGTCACTTCCCCCACAGTAAAAATTCCACATCTTATCCAGACAAAACAGCATACGTAACATCCTGCAATATATTATACATTTTAGAGATGTACAATTTATACATTTTCACATTTTCCTTCCTCTTCTTTTTATATGAGCCATTGGCTTTATTTTTATATTCCGTGTGGTGCTTTGGAATATCGTGCATTTTGAATGAAGACTTACTTTATTATATGAATGTTTTCAATGATACAGATTTTTTAAACATCTTTATTGGAGTATAATTGGTTTACAGTGTTGTGTTAGTTTCTGCAGTATAAAAAAGTGAATCAGCTATACGTATACATATATCTCATATCTCCTCCCTCTTGCGTCTCCCTCCCACTCTCCCTATCCCACCCCTCTAGGTGGTCACAAAGCACTGAGCTGATCTCCCTGTGCTATGCAGCTGCTTCCCACTAGCTAGCCATTTTACATTTGGTAGTGTATATATGTCTATGCCAATCTCTAACTTCGTCCCAGCTTACCCTTCCCCCTTCCTGAGTCCTCAAGTCCATTCTCTACATCTGCATCTTTATTCCTGTCCTGCCCCTAGATTCGTCAGAAGCATTTTTTTTTTTTTAGATTACATATATATGTGTTAGCATACGGTATTTGTTTTTCTCTTTCTGACTTACTTCACAATGTATGACAGACTCTATGTCCATCCACCTCATTACAAATAACTAAATTTCATGTCTTTTTATGGCTGAGTAATACTCCATTGTATATATGTGCCACATCTTTTTTATCCATTCATCTGTCGATGGACACTTAGGTTGCTACCATGTCCTGGCTATTGTAAATAGTGCTGCAATGAACATTGTGGTACATGACTCTTTTTGAATTATGGTTTTCTCTGGGTATATGCCCAGTAATGGGATTGCTGGGTCATATGGTAGTTCTATTTTTAGTTTTTTAAGGAACCTCCAATACTGTTCTCCATAGTGGCTGTATCAATTTATATTCCCACCAACAGTGCAAGAGGGCTCCCTTTTCTCCACACCTTCTCCAGCATTTGTTGTTTGTAGATTTTTTGATGATGGCTATTCTGAGTGGTGAGAAGTGATACCTCTTGGTAGTTTTGATTTGCATTTCTCTAATGATTAACAACGTTGAGCATCTTTTCATGTGTTTGTTGGCAATCTGTATATCTTCTTTGAAGAAATGTCTGTTTAGGTCTTCTGCCCACTTTTGGATTGTGTTGTTTGTTTTTTTTGATATTGAGCTACATGAGCTGCTTCTATATTTTGGAGATGAATCCTTTGTCAGTTGCTTCCCTTGCAAATATTTTCTACCATTCTTTTTTTCTTTTTTTTTAAATTTTATTTTACTTATTTTTTTATACAGCAGGTTCTTATTAGACATCCATTTTATACATACTAGTCTATATATGTCAATCCCAATCTCCCATTTCATCACACCACCCCCTCCCCACCTCTTTCCCCCCTTGGTGTCCATACGTTTGTTCTCTACATCTGTGTCTCTATTTCTGCCCTGCAAACCAGTTCATCTGTACCATTTTTCTAGGTTCCACATATATTTGTCAATATACGATATTTTTTTTCTCTTTCTGACTTACTTCACTCTGTATGAGTCTCTAGATTCATCCATGTCTCAACAAATAAACCAATTTCATTCCTTTTTATGGTTGAGTAATATTCCATTGTATATATATACCACATCTTTATCCATTCATCTGTCGATGGGCATTTAGGTTGCTTCCATGACCTGGCTCTTGTAAATAGTGCTGCAATGAACATTGGGGTGCATGTGTCTTTTTGTATTATGGTTTTCTCTGGGTATATGCCCAGTAATGGTATTGCTGGGTCATATGATGATTCTCTTTTTAGTTTTTTAAGGAACATCCATACTGTTCTCCATAGTGGTTGTATCAATTTACATTCCCACCAACAGTGCAAGATGGTTCACTTTTCTCCAAACCCTCTCCAGCATTTGCTGTTTGTAGATTTTTTGATGATGCCCATTCTAACTGGTGTGAGGTGATACCTCATTGTAGTTTTGACTTGCATTTCTCTAATAATTAGAGATGTTGAGCAGCTTTTCATGTGCTTTTTGGCCATCTGCATGTCTTCTTTGGAGAAATGTCTATTTAGATCTTCTGCCCATTTTTCGATTGGCTTGTTTGTTTTTTTGATGTTGAGCTGCATGAGCTGCTTTTATATTTTGGAGATTAATCCCTTGTCAGTTGCTCCACTTGCAAATGTTTTCTCCCTTTCTGAGCGCTGTCTTTTCATCTTGTTTATGGTTTCCTTTGCTGTGCAAAAGCTTTTAAGTTTCATTAGGTCCCATTTGTTTATTTTTGTTTTTATTTCCATTTCTCTAGGAGGTGGGTCACAAAGGATCATGCTGTGATTTATATCATAGAGTGTTCTGCCTATGTTTTCCTCTAAGAGTTTGATGGTGTCTGGCCTTACATTTAGGTCTGTAATCCATTTTGAGTTTATTTTTGTGTATGGTGTTAGGGAGTGTTCTAAATTCATTCTTTTACATGTAGCTGTCCAGTTTTCCCAGCACCACTTATTGAAGAGACTTCTTTTCTCCATTGTATATCCTTGCCTCCTTTGTCATAGATTAGTTGACCATAGATGTGTGGGTTTATCCCTGGCCTTTCAATCTGTTCCATTGATTGATCTGTTTTTGTGCCAGTACCATATTGTCTTGATTACTGTAGCTTTGTAGTATAGTCTGAAGTCAGGAAGTCTGATTCCTCCAGCTCCATTTTTTCCCTCAAATCTGCTTTGGCTATTCAGGGTCTTTTGTGTTTCCATACAAATTGTGAATTTTTTTGTTCTAGTTTTGTAAAAATTGCCATTGGTAATTTGATAAGGATTGCATTGTATCTGTAGATTGCTTTGGGTAGTATATTCATGTTCACTATATTGATTCTTCCAATCCAATAACATGGTATACCTCTCCATCTCTTTATATCATCTTTAATTTCTTTCATCAAGTCTTATAGTTTTCTGTATACAGGTCTTTTGTCTCCCTAAGTAGGTTTATTCCTAGGTATTTTATTCTTTTTGTTGCAATGGTAAATGTGAGTGTTTCCTTAATTTCTCTTTCAGATTTTTCAACACTAGTGTATAGGAATGCAAGAGATTTCTGTGCATTAATTTTGTATTCTGCAACTTAAACAATTTCATTGACTAGCTCTAGTAGTTTTTTGTTGGCACCTTTATTATTCTCTATATATAGTATCATGTCATCTGCAAACAGTGACAGTTTTACTTCTTCTTTTCCAATTTGTATTCCTTTTATTTCTTTTTCTTCTCTGTTTGCTGTGGCTAGAACTTCCAAAACTATGTTGAATGAAAGGGTAAGAGTGGCCATCCTTGTCTTGTTCCTGATCTTAGAGGATTTTTCACCATTGAGAATGATTTGTGCTGTGAGTTTGTCATGTATGGCCTTTATTATGTTGAGAAAGGTTCACTCTATGCCAGTTTTTATCATTAATAGGTATTGAACTTTGTCAAAAGCTTTTTCTGCAACTATTGAGATGATCATATGGTTTTTATCCTTCAATTTGTTAATATAGTCTATCACAGTAATTGATTTGCATATATTGAAGAATCCTTGCATTCCTGGGATAAACCCCACTTGATCATGGTGTATGATCCTTTCAATGTTTTGTTGGATTCTGTTTGCTAGTATTTTGTTGAGGATTTTTGCATCTATGTCCATCAGTGATATTGGTCTGTAGTTTTTTGTGTGTGTGTGTGACATCTTTGTCTGGTTTTGGTATCAGGGTGATGGTGGCCTTGTAGAATGAGTTTGAGAGTTTTCCTCCCTCTGTTATATTTTGGAAGAGTTTGCGAAGGATAGATGTTAGCTCTTCTCTAAATATTTGATAGAATTAACCTGTGAAGCCATCTGGTCCTGGGCTTTTGTTTGTTGGAAGATTTTTAATCACAGTTTCAATTTCAGTGCTTGTGATTGGTCTGTCTAAAATTTCTATTTCTTCCTGGTTCAGTCTCGGAAGGTTGTACTTTTCAAAGAATTTGTCCATTTCTTCCATGTTGTCCATTTTTTTGCATAGAGTTTCTTGTAATCTCTCATGATCATTTGTATTTCTGCAGTATCAGTTGTTACTTCTCCTTTTTCATGTCTAATTCTGTTGATTTGAGTCTTCTTCCTTTTTTTCTTGATTGGTCTGTTTATTGGTTTATCACTTTTGTTTATCTTCTCGAAGAGCCTGCTTTTGGTTTTATTGATCTTTGCTATTGTTTCCTTCATTTCTTTTTCATTTATTTCTGATCTGATTTTTATGATTTCTTTCGTTCGGCTAACTTTGGGTTCTTTTTTGTTCTTCTTTCTGTAGTTGCTTTAGGTGTAAGGTTAGGTTGTTTATTTGAGATTTTTCTTGTTTCTTGAGGTAGGATTGTATTGCTATAAACTTCCGTCTTAGAACTGCTTTTTCTGCATCCCATAGGTTTTGGGTTATCGTATTTTCATTGTCATTTGTTTCTAGGTATTTTTTGATTTCCTCTTTGATTTCTTCAGTGATCTCTTGGTTATTTAGTAGTGTATTGTTTAGCCTCCATGTGTTTGTATTTTTTACAGTTTTTTTTTTCGTGTAATTGATACCTAGTCTCATAGCGTTGTGGTCAGAAAAGATGCTTGAGAAGAAATTGTATTCTGTTTTTTTTGAATGGAATGTCCTATAAATATCAATTAAGTCCATCTTGTTTAATGTGTCATTTAAAGGTTGTGTTTCCTTAATAATTTTCTGTCTGGATGATTTGTCCATTCGTAAAAGTGGGGTGTTAGGCCACTAGTATAGTTGTGTTACTGTTGATTTCTGCTTTTATGGCCGTTAGCATTTGCCTTATGTATTGTGGTGCTCCTATGTTGCATGCATAAATATTTACAATTGTTATATCTTCTCCTTGGATTGATTCCTTGATCATTATGTAGTGTCCTTTTTGTCTCTTGTTATAGTCTTTATTTTAAAGTCTATTTTGTCTGATATGAGAATTCTTACTCTAACTGTCTTTTGATTTCCATTTGCATGGAATATCTTTTTCTATCCCTTCACTTTCAGTCTGTATGTTTCCCTAGATCTGAAGTGGGTCTCTTGTAGACAGCATATATACAGGTCTTGTTTTGTATCCATTCAGCCAGTCTATGTATTTGGTTGGAACATTTAATCCATTTACATTTTAGGTAATCATCAATATGTGTGTTCCTATTACCATTTTCTTAATTGTTTTGGGTTTGTTACTTCTCTTGTGTTTCCTGCCTCAGAAGTTCCTTTAGCATTTGTTGTAAAGCTGGTTTGGTGGTGCTGAATTCCCTTAGCTTTTGCTTGTTTGTAAAGGTTTTAATTTCTCCATCATATCTGAATGAGATCCTTGCTGGGTAGAGTAATCTTGGTTGTAGGTTTTTCCCTTTCATCACTTTAAATATATTCTGCCACTCCCTTCTGGCTTGCAGAGTTTCTGCTGAAAGTTCAGCTGTTAACGTTATGGGGATTCCCTTGTATGTTGCTTTTCCCTTGCTGCTTTAATATTTTTTCTTTGTATTTAATTTTTGATAGTTTGATTAATATGTGTCTTGGTGGGTTTCTCCTTGGATTTATCCTGTATGGGACTCTACTTCCTGGGCTTCATTAACTATTTCCTTTCCCATTTTAGGGAAGGTTTCATCTATAATCTCTTCAAATATTTTCTCAATCCATTTCTTTTTCTCTTCTTCTTCTGGGACCCCTATAATTCAAATGTGGGTGTACTTAATGTTGTCCCAGAAGTCTCTAAGACTGTCCTCAATTCTTTTCATTCTTTTTTCTTTATTTTGCTCTGTAGTAGTTATTTCCACTATTTTGTCTTCCAGGTCACTTATCCATTCTTCTGCCACAGTTTTTCTGCTATTGATTCCTTCTAGAGAATTTTTAATTTAATTTATTGTGTTGTTCATCATTTTTTGTTTGCTCTTTAGTTCTTCTGGGTCCTTGTTAAACACTTCTTGTATTTTCTCCATTCTATTTCCGAGATTTTGGAATATCTCTACTATCATTACTCTGAATTCTTTTTCAGGTAGACTGCCTATTTTTTTCTTCATCTGTTTGGTGTGGTGGATTTTTACTTTGCTCCTTCACCTACTGTGTATTTCTCTGTGTTGTCCTTTTGCTTAACTTACTGTGTTTGGGGTCTCCTTTTAGCAGGCTCCAGTTTTGTAGTTCCTGTTGTTTTTGGTGTCTGCCCCAGTGGCTAAGGTTGGTTCAGTGGCTTGTGTAGGCGTCCTGGTGGAGGGGACTGGTGCCTGTGTTTTAGTGGATGAGGCTGGATCTTTTCAGTGGGGTGTACAGCACTGGAGCTTGCTGGTTCTTGCATGGAGCTGGGTCTTAGCATTAGCTGGAGATCTCTGGGAGAGCTCTTGCCCATTGATATTACATGGGGCCAGGAGGTTCTGGTGGTCCAGTGTCCTGAACTTGGCTCTCCAACCTCAAAGGCTCAGGCCTGACAGCTGGCTGTAGCCCCAACACCCTGTCAGCCACACAGCTCAGAAGAACTGGGAGAATAAAAAGAAATAAAAAATAAAATAAAGTTATTAAAATAAAAAAATTAAGAAAATATTATTAAAACAAAAAAATAAAGTAATAAAAATAAAAGAAGTGAGCAACCAAACCAATAAACAAATCCATGAATAATAAGTGCTAAAATCTATTCTAAGATATACATAAAAATCAGAAACTAGTCAGTCACATACAGCAAACCCCAAGTCTACTGTTGCTCCCAAAGTCCACCACCTCAATTTGGGATGATTTGTTGTCGATGCAGGTATTCCACAGATGCAGGGTACATCAAGTTGACTGTGGAGACTTAATCCGCTGCTCTTGAGGCTCTGGGAGAGATTTCCCTTTTTCTTCTTTGTTCGCACTTGTCCTAGTGTTCAGCTTTAGATTTGGCCCCACCTCTTCATGTAGGTCACCCTCTGACGTCTTTTCTTCCCCACGACAGGACAGGGTTAAAGAAGTCACTGATTAGGGGGTTCTGGTTCGCTTAGGCTGGGGGGTGGGAGGGGTATGGATTGCGGGGTGAGCCTGCGGAGGCAGAGGCTGGCATGACATTGCAACAGCCTGAGGTGTGCTGTGTGTTCTCCCGGGGAAGTTGTCCCTCGATCATGGGACGCTGGCAGTGGTGCGCTGCATAGGCTCCAGGAGGGGAGGTGTGGATAGTGACCTGTGCTTGCACACAGGCTTATTGGAGGCTGCAACAGCAGCCTTAGCGTTTCATGCCCATCTCTGGTGTCCGTGCTGATAGCCGCGGCTTGTGCCCATATCTGAAGCTCATTTAGGCCGTGTTCTGAATCCCCTCTCCTTGTGTACCCCAAAACAATGGTCTCTTACCTCTTACACAGGTCCAGACTTTTTCCTGGACTCCCTCCTGGCTAGCTGTGGCGCACTAGCCCCCTTCAGGCTGTGTTTACGCAGTCAAGCCCAGTCCTCTCCCTGGGATCCGACCTCCGAAGCCCGAGCCTCAGATCCCAGCCCCCGCCCGTCCCGGCGGGTGAGCAGATGAGCCTCTCGGGCTGGTGAGTGCTGGTCGCCACCAATCCTCTGTGCGGGAATCTCTCTGCTTTGCCCTCCGCACCCCTGTGGCTGTGCTCTCCTCCGTGGCTCCGAAGCTTCTCCCCTCTGCCACCCGAAGTCTCCGCCCGCAAAGGGGCTTCCTATTGTGTGGAAACTTTTCCTCCTTCACAGCTCCCTCCCACTGGTGCAGGTCCCCTCCCTATTCTTTTGCCTCTGTTTTTTTCTTTTTTCTTTTGCCCTACCCAGGTACGTGGAGAGTTTCTTGCCTTATGGGACGTCTGAGGTCTTCTGCCAGTGTTCAGTAGGTGTTCTGTAGGAGTTGTTGCACATGTAGGTGTATTTTTGATGTATTTATGGGGAGGAAGGTGATCTCCATGTCTTACTTCTCCACCATCTTGAAGGTCCTCCCAAGGATATAGATTTTTAAAGTTTTCAGTTATGACATCTTAATTGCTTCTGGAATGTGAATAATACTTTAAAACACACTAGTTTTAGAACATTGAAAAAATATTAATCAACAAATGACTCTGAGGAAAGTGTACATGGAAGTTTTCTCCATTATTTTGGCAACTTTTCTGTAAGTTTGAAATTATTTACGATAAAAAAGATTTTTAAAAAGACCCCAAAACATAAAAGTTAAAAATATACTTAGCATTAATTGTTACTCTCTCATCTCTGGAATTCAGACTGAAAGCAATAAAGGCCAACATTTTGAATAAAGGAAAGCAGTGCCTCCTACAGGACATGATTTCAGGGTATTGGGAAAGTCTGTAAAGAACATCTGTGTTTGTACTTGGCTAGAGCAACTTCTCACATCTTCTAGTCCAGAACTTCAATTTTCCTTATAAGCCGCCGTTCCCCCATTCTCCATCCATTCTCACAATTGGGAACTTGACGTGAAGCCCAACTCAGACCAATGAGACTCAAAATTTTCTTTCAGTTCAAATTATTGAGAAAAAGAAATTCTCTTTGATCATCTTGCCTTAGTGTGAAAAAACCCAACTTAAATATAGTCAATGCAGAGGCAAGTAAAACTGAGAGATGGAGAAAAATCAAGCCCTAATGATATTTTATGAGAGCACAGATACAGTTATCCCCAAAGCTACTTCTTTTTCAGTTTCAATTAGCCTGAAAAGTTTCTGCTTTTTTTTTTCTTTTGGCTTAAATTAATTTGGGTTGTATTTCTGTCACTTACGAACTGAGAAATTAAAAAAATAGCTTGGACTAAGAAAGTAAAATCTGCCTGGCTATTCATTAGGCTGGAATAACAGGCATAGATAAAGTCAGCTATTCAAAGTTAACAGGAGATACTTCTCTCAAGGACACACAGCAGCTCTACAGTGTCATAATAACCCCCTTCTTGAGTAATGAAGGCTATTGGAAATTCTATCAGTAAGAATGAAACATCTCACTCACGCACGCAGGATCTAAGTCACTTTGATACAGGAAATCAGCTTCAATTCACAACCTGGGAGCAGAAGTTCACATCCAGGGTTTCTGCACACAGCCTTCCTCAGCTATATTAACTTTGAAGGGCCAAGACATTAGGCCTGTTTTGCAGCCCAGACCCTTTACACAGCCTTACTTTGCTTTGAGCCTATCATAATAGACTTAAATTTCATCTAAAGCCCACCCCTGCACAGAACTCTGTAACAACTCTGTTTTCCTTAGTTTGGTGAGATAATCCATGTTTCATCTCTCTTACTGCGATGGGTAAATAAACCTGACTTCGTAAGACCACAAGTAGTTACTGGTGGCTTTTGGTTGATGAGGCTTGGTTTTCTTCTTTCCTATAATAATTCCTCCACTCAAACTGTTTGTTTTATAGTTAAAGATTTGGTCATTTACCCCCCCTCCCCAAGTAAATCTCATGGAAAAGTCAAGACTTAGCAGTTGTTCTAACGTTGGGCTCCATAGCCTGGCTACTCAAAGTGGGATGCCTGCCATAGCAGGATCAGCATCATCTAGGAGCTTGTTTGAAAGTCAGAATCTGGGGCTCCATCCTCATTTTCCTGAATCAGAATCTGCATTTTATTAAGATTCTGGTAATTGTAGGCATAATAAAGTTTGAGAAGTGCAGCTCAGGGGAGTCCTAGGAATTTCTGTAGGAATACCCAGGAGAACTCATAGAAGGGGGACACAAAGCCATTGGCCTTTCCCATCTGTAATATGCTGTTTTGTGAGTTTAACCTTTCTGTAAATGTGTCTTTAAAGTAAAAAATGTTTGAAAACCACTTTTTAAGCCCTGGTAATATCAATACTTCATTGTGAATAAGTTCATCAGATTGTTTGTGAGGGAATAAGTTTTCTTTGTGGTGGACAGGGGAAGGAGGAATCCCAGTAAGGAGAAGCTAGGTACCTGTACACCAAGTCCCTTACCCAGTTTGCTCATTTGCCCATCTTGTGGAGATGGCTATGGGCAGGAGCTCCTAGTCCTTTTAGGCCACATGCATCTGTGGAATGTAGAATGAAACTAAATAACAGAATTGGGAGGGTGGGTCTATCAGAGGCCTATTGTATAAGAACTAAGGAAATCCCTAAGATAATTTCTTGAGAGAAGGAAAAACCAGGAAGATAAATTTGACCAGCAAAAAAGCCTTGGTCCTCAGAGGGGAGCAGTGATTTTTCAGAATGACATGGTGGCTGTCACTGGAATTGATATCTGTCCCAAGCCCATAACGGGGAGAGAAAGAGAGGTGGGGGGGGGAGTTGAATAAGCTCTTTGCCTCTGATCTTGCTTAATTAATTATTTTGGGACACAAGGATATAACATAAAGAGAGAAGTATTTCCTCACTTCTATTCACTTGGCACTAAACCACTCATCCCTTTGGCATCTGAGGACTTTACCTCTGGAGTGATGCTCAGCTGGGGGTAAGCAGTGCCAATTGGGCAGGTTGCTGGTTCCGGTGGAGAAAGGGCAATGACTGGAGACCACAGGGGGCATTGAGATGAGACTGCAGCAGCAGCCAGTAGCCAGAGGTCATGGAGTTTTACTCGGCACAGAAAACATCTTCTGGGGATGCAGGAAAGTGTGGTGAAGGGGACAGTCTTTCCAAAGGGTGTGTGAGCAGAGCTCTTGTGTGGAAACAGGAGCCTGTGGAATTTTAGTTAATGTATTCACGCAACCCCAATTGTATCTGCAAAAGGATGAGGGATGGGAAAATTTAACAAGAGATTTGTTGAAGCTCAAAATGGAATCCCCTCTCGTACCCTTTCTCAGCTCCTTTTAAATCGATGCATCTTAACGCAAGTTCCCCTGGGTGCATATTCTTCACAAAGATTTAGAGTTGACTTTACAGCTAAGAGAAGAGGCCTTAGTGTTTGAAAAGAACACCACGCAGTGTATTTTCCCCTAAATTCTCCCAATATTGTCAATATTTCTCCAAGGAATGCAAGAAGTGGAGGATACTGCTGGTACTTTTCGGAACACTCATCAGCATCCGACTGTGCTCCGCATGTGCACAGCCCTGATCAAGCACTTGTCTACCACTCGATTGAGTCATAACCTGTCACAATTTCATTTCATTGTTTCCAAACTCTTTTAATAACTGCTATGCCCTGGGAATATAAAAACAGCAAAGATGTGCCCTAACTTTAAAGCTTAAATCAAAGATTCATAACCTTTTAGTCCAATGAGAAAAGAATTATTGGTTCGAAATTAATATTGTCTGCCTTTTCCCCATGCCCAAATAGAAACCAGTCTGTAGGCACATTTTTCTTTTTCCATAATGAAAGAGTACAATTTAATAATAGCTGAGCAGTTTTGTTGATGCAAGAGATTTTTTTCCTTCATTATTTCTCAGTAAAACCCCAAAGGGTCAAGCTTACATGTTCCTCTGAGGGAAAAAGTGTGAGTAGAGGATAAACGTTCTGCCAAGGAAAGCTTGGAGCTGCCAGCACTGGAGTTCTCCACCGCCCTCCTCTGCTTCTCACTCAGGGCACTAAATCCCACTTTCTAGAATTTAATGTGGTTCACTGTTGCCTAAAGCTCCAGATGCTCCCAGGAATACTTCTATCCACAGGACTGAAAGATGAATATGGTAGAAGATGCCCAGTTACATTTAGGTTCATGTCTTGCCACTTAATTCAGGGCGGTCATTATGACGGACAAATATTAAACCACCTGTTGACATCCAATGTTGAAATGCTCCATCGTACCACAATATTACTTTCCACTAAGAAAGAAATATTTCCTCCAAAGCCAGCTGATATGTGGACTCCTTTGGTCTAGGAGGTATCACCGTCTTTACCCCATGGGAGGGAGACACTTCTTTATGGGGTCTGCTTTACTTTAGGAGATCAGTCTCTGCTGGCGAGAAAAAGAAGTTTCATCTGAAGCTCTGGAAGTGGGGAGCAAAGAAAAGGGATGGAGCCTCTGTTTTTTTTTTTTTTTTTTTGCGGTACGCGGGCCTCTCACTGCTGTGGCCTCTCCTATTGCGGAGCACAGGCTCCGGACGCGCAGGCTCAGCGGCCATGGCTCACGGGCCCAGCCGCTCCGCGGCATGTGGAATCCTCCCAGACCGGGGCACGAACCCGCGTCCCCTGCATCGGCAGGCGGACTCTCAACCACTGCGCCACCAGGGAAGCCCGGAGCCTCTGTTTTTGCTGTTTTGGAGCTATGGATAGAATATGGCACCCAAGTTCATACACAGCATCCTATGCATGGTGACAGGGATCGTGGCGGGGGAGAGTGGGGGATCCACTCTTCATGGTAAGACCAACCTATTTCCCATTATACTTACTGTAGAAATTGTCCCTTTCTTCTCAGGCTTTCAGGAACAACTGTGTTCAAACAGTTTTACTATCTGGGGATATTTCTTTGAAAAGATAATTGAGAATGAATTTATATTTGTTTGTTTAGAGGACAAAATAATGCCACCTGTTATTTCTAATGGTAAACTACCTGAGATGTACTTATCCACTGTCCTAAAGAACATCTTAGAAATGCTTTGTAGTGCTTAGCAGGGGACCTGCTGTATAGTAGGCATTTGGCAAATAATTGTTGAATTACTGAATAAATAAATAATGGCTGTGATAAAACTATAGCAGTGTTATGTTAAGGTCAAAGATATGTGGAATATTATTTGCAGATATATATGATTTCATAAATGTAGAAATCATTACAGCTTTATAAATAGAAATCCTCTAATGTCATGAACCTACCAGTGTTCATAACAAGCAGAGCGTTTTGGGGGATTTATGTCCAAATTCAACCTCAAAAATAATCTTGGACCACATTTTTTTGCTGAGTTTTTATAATACTATTACAATGCTTAAGTTTTGTTTTAAGACTGATTTGAACCCAACAAGTAGGGTTTATTTGGTGAAATACAATTTCACTTCTGACATAATGTTTCACGCATTGGACATAGTGGAGGTTCAGCAAAAGTAGATTTCACATTAAGCTTTTAACTCAAGACGCTGTTTTATAATATTAATATACTATATTAACATAGTATTGCTATACTGATATTGGCCTTTGTGGCAATATCAGAAGCTAAAAGCATCAGACTTCGGAGATACCTAACTTTGATGTAATGGAAGCACTAATGGCATTGCCTTTATTGGTGGAGAATACTATATTCTTTCACAGAGGAAATCCTAATATGATGATTTATATTTTTAAAAAAGAATGATATTTCCTGTTGCTCTGAGTCATGTCCTATTTAAGAGATCCACTTTGGGGCTATCATGCAGCACTGATGAATATGAAATAAAAATATTAAGACAACTGGTATCAGGACTTTATTAAGCTTTTCACTGGATACAAAGAAACATTTTTAAACATTAAGAACATGATCTTATCAAAAAAAATTTCACATTTGCTAAACAGAACTGTAGGCATGTATTTTCTTTACACCACATTTATTAAAGTATCAATGACCAGATCCTAAAAAGAGAAGGCACAGATCTGTCTCCCTCTGGTGAATTTCTAGTGTCCAATGAAGGAAATGTCACCAGCTCTGCAAATTCCCATCCTATAGACATGAAGCAAATCAACACAAATGTGTGACAGCAGGGGCCATGAGATGGAAATGTTACATTAAGGGATTTGGATTTTCTTATCACTTACACAAATTTCAAGAGAGGAGGTAGCTATCTAAATGTTCTGAAACTCCATCCACATTCGGACTCTGTCAAGGATTCACCATTGGATACAACAGTATTTGAAAACTCTAAGAATGCCGACATGGTTCTACTCTCTGAAAAGTGTTCTAGAAACTGGCCTTAGATCCCACTGTTCTTATTCTGGGACATGTTGGGTTTCCTCAGAAAAAGTGCTGGTTGTGATAATCTGCTTTGGCGAGCGCCTCTGTCAGGTGCTGGTTTCATTGTCAGGCGCTACATTCTATCTCCCACCTGCTGCCCGAGTAGGCACCGACAGAGCTGTGTTCAGACCTCAGACTCCTCCCTTCCTCAGGCAGTCAAGAGAGTTCCTATGTCAAATTTTCTACAGTTCTGTAGGAGACCAGTTCTAATCTGATAAAAATAATCTGTGGGAAGATGTTAATGAGAAAAGTAAGGGATTAGTTTGTTACCTCTCTGAAAGAAAAAAATAATAAATTTTAAAAGAGGTCCTGGTATGGGTTGGAAGGTGCTACTATATATACTCCAGGGTCATTTTAAATGTCTGGGTGTGTTACTGGTTGTCCCAATTATTGAGAAATGTTACTTAAGGGATTAAGGGGGGCAGGTGGAGCGAGACTTGGATCTCACAACAGGCCAGTGAATGTGGCATTAATCTTATAAAAGTTCTTATCTGATTATTCCTCCTATATTTGAGTGGGTCCTTCATAAGGCATTTGTAGGACTTGGCATGGGCCAATATGTTCCTTCATGAAGGGTATTAGGACTATGGATTTTCGTGAAGTATCTTAACACAGGAGTGTAGAAAGAGGTAGGATTTTACCCCCTATAGGTAGGTAGCCCTGATGAAAAAAGTAGAAAGTCAGGATGGATAGGGATGCCAGATTTGAAAAAAATACAAACACAACCAGTTAAATGTGAATTTCAGATTAACAATGAGTCATTTTTTTGTATAAGTACATCTCATGAAATATTGGGAAAATACTTATACTAAAAATATTCATATGTATCTGAAATTTGAATTTCACTGGGTGCCCTGTATTCTACCTAGCCACCTTAAATATGGGACAAAAATAATTGAAGATGGAGAAAGAGAGGAAAGAAGATTGATTAATATTCCATACCAAGATCCCAGGCCCAAAGATTACAGTTTTGCTTTGAACATGGCCACCTGTGCAGATCCTCAAATTAGTACTTAGTTTTTTATTGCTAAACTGCATATAGACAGATAGCAAAAATTTAAGAGTGTTGCATCCTGTTTTTTTGCAAAGGGTCTTTACTGACTCTCACAGGGCCAAGGCAGTTCATCTCACTTGAGAAGATCCAATTTTTTAAAAAGTAATGGTTTGGAGAAACAGTTTTTTATGGAAAATTTATCCTTGAAGCAAAATGGGTTCCATATTTGGAAGAACAGCTTTAGGAATGCACTGGTTCTGTTGTTGATGGAAATGAATCTGAATTTAGTTTCTTTGCATGTTAATGAAGTTAATAAATTAATTGATGTTTGAAACTTAAAGAGCATTGGGTGTTCCACAAGCTGGACTATTTGCTTGTGGGAACTCAAATGAGTGCTAAAGCACATTTCTCATGTGATTTAAAAAAAAGGCCATTTTTAACAAAAATATAATTTCTTTTAAAATTTTAATCCCAAATTGAAACAATAACAAAAATGTCAATGAATTAAGGCTGGTCATAATGTGCCCTTTTTCTTTAGGATAAGTTTGACTTTGTATAAGATACAGTATACTTAATACACACATACCACATACAAGCACATACTTCTGACTCATACAAATACACATTTAGGACTAATACCTACAAAAGAGTATCACAAATGAAATAAAAATTGCACAATTTTCAACTGACTTAATCAACACGTTTTACAAATTCTACAGAACATTTTATCGCTGTCATTGGGAAAACAAATAATTTAGAGCATTATTTAAAACTGTATGTAACACAGGAGCCACCAATAAGTTATGGCAAATACAGCATTTACACCATTGTGTCACTGAAATCTAGTTGAAAAAACTAAAGTGCTATAAAATAAAATACTTTTAAAAACCTTGTTTAGCATATCCTGAGGGACACTACACATTATTTTCTATTAGCAATTCAAAAAGCAAGCACTCTACCTGTGGAGCTCTCATTTGGACTAGCAACCAAAGGTCAGAAGATTGTGTCATTGGATCATTAAAATTGTAGAACTGAAAAAGTCATGAAAACATACATTTCCTGAGACTTCCAAACTTCCAGTCTGGAATCCTAACAGGGGAGATCCTGAATGGGTAAACTTGGCTAAAACATGTTAGAACTCAAAGAACTTAAAACAACATTAAGCGAAGATGCATGTCTGTCTGTTTGTGATTTATATTTAAGTCCATCCTTGATTCTCTAGCTTGAAGTGTAATTGACAGTGTAGTTAGACTATTACTGCTAGGCATTTCTTATTTATGAAGATCTCATTTTTCATTGGTTTTCTAGTGATTTTTCTCCTCTTAAATATTTGAATTATGTTTTTTCCTACTTACGTAGGAGATACTAATTTTAAGAGTTAAAATGACAATAGAATCAGGTTGAGTGATTAGAGTGCAGTTTCAGCTTGAATAATGTGTGAGATGTGCATGTTGTGTGTGTGTGTGTGTGTGTGTGTGTGAGAGAGTACGTGTGTACACACACAGGTGCATACATACCAAATACTTTATGCTCTAATACATTCATTGTTAGGTGGCACTCCATGAAACGTGAGTTTTCCCAGTATGGCTGAAAATGAATATTGAGGTCATCATATAGAATATCCTAAGGCTTTTAAAAGATGCCTCCTCATTCTCTGCATTCATATGATTGTGTAGTAATAAGGGAGACATAAAGAATAATGGCAGGAGTATCTAAATATTCGTCCTTCGAAATTACAGACAGGAAAGCAAACCAAAAAATGATACTCTTTGTATATTTTCCCTCATCTCAGCCACTCACTCCTTTGATTTCCTGCTGTAGATTGGGTAAAAGTTGGATTTTGTTTCTGTTTTCTTTGCCTTGCAGGACTTGTGATGGAAAAGTCTTAAGAAATAAGCAAAACAAAAAATGCACCAAGATGTATCTCCTACCATTTGGGGGTCTATTTGTAGCCCTTGTGCTCTAACTCTCTGGAAACTCAATGCCCAGCTAAGACAAAGGAGCTTAGGCTGATGGTAAGCTCTGATTGCATACCACTAGTCCTCACCCCCTACCTCTTTATTTAAGGCCCACAGCCTGCTCCCTAAGTGTGTCCCAGAGCAGGGCCAATGGGCAGAAGACAGCCAAAGGCATTTTCTCTCCATTCCCCTTGCAAAGGAATCCCTCCTAGTGAACTCTTCCTCTAGTGGAGGATGCACGGTTCACTTCTACCTGTTCCCTCCTTTAGAAATTAAGGCAAGTCCATTTACTCCCAGTGCCTGTTACATAGATACTGTACATCCACATGGACACCAAACATTGGCTTGGAAGTATCTTTTGTCAAACAAGGATTCTATGTGCATATCATTAATAGCAATTAAAAGCTTTCTCTAACTCAGAAACCGGAAAATTAATTTAATGCTTCAGCATGTTTGTTTTTTTCCAGCACCCAAATGACAGATATGACAAAGCTAATTCTAAGCAAACATAAGAAAGCATCTAAGTTCAAGAAAACACAACATATGTACCTCTATATTTTATTCATTTTTCATTTGTATTGAATGTGTTGAAAGATCTGTTTTCTCATACATTTATAAGTTAAATCCTTGTGTCATTGCAAGTGTGCTTGGCTAAAGATCCTCCTGAGGGATGAATAATGAATAGTCAGAGAAAACCTCCCCAAAAAACAACTTCACAGGACATAAATTTCAATAAGCTATAGTCCTTTAGAAAGGATTCATATTCAATTGCATATAAAGAGCAGGTGAGAGAGATAGAAAGACAATAAAACTGCAAGGGGGAGGGAAAGCAGAAAGAAAATTATATTTGTAGATATTTAATATCGATTTTTACAAAAATATTTGAACATGATCAGCTACTCTACTTTCAAAAATCTCATCAACTCTTTTTCATACATTGTTAAGGGTTTTGGTCCTAAAATTAAATTATTTAATATTACCTAAGTTTTCACTTGAAAATAAGAATTTCACTGTGTCTGTCCATGACTGTGTGTGTTTGTGTGTATTTGTGTCTGTCTGCCTGCACAAGAGTGGGTATATATTGATATATTTTGTCTGTTGAGACATATACACACAATTGGAATGGAGATCATATCTGTTGTGTGTATATGCATGCTACTTGGTCAACCACACACACCTGCACACTTTTCATAAATGTTCTCTTCAGTATAAACAATTTCTCTTCCTTCCCCACAGCTGCTAATAAGCACTATTTTCTCATAGTGAGTATTTATAATCTTTTAATCAACTCTTGATTATTTATAATTTTGATGTATGTAACCTTGGAATTAAATCCCTTACCTAGGACTCAGAGATTAAACCACATGTCATACATCTAAATTAACTGAAAGCTGAGAGCATGCTTTTATTTCTCTATGGCCCCATTTTACATGGACTGTGTTTTCCCAGGAAACTATTGAGGTGAGATTATTTCTAAACATGAAGATAAAATAATTCAGAATTGTACAAATTCAGCAAATTTTATAGATTTTTATAAATGCCTCACAATATTCCTGTGAGGCATATTGGTAAGGGCTATCATGCTCTTTTAAGATTGTTTAGAGCTGTCAAGCATCACAAAGACACCAAGGCAGAAGCAGTGCTCAAAGTTGCATTACCATTTTTCTTCCTCATACACCTGGACTATCAAATGGTGGATGGCAGAAACTTTCTGTGAAACTTTGGCCTCTGCCTCAAACTTGACCCTGGGGTGGGACACAGAAGTGATTTTCAATAAGTCTGCCCAAATCACATGTATTTAAGAATCTCCTAAAAATGTTTCACCGATCCTTGAGAGTTCACGGTCATAGTTTCAAAAACATTGCTCTAATTCACTCTGCCACCCTTCCATTTTCCTCAACTTCAAGTAAAAAAACTCAGATTGAACTTCTCAGAATATATTCCTCAAAATCTGGGATTTAGAATGACATATTTGGAAATCTCAATTTGTTAGGAAAGCTTGCTCAATCTTTCATTTCTTTCTTTTCTTCTTTTTATTTTTTCAGTCAAGATAATTGTTAGAAGAACTTTTGTAAGAGTTCTTTTCAGAGTTTTCTGATTTTAACAACTCTTGTCATAATTTTTCATTTACTGAGCATTTGTAGGACAATATTAGTTAAGAGATTTCTGAATTAAAATGATATCCATCTCTTCCCCCACCCCCATTTTTCACTATGGAGTTGGCACTAATAGTTCTTCCACAAAAGTTTTTACTCTATATTTATAGCTGCCTTAAATAGAAATACTGTGAAACACTATTGTTTTTATATAACACAAAAATTACCTATTATGGCCACCAATATTACTTATGCAGGGAAACAGATTTGATGCATATTGTTTATGACCAAAAGTTAGTGAGATTGCAGACTACAGAATATTATACCAGGTCCCACAAAACAAGTACATTTCAGCACAACAATGTATTGATAATACACGTTATGTTGGGCATTTAATTATTTTTAAGTCCCATACAACAGCTGATTAAAAAGAGCGAGCTAGAGAGGGAGCAGAAAGGTTCATTTAGAGGATACACAGTGTAGGAGCCCTAGGTTGAAATCAGAAACACAATCAAGTAAACACTCATAAGTTACAAAAACTAATTCTGAGAAATGAAATGTACTAGTCTTTTTTTATTCCTAACACTAGAAGTAGGTTTTGCTCATCAAATGGGAAATGAAATTTTTATAGTAATGTAGAGTATGATAATAATCACTGAAGAAATGGTTTCCCCCTTTTCCCACCCACTTTCAGCCCTTATTCCCTCAGAGACTCAGTGGAATAGGAAGATCAGAGTGTTTATAGATAATATGCCTAATACAGTGAGTTTTCTCTATCTTATTCACTGGCATTCCAAATGGTACTATCAAGTGTTGGCTTCCCCTTCATCAAAGACATAGTTGAGCTTTATGACAGTGCTGATGAAATCACCAAGTTCTACGAAATCGGCAGTGACAATATTGATGCCACTCTCTCCTGGCTTCTGCGTGCGGACCCACTGCATCATGGCAGGAAGAGCTCTGAGAAAGGAAAGAAAAAAGAGAAGTCACAGAAGGAAAGATATTATTTTTCGAGCTCACGATTCCCAGGACTTCCTTTAGTTTTTTAACTTATTAAAATAAATGCCCCAATTACAGACACAGAATGGAGAAAAAAGCTAAATGGACAATGGCAAATTCTTAAACTCTGAAGTGACTCTGCAGGAGAAATACAGCCATCGCTGGAATCCACGAGGGATTGGTTCCAGGAATCCCCACAGATACCAAAGTCTGTGGATGCTCAAGTGTCTTATATAAAATGAAGTAGTAAAGTCATCCTTTCTCATCCGCGGTTTCTGCATCCGTGAATTCAACCGACCCGGGATCAATTTTATGCATACGGAACCCTAGGATATGGAAGGATGGCTTGGCTATATTCACTACCTTGGTCCACATTGGACTCCATCTTTGGAGATCTCAGATGCCATGAGAATTTATGGAGAAGCTTCTCCACTAAGGAAACAACATTCTTGCACTCATATTCTAGTTTGGTATAGTGTGATTGCAAACCCTGCAAAGCTATGGGGTAGTGAGGTCAGAGATGCATACATGCACTTAGAAAACATTTATTATGAACCCACTATTTTCAGCAAATATGCTGGATATTGTAAATAGATTTAAGGGCAAAACTCCCTGCATTTGACAAGTGCATGGTTTGGTGGTGGGCAGGTGGACAAGGAAGAAAATTTTAATACTGTATAGCACAATCAATGCTCATCCTTTAACCATATTTGCTGATCACCTCTTCTGTTCCAGACACCCTTGAAGGCACTTGGAAAACTTGAGTGAACAAAGCAGATACAAATATCCACCTGTGTGGAGCTTACAGTCTAATAAGGAAAGACAAACGATGACTAATAATCATAAATTAATTATATCATTTGATAGGAAGGAATAAGTGCTATTAAAACGCAGCAAAAAAGGAGGATTTGGAGTGCATAGACAGAGAGGTGTGGAGCAGATCGCAACTTAAAATAGGTTCTTACACAGGTCCATTGACAAGAGGACATTTGTGCGAGGGTTTGAAGGAGACAAGGGAGTTGTCATGTAGAAAGCTAGGGAAAGCGTTTCAGTTCCTGCCATGGCCCTGAAATGGTAGCATGCCTAAATATGGCAAAAGAAAGAAGAAAGTATTAAAAGATGAAGTTAGAGAAATTATAAAGAAAGGGAGGCAGATGCTGTAGAGCACTGTAGGCTATTATAAGGGTTTTGAGGTTTACTCTGAGCGAAATGGGGAGTCTTTGGAGGATCTTGAGCAGAAGAGTGTTATGATCTGACTTAATTTTAAAAGATGATTCATTACCATGACACCATAGTGGAGAGTCACCACCTAGCCTAGCTTGCAAAGTCAGGAAAAACTTTTCAGAAGAGCGCTCCCTGAATATTGAGGGATTAGGAAGATTTAGCTGGGTAAAGGTGGGAACAGGGTGATGCAGTGCATTTTCAGACAGAAGAAATAGCATTCCTTCATTCATTGACAGGAATAGGGCGTGCTTAGGAGTAGGGCGTGCAGACAGATCCAGGAGATGTTAGGAAAGATGCAATATCCTATGACAGCATATTGAAGAGAAACCACTATGACCTAAGGGAGCAGGAAGGGAGGTTGACATGAAAAAGGGATAAATGAACTGAGGTCTGAGCGATGGTAGTGCAATAGCAATGAAAGAGTGAGGAAATACATGTGGACATTAATTTCCTGGATGAGATGGAGGGAGAGAGAGAAGTGAGTGGGTAGAGAGACAATGATGAAATTAAGAATCTCAGAGAAGTTACAAAATTTAAGGAAGTCTTAAAAATGTTGGAGAAATAAGAAGGAACTGGATGATAGAGGGCTTTCAGAAATGTAGACCAACTGAAAGCTGTTAATCAGGGAAATAATATGCTTAGACTTTTGATTCAGAGAGAGTGGTCTGCCTTCATTGTGAACAAATGAATGGAAGAAAGCAAGACTGGGATCAGGGCTAACAATTAGGGAGCTGTGGAAGGAAGCCAGACCAGAGATAATGGTAGCTTACATCTCAGTGGCCACAATAGATATATTTGAAAGGAACTGAGGAGATAAAATGACAACATTTGACTGGTGTGGGATTGGATGTAGATGGAGAGGGAGAAAGAAGCCATGATGATGCCTAGATTTCTAGCGGTATTCTGGCAGGTGAGCATCATTCGCTAATCTTGGAAAGACAGCACTGAAGGCTTTCCAGTGGATGTGCTAAGTTCAATCTCAGACATGTTGACTTTGAGGTGACTTTGGGACATATGAGTTGAGATCTTAATTCACAGTTAAGTACAGTTCTGATATTCAGGACATAGAGCTGGTCAAGAGTCATCACATAGAAAGAATAGTTAGAGCTATGAGAGTGGATAAAATGACCTGGGAAGATAGTATAACGAAGGACAAGAAGAGAAAATTTGAAAATCAACAACATGGGCAGAAAAGTTGATTCAATTAAAAAAAGAGAGAAGTAGGCATAGAAGTAAGATGAAAATTAGGAGCAGGTAGTGTCATGAAGATAAAGGAGAAAAGAAATCCATGCTTCTTTTGGTTTGTGAGATTGAAGCATAGAATGTAATATGTGTGTCTTTCTCCAGACCTCAGAAAGTGTATCTAGTCAAACTTGACCTATCCAGGCAAAACTGAATCAACTGCTGTGGACTACATTCATCCTGTGGGTAATACCTTAAAAATTCAGATCCACATTTTTCAGCATACAGATAGAGGAGGATACAAGTGCTTCTAAAAGAGCATAACATTGATTTAAAAGGTCCATTACCAAAAATAAATAAATAAATAAAAGGTCCTTTGCCTTCAGAAAATAGACTGGCAGGTGGAGAAATTTGGTCTTCACAACAACAGCTTCAGAAGAGAATTCTATCTTGAAATGAAAAATCTGGATCCCTAGAGCACAGACTCAAGTGTATTCAAGTTCGTTAGAAAGACAGATGCCGTGGCAATGTGTGTGCAGCCACTTGGGTTTGAATTCCATTACTTTCTCTTCTGCACTTGCTAGGGCAGATGGTTATATCTCTGTTGTGAATATAGTATCACCTTGGCATTTTAGAAAAAGCAGACACTCTTTGGAAAAAGTATCAGAACGAGTGCATTTCCTGGGAAGAATAGTTCTCTAGCAGATATACTCACTTTGAGATGTGAGAGGTGGGGTAGCGAAGCGTGATGCTGATGTATTAAGTTTAACCAAGTAGCTGGCTTACCAGATCCCTAGGGTACTAGGTTTTGGGAGGTTCCTGAGCAACAGAACCCCCATTTTAGAACCATGACCATCACAGAAAGAGATACTCAGATGCCCACTACTGCTCTAAGACTGAAATTCCTGGGCCTGTATTTAGAACAACTAATCGTTATCCCCATGGAGCTATGTTAGGAGAATATGAGTGCCCTTCTCTGTTTCTCTATAAAATAGATTGCTTTGAGGATTGATGAAATATCATCTTGGAATAGCTTTTAGGCCTCAGGTGAAATAGGAGTTTTACATTTCAATGCTGTTTCTCTGAGTCATGGGAATATTTCTCTTTTTCTGTTCAGATATAGTTTTGTAAAGTCAGTATGATACCAAAGACAAAACAAGCAATAACACCAAGTTGAATATGAAATACCCTGACAGACTTAAGTAGAATTATGTTAAACAAAAAGACTCAGTATACTGGATTAAAACTAGCAAATGCTACTGAAGTTATGATGATTATTTAGAGTGGCATTTCTTAAACTTTTAAAATTATTTCCCCCTTATGGAGCCTTTTAAAATATTTTTTCCCTCCTCACCCTCCTTCTCAATAAAATTTTAATACCACAGATAGACTCTAAATATGCTTATAAGTTGTTTGTATATACCTGTGCTTTTTACGAAAAAAGAGTAAATTTTTTATTTGCCCTCCTGAGAATCAATTTTTATATTAGGTAATTAGAGTAAATTGAAAAGCCTACTCTGGTGGTAATAAAATATTGTCTCAGTGTAATAATTTTCATGGTATAAGAAAAACTGGTTAACAAAGACCTACTGTATAGCACAGGGAGCTCTACTCAATATTCTGTAATGACCTATATGGGAAAAGGATCTAAAATTGAGTGGATATATGTACACGTATAACTGAATCACTTTTCTGTACACCTGAAACTAGCACAACATTGTTAATCAACCATACTCCAATATAAATTTTTTTTTAATTTTTAAAAAATTAAAAAGAAAAACTGGTTTAACTTTAATTTAAAAAAATCACTCATTCAACAAAGATATACTGTATCTGTGGAAGACAGCGTTCTAGGTGTAGCTCCCTAGAGCCATTTTGGGGTTCAGACCTTCCTCACCTCTCTCCAAGAAACGTTGCCACAGCCCTGCCACCACATTGTTTTTTCGTGCCTTTTCTACACTACAGTCACAACACTCTTTCTCTCAACCAAATGCATTATTCTTCTACATGAACACTGCAAAGTCTTCTGTCACCTACAAGATACATAGGCTCTTGATCAGTATATATGAGTCCCTCCATCCTCCCTCACGCATCCACCACACACACCTCTCTTCAGCTGCATTTGTTGCTACTTCCTACATGCTCATTTTTTCTCTAGTAATACTGAAATGCTTATGTTTTCTCCCAAACATACCCTGTGGTTTCATGCCTCTTTTTTTTTTTCAGGGCTTCTCTCTATATGAAATACCATTCTTTCTTTCAGTACCCTTCTTGGTCTAATTTCTGCTTGCCCTTCAAGACTTGGCCCAGGCAGCATCTCCATCCCTCAAGTCCAAATCTGGGTGAAGAACTCTTTTCTTGATGCTTTATCTCCATAAGCACAGTTCTGTAATTACACACTGCACATGGCATTCAGATTTTCCACTTCCATGCCTATTTCTATCAGCACCTGCACACTTTTCAAAAAACAAAAATCATATCATAGTCATCAAAATATCCCCTGTACTTGCCACAATCCCTGGGACCCAAAAGGAAAATAGCACATTTATTGAACTCAAATGTTACCTAGAAATCCTGGTCTCAGCTGTCTCAAAGTCTAACAAGTAAAATGGATGTGAACCAACCATGACAATACAATATGGCACAACAGACATGGGCATAGGATCCTGTGGGAACATGTAGGTAAAATAATTTATTCCACTTGGGAGAAATTATGGAGAAATTTAAGGAGCATGTCACAAAATAGGTGACATATGAGCTTGGTCAAGACTTTTTAGATAAAGAAGAAGAAAGCATTTCAAGAAAAGGGAACAGCACATCCAATAGAATATGGGCTGTATAGCAGACCTCCAGAACTTATCTCTCATAACAGAAACTTTGTACACGTTAATCATCACCTCCCCATTTCTCCCTCTCTCCAGCACCTGTGAATACCATTCTATTCTCTGCTTCTACGAGTTTGGCAGTTTTTGATTACACATATAACTGAGATCACATAGTATTTGTATTTCTCTGTCTGGCTTATTTCACTTAGCATAATGCCCTCCTAACAAAACTGTACTGTATACTAAGATTTGCTAAGAGGGTAGATCCTATGTTAAGTGCTCTTACCACACACACACATAAAAAAATAATAAAGGGGTCAGGAGGAAACTTTGGGAGGTGATGGATATATTTATAGCCTTGATGGTGATGGTTTCATGAGTATGTACCTATCTCCAAACTCATCGAGTTGTATACATTACAAATGTACAGCATTTTATATGTCAGACCTCAATAAAGTATTTTTTTTTAAAAAAGCATATGGGCATGAAAGAGAGGACATGATTAGGAAAGACAAGGTGACCAGAGAGTAAGTGCCATGGAGGTGTGGGGACACTAGGGGGACTGACTGGAATAGGGGAGGAACAGGTATGTGTTGGGCCAGATGGTTAACGCCTCCTCTGACAACCTGTGAAGTCAGAGCTTCCCTTTATATGCAGTTAGGTTTGCTGTTGATTTCATCTAAAGAAGAGTTCTTTGATTTTCCTATGCAATGAAGAATCTAATATTAATTCCATACAAAGTCTATCATCTAATGGCACTGAAACTTGTATTCTCTTCACTTATAAATAAAGAGCTTAGGAAGTTCCGTTTGGAAGTTCTCAGATTGCTACGAGATCCTAAAAAGCCCTCATTTGCTCATTCATTCATTCATTTTTTCATATTAGTTCCACCTTTATAACCAAAAAGTTGCTAGCAGAAATTTGAAGAGCATTCACTAATATTATGAAGGAAAATATTTCTTAGTGAAATTATGTAGTCTGAAGAGATTACTAAATTCTCTTTGAATTTGTATATTAATATTTTAGTATCTATTTATGGAATAGTCTCCTTTGGTCTCCTATGATCACATAGAAAGATGTGACTAAATAGATACTGCAATGTTGTCTTTTAAATGCCCCTCTTTTTCTTAATCTCCCATTTTCATTAGAAGCTGGATTTACAGTGTGGATTTAGACTGTTTATTCGCAAGACCTCACTGACTACCAGGAGAATCATTTCAAGATAAAGAAAAATTTAAATAAAATCCTAGCACTAGTGTCAAATCTGGAGCCAGACTGTTTCTGCTCAAGTCTCAGCACTGGCATTAATTTTGAGCAAGTTAGTTAACACTCTAAGCCTCAGTTTTATCATCTATTACATTAGCATATTAATGAGGATTAAAGTGCTTAGATGAGTGCCTGGCTCTCTGTGAGTGGTAGTGTATTGAATATCCACTGAGTGACAGCCCAGGCAATGCCCTGCTCCAGAGTCTCAAAGAAGGAAGGCAGCAGGGAATTCTGAGGGCAACACCCAGCCATAATACAGTTGTGATATAAAAATGAGCCTGCGGGATTTCTTTCCAACCTTCCTATCTTTCCAACAATTTCCTATCAATGATAGAAAGTGGGTGGGGGGATGTCCTTGTGTATAAGGGCAAGACTGGCAATGAAGCTTTAGGGAAGTATCCTTGGAAGGGTTTTTTTGGGGGGGCACATAATTGGGGCAAACGTCCAAATATGCTTTTCCCATCATAGATTCTAACTTAAGTTAGCAAAAGAGCAGGTCCAGAACCAAAATTTGGTACATGAAACCTAAAAGCCCTTCTCCAGAATATGGAGCTCTCCTGAGGAAAGGCATCTTCAAACAGTTTGCAGGCTTCTTGGAGAAGAAACAGGCAAGTCTACAGGAATCAGAAAACCTTCCTCCAAGGAAGCAACAGGAGAGCAGCGATGTGGGAGCCAGGTCTTCTGATGTTCTAGCTTTGAGAAACAATTTTGAAAAGATTTAAAGGAAAAGATTTAGGAATTGGAAGTGCTGAGTTCAGTAACCCTCAGTGTGTTGAACCTGACTTATTAATTCATGTCAGTCTACTACTTAGGATGCTTCAATCACCCCTCACTGCTTTTAGCATGAAGATAAAAATTCTTAACTGGTCTATAGGCTCTGAACAGCAGCTACTAGCTGCTCCTCCAGTTTCATCTCTGGTCCCTCTCTCCCTCACTGAATTCTAGCCACATCCACAGTCTTACTCATCTTGACCGGCCTAATTTTCCTCAGGGAACATTGTAAGGGCTGTTGTTTGTTCACTGTTTTTTTTTTTTTTTTCCTTCACCAAGAATACCTCATCTTCCCTGCCCCTTCGCTTGACCAACTCACTCACTTTTCTTTCAGGTGATAGTTTAAATGTCACTTCTTCAAAACACTAGTCAGAATTGTAATTATATTTACATGTTTGATCAACACCTGCCCCCTATCTAGACAGCAGTGGCTTTGAGGACAAAGACTGTCTGTTTTCTCATTGTTGGAGCCCAAAGGCTCAGCATAGCACTTGGCATAGACTGAGTACTCAATAAATTTGTATTGAATAAATAGATTTTATTTTTAGAAACAAAAGGTTGAGTTTTAGAATAAAAGTTCATGCAGTAACATAATTCATGGAAAGACTGCTCAGTTTTCCTCACCGTGGCTATTGCCAGATTTTAGTTTGTGAATTCACTGCTATTTTGCTAAACAAAAGTCTTTTAAAAATTAACTTGAAGGATTTTAACTTTTCTGTACTTGGCAGGTCTTACTGGCAAATTTCCAAATTGAACAGTCAATTTGCAAAATGACTTTTCCTGCATTACACGTAAAGTGTCCTGAGAGTCTGTGTTAATAACGACAATAGTAGTCATCATCTCTCTAAGAATAAAGTTTATTAGCATTAAACTTAATTAAACAGATTTCTTTATTTACTATCAATTTATTGTTAATTATAATTACCTATCATTTAATTAGAATTAAATTTATTAGGAACCCATGTCAAATTCATATTCAAGTGTGTGTATATACCTAATACTTTTACAAAAAATGCATTTTATATATGCTATTTCTCTAAATTCTCTAAACTGTTGGATTTTGTGGTTATGAATGAACAATGTGGATAATAAAACACTTGAATCTTTCAGTGAATTTTATTTGAATATATTTAATTTTCAATGAAATGTTTCTTTTGTTGAAAGAAATGGAATCTTTAAATTAAATTAATTTTTACAGAACTCTCTGATGCCCTTGGAAATAAAGATTACAATGAAATGTCAGAGCCTTGTTACTGCCTTTCTTAAACCCAGCCTCTCCTGAGAAATGGAGGCTTCACTGGTCTGCAAAATTTAAAATAATGATCACAGGTCTTTCTTCCCTTGGGCAACTGAGTCACTCAGGACCAACTAATTCAACTCAAGTCTGACATATTTAAAATGTGATTTCCTGTCAATCTAGCCATTTCTGAAGGCTTAGAAATTTCACTTGAAAATGTAAAGGAGAGAAAGATGAAACAAAAAGAAACTCCCAAAAGGTTGGCATTTCATGCACTGAATCATACGGTGATTGATCAAAGGCAGGGCCTTTGCATCTGTAGTTTTAAACCCCAGAAAGGGCTTCAGAATAACTTCAGGTAGACAGATGGATGTATCTCAGAGATTGTAACTTGCATGAAGACAAGGCTTAGCATTTTTTGCTAAACCTGTTTCTGTTTAGAAAGGAGCATATCTGATTTATGCCTGATAAAAATAACTCATTTTTGGAAAAAAACCTTTTTCCCCTGAGATTGCACTCAGAGAAAGAATGAAGTCATGTGAATGATCTGCAAAACAAATGCCCTAAAATCAACTCTAGAGATTTTAGAGGACTTGAGCTTTCTTGAATAAGAGTCTAAAGTCCTCCCAAGTCTTCCTATGACAAGCACTATGTACTTTCAGAACTAAATCCCCACAACTATTTAGGTGTAAAACAGAAAATAATGAAAGTTACAACTAAACATATAGCTGGTTTGAATTTTTCCCTCTGTGGCCATGAAAGGAAGAAATCCCTCTCTCCTTAACCTTCCCAGATTCTCTGCTCAAATCAAGTTCAAACTCCATCTGCAGCTTGATAAAGACATCTGTTCAATGCATATTTATAAAGCACCTCTTATGTGCTACATATTATTCTGTGTGCTGAGGACGCCAGGGTGCTCAGAAAGAGACCCAACCCTTGCCCTCTTGGTGTGTACCTTCTAGTTGGGGAGAGAGAGATTTATTAAAAACAAACAACAAGCACCATTTATTGAAGAGGCTGTCTTTTCTCCATTGTATATTCTTGCCTCCTTTATCAAAGATGAGGTGACCATAGGTGCATGGGTTTATTTCTGGGCTTTCTATCCTGTTCCATTGATCTATATTTCTGTTTTTGTACCAGTACCATACTGTCTTGATTACTGTAGCTTTGTAGTATAGTCTGAATTCAGGGAGTCTGATTCCTCCAGCTCCATTTTTCTTTCTCAAGATTGCTTTGGCTATTCAGGGTCTTTTGTGTTTCCATACAAATACCCTGAGAAAACCATAATTCAAAAAGAGTCATGTACCACAATGTTCATTGCAGTACTATTTACAATAGCCAGAACATGGAAGCACCCTAAGTGTCCATTGACAGATATATGGATAAAGAAGACATGGCACAGTATACAATGGAATATTACTCAGCCATAAAAAGAAACAAAATAGTTATTTGTAGTGAGGTGGATGGACTTAGAGTCTGTCATACAGAGTGAAGTAAGTCAGAAAGAGAAAAACAAATATCGTATGCTAACACATATATATGGGATCTAAAAAAAAATGGTTCTGAAGAACGTAGGGGCAGGACAGGAATAAAGATGCAGACATAGAGAATGGACTTGAGGACACGGGGAGGGGGAAGGGTAAGCTGGGACAAAGTGAGAGAGTGGGATTGACATATATACACTACCAAATATAAAATAGATAGCTAGTGGGAAGCAGCCACATAGCACAGGGAGATCAGCTCAGTGCTTTGTGACCACCTAGCGAAGTGGGATAGGGAGGGTCGGGGGGAGACACAAGAGGGAGAGGATATGGGGACATATGTATACATATAGTTGATTCACTTTGTTATAAAGCAGAAACTAACACACCATTGTAAAGCAATTATACTCCAATAAAGATGTTAGAAAAAAAATAAAGACTATGTAAAGTAAAAACAAAAAAATGAACAAACAAAAATTGTCAAGTCAACTGGATTGGTGTTGAGAGAAATTTCAGTTCTGGTCCTGACTATAGTAATGTCTTTTATCGTGTTTTATAATCTTGCATAAATTATATTAACCCTGTGAGTCCCAATTTTTCCTATTTGGAAAATTAGGTGTGACAACACTTGGGGTAGACACTTCCGCACCAGGTGATGATCTCTATTTGGGTACTATTCAGATGTAAGGTCGGGGTTGTTCATAACACCTCGGCCACAGCCATGAGGGCTGACATGCTCCGGGGGCCACAAGATAAGGACACAAGAGCCACTGTCACACCAAGAATATCGGGGGACTGACTGACCCTCGCCTTCACCCTAACTATCCTAGCCGCCTTCAGTTTTCAAAGGGACAGATTCCAAGTTCTCAAGAAGACATGGGAACAATCCCACCTCCCTCTCATGCCTGGAAGTTTGTTAGTTTAGTTTAGCTTTGTGTTTGTTTGACAAAAAGTAATGCAGTCACATCAAAGCAAAAGACGCCATCTGTTTCCTTTGATGATGGCAAAAGTAGCCCTTTTTATTGTGGCAAGGAAGAAAACCGTCAAAAATCCATTTTCAATTAAAATAAGATCATACAAACTGCAAGAAGAAGGGTGTTTAGAGTTCATAAGATGTGCTGTGTCCTCAGGCCCATCACTCCCTTCAGCCCCTGTTTCAGAATAAGCCATAAACCCTGCCAGGAGACAGAATATGAGCACAGCCAGCCCTCGATGGGGCCTCTGCACTATTCTGTCTGCTGATTTTCTAAGGGAGAGAAGGAAGAAAGAAAGCTTCGTACATTCTAAACAAAGAGACCCTTCAGTGTATTAAGATTTAGACTGCCAATGAGGCAGACAGTGGGCTTTCTTTCAAGGGTAGAGTCTCAATATGATGAGCACATCTGTGTGGGATCAAGTGTTCTCACCTCACAGTCTCTTCCTCAGTACCAAATAGCCGCTCACTCAGAACAAATGCTCTGGGAATCTGGGGACTCAAAGCTCAGAAGCAATTTACTTTACTCAAAGCATACAGTTTCTATCTGCTGGCACCTGCCTGTCCTTTCTCCTCTTTGGAAAGATTTCCATTTGCAGAGAAAGAGCTGCTGCTCACCTGTGCAGAAAAGAAGTTTTAACATTTCTGGTTTTGCCTGGAACAAACATGTCAAGGACTATCTAGGTTTATCCCTTCACTCTCAATTGTTCCTGACTTGGGGATCCTGGATCTCGGGATAGCAGAGGTAATAATGTTGAAAGTCACAAAAGAAATCAGTCACCCATGAACTGTGGTCACACAGCTTAACTGAAATGCTGCTCTTCTTAACAATGGGCAGAATCATTTTATCAGTTCAGGTTTAGTATTGACCATCTGCTGCTTATTTGAAATTCTAGTGGAAATCTGCATGCTTTTAATTTTAACGATGGAGAGATAAATTATTACCTATAAAATATACATGTATTAAGAGAAGATGGTCTCTGTGAGGAAAAATGGTGTAAGAGATTCTTTGTTTAAACTGAATTATAGTTTCTGTACAATATTATACAAGTTACAGGTGTACAATAAAGTGATTCACAGTTTTTAAAGCTTATACTGTACTTATAGTTATTATAAAATATTGGTTACATTCCCTGTGTTGTACTATATATCCTTGTACTTATTTTGTACACAGTAGTTTGTACCTCTTACTCCCCTACCCCTATATTTCCCCTCTCCCCTTACCTCTCCCCACTGGTAACCACTAGTTTGTTCTCTATATCTGTGAATCTGCTTCTTTTTTGTTTTATTCACTAGTTTGTCGAATTTTTTAGGTTCCACATGTAAGTGAAATCATACAGTATTTGTCTTTCTCTGTCTGACTTATCTCACTTAGCACAATACCCTCCAAGTCCATCCATGTTGTTGCAAATGGCAAAAATTTCATTCTTTTTTTATGGCTTAGTAGTATTCCATTGTGTATATACCACATCTTCTTTATCCATCCATCTGTAGAGATTCTTGATGGTGAAATCCTGGGAACTATTTGTCTCCATCATGTTCATATATTCTCTCTCACTTTCAATAGATTTTATTGAGTACTAATCATGTAGCAATTGTTGGGGTAGGTACAGGGATGAGTCAGACATAGTCCTTGCCTTAATTATAGGACTAATTCTGGAAATACTTGAATTGTTACAAATAGAAATTGTTTAATTGCTCTGAATAGAGTTGCATGAAAACATTTGACAGTGATGTCCATGAAGCCTCTTTCGGCCTCATGAACTAGCTGCTGGCCTCTTTCTTGGCACACATTCCAATTCCAAATGGAAATATTCCATGGAATGTTATATATTTATGAGGCTAAATAAAGACTCCTCTCTAAGTACTCATAAGTTAAGTGAGTATTTATTGAGTTTTAATGGACTGCCTACAATTGATACAGGGGCACTAGAAAGAATAAGAGCTTTAGAATTAGACAGAGCCTTATTTGAGTTATTAGTAATGTGTGACTTTGGGGAAGGTTGTTTTTCTCTGTAAAATGGGGATAATAATGATATGTAAATCCTAGGGTTTCTGCAAGACTAAAACAAAACAATACAAGATGGATAGGTGGTGTAACATAGCGGTTAAGAACGAGGACTTTGCAGCAGACTGAGTTCAAATCCTGGCAGCACTCTCACTAATAGTCATGTAACTTTAGGCAAGTCACTTAAACTTTTCGAGCTTCAGTTTCCTCGCTTGTGAAAGAGAATAAAAAGAGTGAATTAATGTGGAGATTAAATGAAATAGCATGCATAAAATTTTAACATAATACTTGAGTGGTGATAACTCAATAAATGATAGCTGTTACTCCATTCTTAGTGTTCATGCTTGAAGTTCCTAGTACATAGTAGACAGTAAATAAATGTTAGCTACCTTCATTTTTCCTACTTTCAGATTACTTGAAGGCAAGTAACTCTATGAAAAAGTTACTCTCTATATTGATGTGTAGTGACTGCTGTGAAGAGCTGACCAGATTTTCCCTTCCAGATTGAGAGCACTCATCTCAATGAGTGCTAGGAATGTTGTTGGCTGTCAGCTGAGTTTCTGTCTGAGAATTGCCCTCAGCTCAAGAGTTAGTCACACCACTCAAGGTCACACACCCTCTCTGGGGACAACCTGCATTCAATGACTGATCTTTGGGAAGGAGTGTATACAGGCACTTGCCTCAAGGTGGGACAACTTGGAAGGTTCATCCCAGCTCCAGAGCTTCCTGTAGGCTTGGCTAAGACCTTTGTTGTGACTGCATCACAGCCGACTCCTCCCTCTACTCAATCCTGTTCCTGTCACTCTCCCATAGGCATGGATCCCAAGGGAACTCTGGAATAAAACTGCACACAAATCTCAGAGCCCTAGAGTCTATTTCCTGGGAAACCCAACCTACAAGTGTTCAATTTAGATGGCAAGAAATTCTGTGATCAGTGGACTTTCACCCAAGTAGGAATCAAGGGTAGCCTTTGGTAACCTTAATGAGATAGAGAAATTAAAACTACATTTCCATTTCTTAAATGCAAACAGGGTAGGTCCTATTGTAGTTTGAGGGTTGTTTTTCAAGAGGGAGAGTGGGAGAAGATCACCTGAGAAAAACTTCCTTTATGCTTAGTGCCATGCACTATGCAGAATCATGTGGGTACCTCCACTTACTCTGGCAAAGTAGAAAGGGTACCAAGTCTAGACTACTTAGAAATAGTGACCGCATAGTCTTACATTGGTCATCTGTTAGGATTTCCCTCTGGACACCATTATGCTATGAATAATGTATCAGAAGCTCAGAACATCTAAACCTACTTCTAAAGGAAACAATTGTCATGGTCACTCTGATGGGAGACTTTTCCAGTCCAAATTGCCCAGCAGAAGCTGGGGGTGGGGGGTGGTGGCAAGGTGGCATTTATTCCATCATCACAACCTTTTCTGTATGGTACTTTGTGCAATTCCATGTCCCTGACATGCTCTTTCAAAGCTAAATGTTGTTATAGCATCCATTTCAGATGTTCAATTGTTTCAAAAAGCCAAATTCAGAGATTTCCCATTCCTTAGAGAAAATGTTAACATGCAGAATGAATACAAACAGAATTTAATTTGATCATAATTTCCCAGGTGCTAATGTGTCTGTGTGTCTCTGGGCCCCTGCAATCATGCATAATTATCAGGGGGTGATTTCTTTGGCCTTTTCCCCTTTAATCGGTGACAACTGCAGGTGCAAAGGGCAGAGGAACATGTCATTTGTTCTGCAAGAGAATAAGATTCATTATGCTGTTAATTCTATAATTTCCTCCTGACAATGGTCTTACAAAGTCAGAGTGTTTTAATAGTACCGAAAGAGTGCAAAATTTTAAGTCAGTTAGTATGAGAAGAGTGCTTTCCGTTGTGTTCTCTGTTGGTTATATTTTTGGGAAATCGTGTTACCTGACACTTTAAAAATATTCCACTTTAGCATTCTTTGACAACATGGAAAATTCCTAGGAACTTAAAAACGTACAATAAATATTGCCAAACCATATTGGTGCCATATATGTGTCTTATTTGCTAATGCATCCTCCCTCTTCCTTGTATATTTCCTCCTTGCCACATTTAGAAAAGCACCAGAGGCTATCAGGTTTGAAAATGTCTCTAAGATGTTTATAATCTGAGACCATATTCTCTAAAAAATGTTACCTAAACAGAGTTCCATGTTACAATGTTTCATGAGCTATTGAAAGATATTCCTAAAACAAATAAATATTCCTTTGCATATTGGTTGAATAAATTTAGGTAATAGTGAAGCCTCTTTGATGTTCACAATACACATAATAGCATATTAAGCATATTGTCATGTTAAGGACATTGAGATAAGTCAAGAACTTATTCCCCTGTCCTCAAACTGGTGTTTTCCAAACTTATTTGACCCAAGAATAGTCCCCAAACTATTAACACATGGGCATGCACACACAAATACATCTTTTAAATTTCTTCCTACAAACAACCAACAGACATCTAGTGGATCTAATGTTCTACAGAACACTGTTCCGGAATTATTGTTAGAAAGCATCTTTTTCAGACTCAACTCTATCATATGTTTCAAGGACTGAAAATTCTCACAGCCTCCTGAGTCAGACCCTCCCATCTTAAGACTGCTTCCACTGTTAGAAGTTTCTTAGGTTCCCCCAGAACAAGTTTGCTCCTCTTCAACATGATATTCCTTTAAATATTTGAAAATGATTGGGATTCTCCTACCCCACCATCTGTACCTGCCCTTCTCCATCTTAAACATCCCATTTGGAACATTTTTATTGTCCTTGTCACTCCCTTCTGAACACTCCACTTTGTGTATATTCCCTACAAAAGAGTTACCTTTGGAAAATCATGCAATTTTCTAACTTAGGTATAGAGTATAATAGAGTATCTCCACCCTCATTCTGGGTACTATGCTTCTCTTATTATGGCCAAAGATTCTGACTATTTCTCTATTCATGTTTCCCAGTCATTCCATTGCCATCTTTTCCTCGGAATTCTTTAACAGCCTCTTCTGAAGGAAGGAGGAAGGTATTAGGTGGTACCAATGGAGGGGAAGCAGCTCTCCTTCTAGAAGCGTCAACACTAGCTTGTTACCTTACACATTCTTCTTCCACTTGAGTTCAGGGAATCTCCTCTCTGTCACCAAAAAAGGTACCAAGCATGCAGGAGGCGAGGTCCCACCAGAAATTTAAGAAGAGCCTTCAAGAGTGATCTGAGGCTGGATAGTTGCTGGAGACTAAGAAGCAGCAGCAGATGAGAAATATGGAAGTTTGGTTCCTCTAGGAAGTAGCCCCAGCTGGCAGCAGCAACGGTATTGTCAGGGGACGTTAAACATCCAGGTGAGTCTCCACTGGGTTGTTTTAGAGTAAAGATAACAATGAATACAGAGAAATCTAATTTTTTTTCAAAACTTGGAATCATATATGCATGTGAATAGTTGGCCATGTAAATTATCTGCCTGCCTGATTGAGTCTGCACTTAGCGACTACAGAAGCAGGGTTTGGCAAAGTGACATGATGACAATAATGCCGCCCTTCCTCAGGGCTGGTGCTCACTGTAGTTTTAATTAAGTCATTAATTAACTAGCTATTGATTCTAAGAGTCATTGAGCATATAATGTGCCCTATGAAGGAGAAGCATTATTTGCAACTGTGTCTGGTTATGTTTTAGGGCAGTGTTTGAAAATGTGGTCCTAAAAAGACACTTGCTACCCTTCCTTTTCTTAATTAAAATCTCCCTCACATTCATCTAGAATGCAATAAAAATGACTCCTAGAAAGGTGAAATAAAATGCTCCCTCAGGGCAGACCCTATCCAGTCCTGGATTATCTCAGGGGAGGTTTAAAGGGATAGGTCTTTAAAAGTTGTTATAGGATTTATTCTGGTTGGAATAGAAGAAAAATCACTGGCCATAAAGAAGGTGAGAGGAGCCTTCAGGTGGGCACATGAAGACCTGTTGAAAATTCAGAAAAGAGGCTCTGGGGTGTGTGTGTGTGTGTGTGTGTGTGTGTGTGTGTGCGTTTTCTGGGATCTCAATTAACTTCCAAAATTCTATAGAGTCACACCTACAATTGCATTAACTGCATGTTTTTATATAGACGGTGCTCTCTTGACATCTGTTAGCAGTACCTCTGTGAGATACTAAGACGCAGTCTCATTCAGGGAACATGATGGCCAGCAGACACCAGAGTCAGCCTTACGTCAGGGTATTTGCCTACAACTGAATTTTGAAATTGACTGCACACAGTGTCCTGAAAACAGATAACATGATCTTATAAAACAATTTAATTAAATAACTAATATACTAAAATATCAAAATTACCCTAGAGGCAACAAAACATATGATATATAATTGATATTATATATCAATTACCTGAAAGTCATAAAATAATGTGAATGCCAAGTGTTCTCAGTTTCTCTGTTCTAGACTAGAAGTACAGTGATAAAAGAAATGCCATGTATTCTTTTTCACTCTAGACTGGAAGCTTTTCTTTCAAACAACTCGAGTCCAAATTTGAAAAGGAACCCACAAAGGGAAGTCGGTGGAGAACTAGATGGCAGCCCCTGTGATGGGCACTGTCTCTGATGACTGTATGGGCCAGTTTCTCAACAGCTTTATGAGGGAGAGGCAAGGACACAGTAGAATCTTCTCCCAAGGTGTAAAATTCTCTCTGATAGGGAACTGTTTCAGAGGGTCAGCGCTATTTTCAAGAGAAAAAAATTAATGAATACTTTTCAACTAAAAGCTGAAATCAGCAGGAAAGAACCTAAAGAATGTTGCTTCTAATTTTATTAGGAACTCATGTCCCACTGGAAGTCATTAAGTAGAAATCAGTTGAAAATATCTTCAAATGTGTGGCTTTTGAAACTACTAATAATAGAACATATTTTATAACAGGTTTTATTCCTGGTATTCAGTTCTATTTTAGGGGATGAAAAGGGTCTGATATTTAAAAAACAAATAGAAACCTTTGATAATATCCTACTGAAGTACGACATTTCACATAAATGTAAAAGATGCTGCTCCTAAAATACTTTCCATTTTTGAATGACATTCATTACTATTTCCATAATGGTCCATGATGATGATTTACTTTTCTCAGCTACATTATGTTATTATATCTAGTAGAACTGAGTGGAAAAGAAAATCAGTAAGATTGACTTGAGAATTGTGAAACTTTGATTCTAAACCTGGTTCTACTACTAAGGGCTACCCATGGCAGACAACAGCATCAATTTCACATCTCTAGACTGCTACATCAGTGTCCACATGGACATCATTCTTCCTGACTGTGAAAAAGTCATTCTTGAAACCAAGACTGCAACCCTACTTAAACCATGTGTGCAAGTCACTGACCCTCTCTGTGCAAGATACAGAATGGAAATATATCACTCCAACTCAGGGGTATTGGGAAGCTCAGATAAAATTATGACTGTGAACACCCTTGAAAATTGCAATGTGCCTTACAAGTTTAAGTTGTTCCAATTAAACGAATTATGTGGAATTGTGTAAACTGGAAATCCTCGTGCCCTCATCTGAACTTTTCACTTGTAAAAGGGTTGGATTACCATTGGGTTTTCCATGTTTATTCATCCAACCTGCCTTGGCTATACAGCATCCTTTTTACCTTATTAGAGGTCATAAAGAGTGGTGGAAAATAGTCAAGGTCATGGCAGAAAGTGAGTTTCTATCACTCTGTATTTTTACATTTCTTGGAGTCTTCCCCATGTTGCTAATCTCAAATGACTTGAATCTAAAACAAAGTTGGAGTCATCTAGTACTATGTACTTATAGGTTATAAACTGAAATTCCAGCTTGCTGCTTTGGGACCAAACAACTCAACTGGGTGGCAAAGGAGCACATTTTTAGTCATGTTTTCTTGCTCAAGATAGTCCACAGCTCCTCTCAATTGGAGTTTCTACCATCCACAAGAAGGTTTTCTTCCAATTGTAATAAATGAGACTTGATTATGGGGCTGAGGTCTCCTGTCTTCTCATCTATCTACTCAAGAATAAATCTAGGTAGCCTGGAAGAGATCTGTCCATTTTGTAAATGAGCACAGCAGCAAGCAGATGTGATTTTGAGATCACCATCCCTTACAGCGTAATCCATATATCCTCCAGTTGATCAAGCCATGGTAACATCAGCTTGAGCAGAGTATTTCACTTTAGGATCATTCTGGCTAATGATGCCATAGTTTTCTATTTGCTCCTGTTAAACCAAATACTACTGCCCTCCAGGCACTGTGCTAGGCAATGGAGGCACTGCTCCAGGTGTTGAAGAGTGAGCTCAGAAGAGTATGTGAAGATGAGACCTTAAAGTTTCTAGTTTAAACCAAACACTAGAACATCAACTCAGGAAATGGCCCTAGTTTCACCATCTGTGCAGTAGTTAGATGTTACTAACTCTGTCCACCAAACTCCTTAATGATGGTACAGAAAGTTTGGTAAAAGATTTGGTAAAACTCCAAGAGTTTGAGCCGAAAGGCAGCTTGATGATTTAAGATGAAGGTTCACAAACTATATTTTATTGAACATACAAAATAAAATGTCCAGAATGCTTTGCAAATTTAATGTCAATATTCTATTATCAACTTCAGCATCTCATTCTTGTCTCTGTTTAATATATCAACAGTCACCAGCAACTGTGGTAGGAAAAATTTCAAAACAGAAGCAAAACACCCTAGTGCAGCAAAAATGTAAAACAACAGGAAAGAAGGAGCTGATTCAGTCCAAAATTCACATATATAAGATTTTGTAATCTACTTAGTTATTTCAATAAGCTGATATCCTTGCTTCAAATACAGAAAATATGAGCAATGGTGTTCCCCCCTTTTGGCGTTTTCTGCATTTTACTAAAGAAGTATAACATCCGGACAAAGCTAAGAATAGTGGTGAATGACTGGGTGGGTCCTAGAAGTCGTCATGTCCTTAGAACTGAACATTTGACAGCTTCAAAGACCTATACTTATCTGAATGTGAGTATAGAGTGAAAACGGATATTCTTTTCATTAGAAGCACGTAAAAGTTTAATGGTAACTCATTACCATCAACACGCTGTGCTATCAAAGCTGCTTCAACTTCACACACGCTGTAGGATCCTTAGAGTTAAACCAGGTGGCTCTATCTTTTTCTGCCCTGGGTCCTTCATATACTGAGCTTCTAAGGGTATGGTACATGGAGACTACCCAATACACCACAATGATACAGGGAAATTGTTCTTTCCTTCGAACAGAGGGACTATCTTTTATTATGCAATCTGAAGACTGTGTTTATTTGAAATCTATTGCTTTGCTTCAAAAATCTTTTATATAAACAGAAAAAAAATCCAAAGCCAAAACAAAATATCTCCAAGTATCCAAATGAATATTTTGAAAATGAATTACCATTAGGCAAAGGAAAATTAACTTTGTTTATATACAAAGTGTCTTCCTTTTGGCTAAAATAAATGGTCAATTCAGTTCCAAAGTCAAAATATCTAACCCCAGTAGGTGGTTCTATGTTGGACTACCGCAAAAATCACTAAACTCAGTGTGTAGCTACAGCCTGACCATTGGATTGACATAATTTAAGACCATAACACATGTCTAGACAGAGTATATTTTTATTCACAATGAAAATCCAATATGCTTAAACCTGGAGAAAATAATGACTTTAGCTAATAGTGTATTCTGACATTTTTCTGATCTTAATGAAAATGTTTTTCAAGGTCAAGTCACAGTCATATTAAAGCATTTTTCCCTAAAGCCCAAGCTTATATATGTTATACACAAGGCAAACATTTTAATTGTGTTATTTACTTGCTTGAGCTGAACTGCATGATTCTTTTGTTTGAAAAATTCTTTTTTACACCTCAGGCATCTATTTCAATTTCAGATGAGTAACAAAAAGCTGCATTGCTTTTTTACTATCTTGTATTTGTTCTAAGTTTTAAATGGCATCTGTGGTTCTCCATTTGCCATAGAACATTATCTTGGAGTGAAGAAATAATCTTTCTAAATTGATAATTTGAATTAATGGGCATGTTGAAAAGGAATGATTTCAGATGGACTTCTAAAACATGAATAATAAATTGGTCATAAAGGGCAAGAATTCAGCTGGCATTTAGAATCATCTCCATGAACACAGGATAGAAGAAGGCAAAAGGTAGTCTGTCCAAAAGCTTATTGACATATTTGACCGAAAGAATAAGTGCCAAGTCAACCATCCAGAAGTGCAACTTATTTTTAGAAAGGGTAGAATTAAATCTGAAATTAAGATTTCAGATTGCTTCAGCTCTTATTCAAGAAAAAGTAGGACTTTTTATATTTGTCAGTTACTTTTTCCACAGCAAAATGAAAATATAAACTCTAAATGACCAAATCATCAATTGAAGAAATATTTGAATCTAAAATGAAAAATCTATTTCCACTTTGTCACTTAAAATATTTTTGTTTTAAGTTTTATACTCAGCATACCTCTCATTAATTTTCTCTTATGACTTAATTTTAACTCATCAGTTTGCCTAGAAATTATTTTAGATGAAAAATATATAAATGTAACTGATGCCCATGACTCACATCAATTAACAGTAAATCATTAATGTAAAGGAAATTACTATTGATTCCTAAAAATTAAAATTCCTAAGTTCCTGTTGGAAAATTTTCAGCTTAAGATTGCAACCTATGTTAGATACCATTTAGGAAAAGCTTCCTAATTCATTCAGAATAAAGCATGTGTTAAAAATCATAATTTTAGGGCTTCCCTGGTGGCGCAGTGGTTGAGAGTCCGCCTGCCGATGCAGGGGACACGGGTTCGTGCCCCGGTCCGGGAAGATCCCACATGCCACGGAGCGGCTGGGCCCGTGAGCCATGGTCGCTGAGCCTGCGCGTCCGGAGCCTGTGCTCCACAACGGGAGAGGCCACAACAGTGAGAGGCCCGCGTACCGCAAAAAAAAAAAACCTCATAATTTTATTTTACTTCACATAATTGAAAATTATATTTGTATTGCATTAAACTAATATATTTATCCATTCATTCATTTACTTACATATGTATTGCCTACCTACTCTGGGCTCCAGGGACTGGGTAATTAATGGTGAAAAAAATAAATTCATTCTCTACTCTCACATAACTCACAATTTAGTGGTGTGTGTGTGTGTGTGTGTGTGCAGGCATTAACAATGTAATCATAAAAATAAGGATGTAATTACAAACTGTGGTAAGAGATATGTAAGGAGGTTAAATGGCTCTATAAGTGCATATAACAGGGTGACTTTGACCCAGTCAGGGTAGTCAGGATACTGACTTGGATATTTTTTTTTCAAAGTCCAAATAGTAATTGATGAAGTAAGTCAACATTTGATTTGCCTCAAAATGAAATTGTCTCTGCAGACATGGCTTTTCTTTGAGATTCTCCAAATTATGTCTTGGCTAAATTTAACCAGACAAGACAAAAGAACTTGAGAGCAAAAGTGTAGTTCAGAGAGCATGTAGTCCAACCCTCTTATTGGATAGATGTGGAAATTATGCGTGAGGAAGAGTGAGTAGCTTGCTTTGCATTGTTTCCACTCAGTGGTAGAGATGAAATTAGAACCCCATTATGCTAAAATCCTGTCCAGAGTGAATCCCTTTCATCTGTACCACTCTACGTCTGGTTCATCTAATGTTATCTAATGCACTAAGGCAATAACTGGAATAGCAATGTGGTAAGAAAGCCAAGAAAATGAGAATATTCATGAAGGAACAATTGTTTTCTGAACACAACCTATCACTCAGCTCAAGCCACTGCTGAAAGAAAAATATAGCTATGCATACAACCAGATATCTTGTAAGTTTCCAATTACTTATCATGTTTAATCCTTTTCCCTAAATTGTGTGTGTGTGTGTGTGTGTGTGTGTGTGTGTGTGCATGTATATTTTCAGGTTTAGAGCCACTAACTTTTATAGATTTTTACTCTTTTGCTCAAATCAAAACTGAAATTAATTCATGCTCAATTTTATATTTCATTTTTCCTGTATACTTATTTGACTTTATCCAAATGGATATTTTTAATAGACTCTAGTTTTTAGAGAAGTTTTAAATTTACAGAAAATACACAGAAAGTGTGGAAAGTTTCCACATGTACCCTCTAACCCGTTTCCCCACATGGTTTCTCATATTATTAATATATTGCATAAGTATGGCACATTTGTTACAATCAATGAACAAATATTGATACATTATTATTAACTGAAGTCCATAGTTTACTTTAGAATTCATTCTTTGTGCTGTCAGTTCTATAGGTTTTAACAAATGAAAAATGTCCCGGATCCACCATTACCGTGTCATACAGTTTCACTGCCCTAAAAATCCTCTGTGCTCTACCTATTCAACCTGTCCTCCCTTCCCCTAAACCCTTGGCAACCACTGATCTTTTACTGTCTATATAGTTTTGTGTATGTGTACATAACATAAAATTTACAATTTTAACCATTGTTAAGTGTACAGTTCAGTGGGCACTAAGTACATTCACATTGTGCAACCATCAACCACTATCCAACTGTCTCTATAGTTTTTCCTTTCCCAAAATGTCATGTTGTTGGAATTGGACAACATGTAGCCTTTTAGACTGGCTTCTTTCCCTTATCAAAATCATTTAAGTTTCCTCCATGCCTTTTTGTGGCTCATTTCTTTTCATATTGATATTATTCTGTTGTATGGATGTATCACAGTTTGTTTACCCATTCACCTATTGTAGGACATCTTGGTTGCTACCAAGTTGTGGCAATTATGAATAAAGCTGCTGTAAACATCCATGTGCAGGTTTTTGTGTAGACATATTTTCAACTCATTTTGATCGATACCTAGGTATGAGATTTCTGGATCATATGGTAAGACTACGTTTAGCTTTTTAAGAGACTGCCGAACGGTCTTTCAAATAGCTGCTCCATTTTGTATTCCCACCAGGAAAGAATGAGAGTTCCTGTTGCTCCACATTTGGTGGAGCATTTGGTATTGTCAGCATTTTGGATCTCAGCCATTCTAATAGATGTGTAGTGGTATCTCATTGCTTTAATAAATGGACATTTTAGAACTTTCCAAATTACAATATTGAAGAGAGTCCTCAGCACAGTAAAAGAAAATGCTTCACTTATTTAAACGATCTCTGGTCCATTATTGGCAAAGCTGGACACTCTGTAGAGTTGGTCCACTCTGGATATTTACTAGATCAGTTTCTAGGTCTTTAGCAACCTTTCACTCCAAGATGAAATGATTGATCTTTTTTCTGAGCTCTCATAGCACATTGTTCATACTTATATTACTTGCTTATCACACTACACTGTAACCATCTACTGCAATGCCAGACTTTCTCACTGAACTCTGAGGTTCTAAAGGCAGAAAGCTTGATGTATGTGAGACTGTGGCCCTGTGCTGAGCACAATGTCTATATGTGATGGTCATCATCTTAGAGTTGTTCCTTATTATGACAGACATTAGTAGAGGACGTGTGAGCCCAGCTCACATTCATCCTGGCCTCAGTCTCCCTATCTTCTCTCTAACACTTTTGCCCTAAGTTGCAGTTTTGGCCTTTCCCTGTTCTAAAACTAGATCAAGTAGAGGCACTGTTACTCAAAAAATCAACAAGTAGGGACAAGAAAGAAAAGACTGAGAGAGAAAAAACAAAATAGTCCCAAAGGGGTAACTAGTCCATTAACAATGAAAGTTGGTGGCTTTATCAGTCTTTCCCTTTGCTTCCCCACCTCTCCAGGTACAATGTCAATATCTACTACTCTAGCTTAACTAGTTAATTAACAAGACAAAGTGTCTTTTGCAAATATAATAACAAAACGTCTTCCAACTCTGAAACAGATTTTTTTTCCAGAAATGTCATAACCATCATATAAAACGATGACTTGCAAATAGAGCAAATTACCAGGGGGTTTTTCTTTGATTTGGTTAGATCCCAAAGCCATTGGGCCAGAGGTGATGTTGAATACAGTAGGTGATTGGCAGTCTCTACAATGCAGGCTCACTAACTAGAAAGGCATGGGGAACGAGACCTGCAGTTTCCCCATGAGTAATAGGCAAGGAAAAAGAGAGACTTTTTTTTAGTGTTTCTTGTGGAAATCTTTACTCAAAATTACACTTGTAAAATGACAAATTGCAAGATTCTTTTGTAATTTTGTATGATACTTTTGTGATTATAAATTATGTAACAAATTATTAATTTGCTGTTTGACCACGTGATGCCCAAGCACTTTTGGACTCTTTTTTCCAAGGATCTGATTGGTTCTTTTTTTTTTTTAACTTTTATTGGAGCATAATTGATTTACAATGTTGTGTTAGTTGCAGGTGTACAGCAAAGTGAATCAGGTATACATATACATATATTCACTCTTTTTTAAGATTCTTTTCCAATATAGGTCATTACAGAGTATTGAGTAGAGTTCCCTGTGCTATACAGTAGGTCCTTACTAGTTATTTGTTTTATATATAGTAGTGTGTCTATGTCAATCCCAGTCTCCCACTTTATCCCTCCCTCTCTTTCCCCCTGGTAACCATAAGATTGTTTCTTACATCTGTAACTCTATTTCTATTTTGTAAATAAGTTCATTTGTACCATTTTTTAGGATTACAAAAATGGTACAGAAGAGGGACTTTAAACTGCCTGAGAATGAGAACAAGCTTTCACTTTCAGAGAAAACGTAGAAACACTGAGCTTTGAAAAGTCTGCCAAGGGTAGTGAAAGGTGGTAGGGTTTAACAAGGTCAAATAGTAACCACACATCCAAGTACTTGCTCCACTTATCCATAACTGGATCTAAAACATATAATTCAAAATCCTTAGATGACTGTAATGTGATTTGCTAATCTTTCCTATGATTTATTGACAATATGCATCAACAGATAGTGACTATCAATGCAAAAGTATAGAGAGAGTCTAGATACTTATATTTTACCAGTTCTGCATCTGCAAGAAGACTCCTAATGTTATCCAATAGTTATTTAATTGGCCAGTGTTTCCAAAGCAAGCTTTATTTTTTAAAAGGATAGCGGGGCTCATTCGAGGCTGTTAGAACACTAAACATGACTTTAGGAAAAAAGGAGCAATCAGAAGGTCAAAGTGTTATGTCTGGGTGAAAAAATGTTTTGAGAATCAAACAGCTCCTAAGGAGGGCTGTCATTCTCAGGGCAATAACTTTTCCCACATTCAGAAATGTCAAGTCCTCTTGTTAGGAAAAGTGTATGGAATTCTTTAACATTTTGTTGTACTAAATTCTGTCACACAGTGTGATAAAAGGACATTATCCTGGAGAAATCAATATTCTTTTAAGCAGCAGCAACCAGGGCATATCCCACTCCATGGTGGGTGTGGAGTTGGAGGTGAGGGGTTGTCAAAAACATCTCATACTTTTCCCACATGAAACGGTCCAAGGGTTTAAAGCAGTGGTTCTTGTCCTTTGGAGATTTAAATGACACTTTAAAATGCTAGAATTTTTTTGCTGCACACTTGAGGAGAGTAAAAGACAAAAAAGCAATAAGCAGGTGAGTAATTATTACTACACAATCACATGTAACACAGTGCCTATATATCACCTAGGGTTACATAGCACTAGTCCCTTGGTGGTCCTTTAGTACTATGCTTATTCTTTTTACAGCCCTGACTGTACCCGTGAACTCCCAAAGCAAAGTTGGAACGTCCTCGTAAAACACAGGTTTTATTATTTTTTTTTACTGCTCTGCACCATCTTGTTGCAGAGAACTGTATCCAGCTCTACCCTGTGCTGCCTAAGCTGTGCAGTTGAGCTAATATCTGTTTTCAGACGACTCCATGTTGGCCTGAGGTTGATGAAGACCCCACTCACTTCCCATGCCAGAAGTTTCCACTGTCCCTTGTGTCACAAGATACCATAATCCTCACACATCTCCCGTTTGCTCAAGTTTTTAAGTAGTTCTGCATAGAACATTTTTAACTTCAAGGTACCGAGGAGCTTGGAAAGCCAAATCATTCTCCTCTGTGCTGAGTATCTGCTAAGTCTCTTCTTCTTCATGTACTAAACATCGGGAGCAGTTTGCAGTCTGCTTTATTTTCACAACAAAGTCTAAATAAATTCTACACATTGATCAAAATTTGACAGCTCAGCATGCAGTTTTGCAACATGCTGCTTGAGTACCCTTGCTTTAAAATACTCAAGGATGGGCTTCCCTGGTGGCGCAGTGGTTGAGAGTCCACCTGCCTATGCAGCGGACACGGTTTCGTGCCCCGGTCCGGGAAGATCCCACATGCCGTGGAGCGGCTGGGCCCGTGAGCCATGGCCGCTGAGCCTTTGAGTCCGGAGCCTGTGCTCCGCAACGGGAGAGGCCACAACAGTGAGAGGCCTGCGTACCATGAAAAAAAATAAAATAAAATACTCAAGGTCATTTCCACAGTGAGAATCCTAGAAATGACCGAGCTTGAAACACCTTACTCCTGGCTTCGCCTCTTCTCCGCTTCCCTCCCTTTAAGAGCCCAGTTCTCTTACTCTTTTAGTTTCTCCTCTCTGTTTATTCATTGAAGATGCATGAGGCATATTTGATTTTAGGCAATTCTACAGCAGACCCCATAAGGAGAGGTCTTTTTGCTACAGTTCTCACCACCTGACCCCATGTGTGCTGCACACCCCAGCTCTTTTTAAAACTCTCTCCACTTGCTCTTTTCCTCCATTTTTTCCTTTCTCTCCACCTGAAGCTTAAGTAAGGGAATTAATCTTAGGATATTAGGTCCTATCTCCATTATGCAGAGGATACTATGAATTTTCACGGGATTCTTTCTTCTTAGGCTTTAGATACATTCCATTAGAAAAACTATTAAGGCAATGGAGAACGGGTAACTAAATAGACAGTTCATCTTTCCTGAATCACACTTAAAGGAGTACAATAAGAGCTACCTGAGCATATTGTATCAGAAAAATTAGGTGCAATCCTGTCCAAAGAGGAGGTCAATAAAATTTTTCTGGGTAGCCATTCTAAGATACTCAATATGGAAAAGTCCCAGAAATCCATGAAGTAGGGCAATTATAAACAATAGAATTTTTCCCAGAAAATTACCTCTTAAAGTATGATGAAAAACCAAAAAAAATTGCATAAACTAATAAAAATCTCAATAGTTGAATTCCTTTTTAGATCTTATCTTTTTTAAAATTGTGGAATACGGGACTAGTATCTATTTTTGGCAACTTTATTTATGCCTTTACCACCATCTTGAAATGAAAAGCTCTACAAAGAACTGATTCCTACTCTTACAGTGGGAAAAATTCACCGAACCATACTTTATACTATCGTTTGTGGCAAGGATTGGAAAAACTTTAAATTAGGTGATGATATGTTTCATGAACTATCAAAGAAATCCCAAGAAATCAGAGCAAATACTTTTTTTGAAGCAAACTTGCTCTAATCTTCAGATGGCTTGGACTTCTAAGAAAACAACAACAACAAAATCAGGTAAATAATCTGACTCACTAGGTCCCTCTGACAAGTGTTTCCATTGGGCCATACATCTTTCCACGTAGCACGCCTTGCAGCTTGCCGTTTCACATCAATGTGACTTCATTAGTACCACGCTAATATCTATTCCTGTTGAAGGCTAGTAGGGATGCTGTTTCCTTTTTCCATCATTGTATCCCCAGAACCTGGCAGGAGGTCTGAGCACACAGTAGGCTTCAATGAATACAAGGGAAATGAGGATCTCCCTCCAACTTCCTATTTGGGCTCCTTGCAGAACAGAGGCCGTTCAAGCATTATCTCAGTGATGACAGGAGACATAGAGTGGAAAGAAGCCACTGGAACAGGAGTCCAAAGGCCTGAATTTTAGGACCAACTCTGCTAAATTTCTCTTTGATTTGTGGTCATCAGTTTTCATATATTTAAAATGAAGTTGCAATAAGGAGAATGGTTGAGATGTCCTATTTTCAAAATCCAGGGCTCTTTCTGCTGCCAGTGTAGTAAATTGTTTCTTCATTCATTCAGTGAATAAGCAATGTTAATGATATTACTACTGCCCATTACACTTTAAGGACCAATCAGATCTTGGTCTCAAGATGTTGAGTCTATATTATTTTTCAATTAATTCATATCACTCAACTTCCATGCATCACTTTACTGCTTTGAAACATGTCAGAAATATGCCTTTTTTTTTTTGAGGAGACATTTGGGAAAAAAAAGAAAAATGATTGCAGTATTCTGGCATGGTGAATATTAAATTTCATGGTGACTATTAGATTTCAGAACTAAGGCATTTTTACCTAATTTATCTACTGCAACATTAAGTTATGTGGGCTTAATGAGGCCAGAAATGGCCTCTTCCAAAAATGTCCAGATTCTGAGAATTTTAAGCAATGAACTTGACTGATGATAAAACTGGTCACAGTATGGACTGTGGCCACAGATACATTCTCCCTATGCATATATGTATTTAAAATTATAAAATACAGAACCGTGTCTTCTTGTCAATTAAAAGGCTCGGCACACAAGGGAAACACCCCATTGTCTGACCTCTTTTAAACTTCTTGTTACTTCATCTGGTCCCTCCCACATGAACTTAGGTTCAAGACCCATTAAATACCTGTGTGTCTTGAATATGAACATTCTTGCCTATTTCACACCTCCTACAATTTATATATAGTAGTCCTTCTGCCTCAAAAATTCTTTTTCCTCAGATTCGTCTGGGAAACTCTCAGATCAAAAATCACTTTCTCTGTGAAGTTTTCCTGAAAACCTCTGGGTTCATGAAGGCAGAGACAGTGTCTTATTTAACTTTAAATGGACAACATCTAGCAAATTCTGGAAAAGCAGGTGCTTGAGATATGAATGAATGATAATTAACCCAGTATTAAATATCTGCCTATTTTTCTTAATTTTCTAATGTACTTGATTAGAATAAAGATGTAATCCATTATACAAGCCACCTTTTCTAGTCAGAATTCTGTACTCGTAAGTCTGAAATGTTGAAGACCCAGCTGTCTTTGATTTATTCAAGCAAATAACAAACATACCTCTGAACAATTCTTGACAAATGAAAAATGCTTTGTTTAGAGAGCTTAAAATGAAACAAATGTTTTTTAACCAGTCATTCTTTTGGAGTTGTGGACTTTTTTTTTTAAGTTTCAAGTAATCTTCTAGGAGAGTTCTACACGAGTGGAATTAACTTGAAAAAAGACCCATAGTGTCGTCACTGGCTACGGAATTCTTCCCAGAGTTGAACCTATCTGAAGGAGAATCCTCTTAATGAACATTTTAAAGAGCAAGATAATATGAAGATTTTTCCATATGATTTAACGACGGTGCCCATCATGCTAAGAAGTTTTACTAGAGGCACTGAATAATCCTCATGACACAGTGAACTCTTGCTTAACTAAAGTCAGCACACTGGAAACTTCAGTCAAAACCAATATTTTGAGCATTCAGCTTTCAAGAGAAGAAGCCAAACACAAGAAAATGAATTCATATTAGTAGTTTTATACAAGCAGGATTTCCTAGATATGGTTTGAGGTTAGTACACAACCAGTCCAGATGTATGATTGACATTTTATTCACACATCAAATGTTTTTTGAGCATCTGCTATATGCCAGGCACCATGCTAGGCACTGGGGACACAAATGTGATCAAAAGAGACAAAACTCTATGCCTTTGTGGAGTTTCAATTTTATCAAAGGGAGACAGATAGTAAACAAACTATCAGGTAAAATACAAAGATATGCTGTGCTATGAAACCACTCCTTAAGTAAGCAATTGCTCAGGATTCTTCTACTTCTTTAGTTGGAAACTTAGGCGTAGAGGGACAGGTAGAAGCACTTTTCCTCTGGGCTCCAGCAATACTTCATTTCTCTACTCTGAGTGTTGGTGGCTCTGTATTATCCACTTGTCTCCCATCTCAGCAGACTTTGAACTTCTCCATGGATGAACAATGTTTCTTTTATCTTTATATCTTCAGTGTATAAAATATGGGTCCCTTCTTGAGATCTTCTCCCTTGGCTTCTAGGAAGCCATACTCCTTGAGGTACTTTCTTCCAACCTTTGGCCCCTTCTCAGTTTTTCTGCAACCACTTTTCTTCTGCCCCAAACTAAAATGTTGGTGATTGTCAGAGTTCTGTCTACTTCTTTTGGGATTTTCATTCCTTCTCTCAACAATCTCATGATTCCCATAGTTTAATTCCCATCTGTGTGATGTAACCCCTCCAAATACTTTTGCAGCCCAGACCTCTCTCCAGAACTCTAGACCTTTCTATCCAGGTTGCCTAATGCTCCACAGGATATGGATGTCCTACATACCACTCAAAATCCACATAGCTGAAACAAAGTATCATCTTCCCTCCCTCAACCTGCTCTACATCCAATGTTTCCGACCTCAGCGAATGGCATCATGAGTGATCCAAGCCAGAAAACTCTGTTTTTATTTTGATTCCACCAAATCCTTCCCTCTCCCTATAACAAGTCAGGTGTTCAACTCCTATAGATTCTACCTCATAACATCTTTAGAATCTCTGTCCACCTCTCCTCTTTCAATCCCTACTGTCATCGCATTAGCTTAGTCCATCATCATATGATATCTAAATTACTATCACAGCCTCATTCAACAACAAACATTTATTGACTATCTGTTATGTACCTAGATCCTGAGGAGCAAAAATAGACAAAGTCCCTGCTTCGTTGGGGATTTTGGTCTGGTAATTTCTCTCTGGTCTCCAGGGCTGTAGTATTTTCCCACTCAAATTCATTCCCTCCACTAAATCCAAATCTGATACTATTACTTCCCTGAATAAAACACTTCAATTAGTTCTCAAGAAAATCCTCAAATTTCTTAGCATGAAATAAAAGGAAAGCCCTTCATAATGTGCACTGCTTTTTCCTCTAAACGTATCTCTTGCTTTAATCTCAAATGCTATATTACAATACACAGAACCCCTCTCTATTTCCCTAATGCGCTGTGTGCTTTCTCTTACCTCCAGATACATTGTAGGTTTATATATCTAAAGAAAAAAACTCCTAGCAGAGTAAAGACAGATATACACCAAGCTTCTGATACCCCAACTCTGTCCATGCTTACTCCAAGACAGACCTGACTGTACCTCCATCTCTTCCTTCCCCTAACACTGGTCTGATTCCAGGTATCAGTCTACTAAGAGTACAGAAGTAGGCAGTCTCTTAGACTTATGACAGACAGAAAATACCCTTAGAGTTCTAGATATCGCAACTCCTAACCCAAAATTTGATTGTGTGATGTAAATGATTCTTCTGTCTTTGGAGATTGTGTTTTAAAATACACAGAGCTACAAAGAGCCACACAGCACCTGGGGAAACACCTTTCCAGCCAGAACAGGGATGATGTACTCTAGAACACTCTTCAGCTTGCATAAGTATCTCTCTAGGCAATAACGCACTTATCTAAAATAATAACATCACAATCCACATCTACTGCAACCTCCATGCTCCTGCTTAAGCCTGAAGCTCCAGCTTTTTTTGAACTCTTAACAGAGTCATGCCATGGACTGTCAGTGTTCATTGACACTCTGTCCAAACTCTCCCTGCAATGCCTGGAGAGGATGTCAGTATCAGCTAGGGGAGCTGGAAGACTGCCTAGGGATTTTTCTTGAATCCCTTTGACACATTGAAAGGAAATGTGTATCTTTGCATTGTTTTTATTCACTAAATGATGTCTTCCTCCCCATCTACACTGCCCTACTCACAAGAGCGGGCTGCATATAAAACATGGAGAGTCAGCAGGGGGGAGTGTTGGTCAGGCTTGAGCTTGGATTGGGACAGGTGATGGTATCAGGAGAAGAAAATAACTTCTGCTCACTCTACCTCAGGGCTTATTTATTTTCCAACTACTGTATCTTTTTTCTTTGGACATAAAATGGTTTCCTTTGGCTTCAATTTTTAACTTATATGAAATGATTGTTTGCAAAACTGGCTCGTTTATCTTTACTACCCAATCACTTCTTCTCCAAAAAACTGAGCATCTTGATGTCCTTGACAGATATACTACAATAATGGGCATTATTACCAAAAGATGCTCCTGTGGTAGTGGGGAGAAAACTAGGCATGATTATAGAAGATGTTGATCTAGGCAAAAATTAGTAAATGACTTTGGGTAAGTCTTTTCATGTGTGTGGATCTAAAAGCACAGGCACCAGCAATTACTGAGATACTACTACTATTGACTGACTTTGGGGTCACTCCTTTTAACTGTCCCTTCATTAACATAAGGTTAAGTTTCTTACTACTGGGCATATCAATAATTGCCAAATTATGTGGATCCCTGTTTTTAAGAATGAAAATGGCATCTCACTTTAACCCAGTTTACATATAACCTAGTTTACAGAGTATCTTATCTGGACAAAGCTTTCTGCTATTAATGTATTTTGAAACACATGCTATGAAGCTTTATCAAAACCTCTTGGGGACACGCCTCCAGTGATAGGAGGAATCATCCTCCCTTCTCATCTTTCTGCTGATGGGGACAAAATGGGAAAGGCTCAGTAGGCCATGCCATCTGGAGGGTCATATGGTGTTACTGTAAGGTACATGGCAAACAGGGAGAGCTGCATGGGAGTGTGGAAAATTCATACATCCCAGGGCTCCACATGAGCTCCCAGAATTAGCTGCACAATTACCCCAGTCACACCAAGTTGTCACCAAGGGTGACAGAGATCCTCGAATCAACTTAATGAACCATTTTCAGTTTTACTATCACAACACTATGTATGCAGACACGCTTGGCCTCACCCCGAGATGGACATATGTTTACTTGCAACAGAATCTGCTGGGTTGTTTTATGTATTTAAATAATGGCAATGTGATTAATGACAAAAACATGTCTTTCTCAGAACAGTGCTTTGTCAACATTATCCAGCCAGCCCAACCTGTCAACAGATCCCTGAAGAACAAGTATTTAAACTATTCATTCATTGTGGCTAGTCTTTGCTCCTTGGTATAAATTGATATATCAATAGATGTCAGAAAAATACTAGAGACTGAGATTTTAGAAAACAATGTTGTCAATTAAAAAAATTGTTATTGTCATAATTTAAGGTAGCATTGGCCAATTATGAATTTGTCAGATATTAATTCATTTCTTAAAACATGAAAACCTTGTTTTTGTTCGGAATACATAACTCAAGTTCTCTTTTATTATCTTCTATGGTATCTGACTTCCAAAACTACTCACAAAATACATAATATATATTTTAAGCCATTTTAGGGGTACAAAACTGAAGAGGTGGTAGTCCATTTCTTCAAGGACACGTGTAGATTGTAAATTCTGATGCACAAAATCACTGTAACACACTTCAGCTTAGTTCTGAAAATGATTATAGCAAAATAAAAATAATGATAAATATAATAGAAATCTATAATATTAGTATTAGAAACAAAACCCCAAGATATCTGTCACAAGACGGCCACAAAACATCTGACAATTAGTGTATGGAATTGTTATGTGTGCCCACATGTATTGAAAAATCCAAATCATCATGATAAACTCTACTTCAATGCAGTTCTATTTAAAGTACACTTAATTAGTCTTATAACGAAATCTCTTCCTAGGAAATCAGGTTCTCAAAGAGGAGTATTTACTCTTTTAATTTATCAGAGCATCATTGAGTGTCCTTACAAAACCCTTATTGTTAATAATAATAATGAAAGTCAACATTTATTGATCACTCATGGTGTGCCAGGCACTGAGGTAAACACGTTGGGTGATTGTCTCCTGTATGCTTCACAATAGCCCTATGAGACGGGTGTATTTTTTTTCCATTTTATGGAGAAGGAACTGGGCTCAGAGAGTTTAAGGAACTTGCCAAAGGTCACACAATGGCCAAGTGGCAGAGTCAGGACAAGCCCAGCACTCTGTGCAGAGTGAATGCTCTGAGCTACTTCATCTCTACTGGAAACATAAATGAGATTCCCTAATGGAATGAACATGAGACTCTGCCTCACTCATTCCCAGGAGGGAGAACATATAAAGGAATGAAGAAATGAATGGACAGATGTTTGCTCTTTGTTGGCAGCCACATCTCAAGGCTGTCAGTTAATTTCTTGCCTTATAATTCTCTACAATTTTATATACTACAATATGACCCAAATGTAATATGGTTAAAATGGATATTTCACTTAATTGACTATTTTAATCTTGAACTAATTATCATGATTTTAATATAAATAAGTCTCTCACAGACGGAAGTTAAAAGCTAGAGATAGAGGTGGCTGCTCTTTGGGCAAGCCACAAAACAGAACAGCGCACTTATTTTCATGTTAGCATGTCTGGTAGTACACCGACTGAAGGGATAACCTGCAGATTGGATTGCCTTTTCCCCTCTCCCTGAAGCATTGGGATTTTAAAATATTCTGGATAAGAACTAATGACACTCCTTGGAAGTCATTTTCACATGTTGGGGAAAGCTACTCTCCTGACAGGACTTTTAAGTTGTTGGTCATTTAAAATCCCTGAATTTGGAAGTAGATATAAACATTTTCTTCTCTTTTATTTTGCAGTTGTTAGTAAATATGTGATACTTTCACACTATCACTATGGGTTACTTGTGAAAAGAATCATATAATTTCAGAACTTAATCACAGACAACTCCAAAGGTGGAGGGATATATGGGGGTAAAGAAAAGAAACACAGACCCTGAAATCAGACAGACATAGGTTTGACTCCCAGCTCTGCCACAGACACTGTATAACGTTAGGTGAGTTGGTTTACTTTACTGAGCCTCATTTTTTCCCCCACATATAAAATAGAGGTGAAAATATCTGCATCATTCATTTGTTAGGAGGTCTAAAATGAGAACATGTATTATGTGTCTATAGTAGTCACTTCTTAGAATATATTGTTTCTCATTCCAAGCCGTTCATTTTACAGTTGAGAATGGAGAATTCTGTTGAGGTCAGAAACCGATGGCCTGAAAGTCATACAAACTTGAACCTAGGTTGATGGATGTAACTTACTTTGTTTTCCAATAATACATTAATTTAACAAAGAATTTGTGAATTATTTTAAATATAGACATTTTATTGTTTATATACTTCACTTCCCACTGCTTGCCATTTTCCTTGGATACAGCAACTTGTGGTCCACCAAAGCTACATATAGCTCATTATAACCCTGCCTAGTCCAGGAAGAAGAAAGTCAGGATAATTCACTTGGTTTATGATCATTCTTTAATAATGAACTATCAGTAACAGGTCACATCTCTCAACAGTTGCTCATGAACATCTAATGGGGCATTTCGTCCTGTTTTGGTAATGATTCAAATGGAACTAATGGTTAATATTTAGATACGATATGATTAGATTTCCCTTACAAAACACTGTAATACATATGCACTTGGGAATTGTCACTGTAGCCATAGGCTCAGAATATTGATGCTGGAAGAGAGGACAAAGGTTAGCAATGCCTTCTCTGTACAGGATCAGGAAACTGAAGGCAAGTAAAATTAACTGACTTCCTCCAGTTTACTCAGTTAGTTAGGAAGAGGCAGTCTGGGCTGAGAAACCAGGTAAACGCCTGCTTCTGATTTATCTTAACACTTACTACACTGTTGGAATAAACTGTTCATGAATATGTCTCCCTACTAGAAAGTAACCTCCTTGAGAACGAGGGTGTGCGTCACAGTCAATCTGAAGTGCAGGAACTTAGCACAGACTCAGTAAAAGTTTTGTAAATATCTATCATTTTATCTAAGTAATACAAATAATAATAAATTTATTTAAGGAAAGACTTTTTTTTTTTCAAAAATCAAGAACATTTTCTCTTAATCTTATTCTATGAAGTATGACTCCAACGTAGTGAGATTTTCTTTTTATAACAAACACCCCCAAACTTACAAGCTGAAAGTGAGCTGTCATTCAGAATTGTTACCTGTGGAGATGATTGTTCACTCAACCCGTCAATGGTAGGAGACTCAAAATCTTTTTATGACCCTTCTGTTGAACTTGCCTTCAGAATATGTTCACAAGGCACATAAGAAAAATCAACCTCATTGTTGTTCCAGTTGGATTTGTCTCCAAACAGCATTCCTCATCAGCTTTGCTCACCCACCTTATTTACTTGGCTCTGAATGAGTCAGCCTGTTTCAAAAACCAATTCACCTTGAAAGGATCAAGATTTACCCCTCGCTAAAATTATTCTTAAATTTCTTCAGTATCACTTGGATGGATGAATAAATTCCCAGGGTGACTAATCCGAAGGCAGCAGACACTGAAAACGGATACGTTTTGGCATAAATCCATTTACACAAAAAACAAGCTATATAACTAAATATTTTATGTTTCCTTAATCCCTGGGAAGTTGGTACCATCTATCTAACAAGTAAAGAAACTGAGCTTCAGAAGTGATTATCACAAGACCTTTCGTGTTGGTGGCTGCCCTAGGCCAGTGGTTTTCAATCAGCGGGAGGGAGGGATTTTTTTTTTCTCACATACACCCCTGAAGGGTGAATATTTGGCAATGTCTGGAGACATTTTCGACTGCCATGACTGGGGGAGGGGAGGAAGTGCTACTGGCGTCCAGCAGATGAGGCCAGTGATGGTGCTGAGCACCCTACAGTACACAGAACAGCCCCCCACCACAAAGAATTATCCTCTCCAAAATGTCAGTTCTGCTGAGGCTGAGAAAAACCCTGCTCTAGGCTGAGAATTCTGACTCCCAGGCTCTTTGGTGGCCTTCCCTAGTATCACTGTTAATATCCCCATGTCCCCCTGTTTCCATAAGTGAAAGGATGTGCATGAATTCTTCTTTGGTGATGAAAGAGTAAATTTGTTCCATGCTATTTTGCCACTTGAACATTTCCCTCGGCCTTAGGCTCCTTTACCAAAGAGTACTAAATTGTCACAGAGGTTGCTGGAGATGTATTTGGCATCTTAAAACTCTAATTGGCAGGAAAATTAAAGCAACTTAAAATGTGTGTGCTCTTTAGAGAGATGTGCTATTCCCACCCTATATTATTAGCACTCAGAGGCAGCTGGAGCGAGAACAGCTGGGACTTCCTGCTCTGCTGTTTTGTCAAGTTGCTATAAAATTGTCCCCCTCACTGAAAAACTGAGAAGAGAGGAAAAAAACAGGGCAGAGGCCAACCACACGTGTCAAAAGGTTGCTTCTCAACTGTCTTTCAGGTGTCCCAAAGGCGGTTCCCCTGTTGTCAATTCAATAAGTGAAGGAATGTACTTGGCTTGGTACGTAACTTTGAAAATAAAGCATGCATTTTGGCCTATACATTGGATAGGACAGAATGTCAAGCCTAAAAGCATTCTTTTCCACCTCAGGTTTGTAAATTAAAACATGTAACATGTAGTTACCAAATTTTCTCAGAGAATTTGCTGAATTTTGTGGTCAAAAGTAATTACATCATGCTTTTGCTTTCCCTCTCTCTCACAAACAATTGTCACTGACACCAGTGAGGACACAAAGTGTTGAATGTCTGTGGCTGGGTTTTTCAAACTCCATGAAACTCTCACTTGTTGGCCTAATCTGAACCTTATTGTCTGGAAGTAGTCCCCAAACCAAGCATAATTTTCTACCTTAGAAAGGACGCTTTTTACTATTTTCAATGGTCAATGATTGGACAACCACAAAGGTAGATCACATTTAAGTAGAGAAAATAGACGTGCTCTTGATATTTGAGCAAAATATTACAATCGTTTGAGGAAAGGTAAATGGCAGGAAAGGTCAGGGTATTATTGTCCTGAGATATTAGAGAAGTCACTTTTGTCATCTTTCCTTTCTTTGAGCCCCTCCGGCATATGAAAGCTACAGGTCGAAATGTTAGTATGCAGCTGCACTCTGTCTTATACCATTCTGGAATTGTGTCTCATGTAAATCTCACACGCCAAGGAGATTGCCCTGCAAACCAAGGGCAAAGATCATGAGGCAAAATTTTATGACTCTACACCATGCCTCTCTTGTCTGCATGCCCAGCGCACTGCAGGGTCTTACTATGTGGTTGTCGAAGAACTGGCTGACTCAATAAATGGATGGATTCTTATGCTGGGACCCTGGGAAAAAATGCTTTGGTTCATTTTGAAAAAGAGAAATTAAAATTCTTTAATGACATAGAATAAATAACATCCTAGTCACCAACTGGTGATATTACTTTCTTTCCCTTCTCCACCTCACCATATCTAAGTTCTGTCTGAATTTTTAGCAAGGATTAGAGAAGAAAAAGCCCCCCAAATATCACAGAGATAAGTCATGCACTGTTGGGGAAGAAAAAAGTTTTCCCGAGTACAACCACCAAAGAAACCCCTCAAGAAAAACATTAAAGAAGAAATGAGGTCTAGAGCAAGCTTAAGAATGTAGTTGCTCGTTCCAGGACAATTATGAAACTAGGTGAGAAAGTTCTATGTTAGGTATTCGAGCATTTTTTCCTCTACCCTCAATTGGAAGATAAGGAAACACTGGATGTAAAACTCTTCCTTCCTGAGACGTTGTACATATATACAATGGAATACTACTCAGCCATGAAAAGAACGAAATAATGCCATTCACAGCAACATGGATAGAACTAGAGATTATCATACAAAGTGAAGTAAGTCAGAAAGAAAAAGACAAATGCCATAAGATATCACTTATATGTGGAATCCAAAATATGACACAAATGAACATATCTATAAAACAGAAACAGACTCACAGACATAGAGAACAGACTTGTGGTTGCCAAGGGGGAAGGGGCTGGAGGACGTATGGACAGGAAGTTTGGGATTAGCAGGTGCAAACTATTATATGTAGGATGGATAAACAACAAGGTCCTACTGAATAGCACAGGGAACTTTATTCAATATCCTCTGATAAACCATAATGGAAAAGAATATTAAAAAAAAGAATGTATATATACGTATAACTGAATCACTTTGCTGTACAGCAGAAATTAACACAACGTTGTAAATCAACTATACTTCAATAAAAAAAAAAACCCTTCCTGCATGAGCAGGAGTAAAGCAATGTACTCTCACAGGTGTTGAGAGAAGACTAGATTTCTACTTATTTTAATTACTTCTCTCACCCTTTTCAACACACACACACACACACACACATTTAAAGCCTAAAGCTGCCTACCTCGTGCTAGTTGGAGCAGAAAATGGTAGCTCACTGAAACAGCCTTTGTATGCGCAGCCCATGGCATGGAAACATCAAAATGTCCCTGCCCATGGTTCACTGCTTTAAGGAGCCTTTCTTTATGATACAAGAGTCATTGGCCATATCTGGTTTGGAGGCTGCCTGGACACATGGGAGAAGTGCAAACACACAGTGGCAATGAGTTGTGTGTGCCTGAAAGGTGTGAAATTCTCCTATGTCTCATAGAAGCATGTAGGTATGCACATGGCAGCCTGCTCTGCTTGTGAATGGCAGTAAGATTCAAGTTCATTGCATAACCCCCTTAACTGCTAACCAATAAATTGAAAACTGAGGTGGGAATAAAACTAATTTTCCTGGCTATTTTCTAGCAACAGATCCATCATGACTTTCCTGAATCCACATATGGTCTCTGTTAACAGATTGAACTTAGACTGAACCTTGCACTCAACCAAGTTTCCCTACAATCTATTCATGACAAGCTACTTATTACAAGTATTTTTTTTGGAGAAACAGGCAATATAAATTAACCCTTTCAAAATGAATCTAATAAAATCTGAAAGATGTATTTTCATGAATAACTTTTTATAACATTATGGTATTATTTATTTTCATGACTGGGTCATTTTTGAACCTGAGCTAAATCACATAGGCTTTTCTGTTTAGTATTCTAGATAAGCAGCAGCTTCATGGTGAATTCGCTCAGTTTTACATTGGCCAAATCTCACATATATTTCCAAAGGGCAGTCTGTGCTTTTAGCATTCACTAATGAAATCACACATTACAATCTCACTGCCACATACCGCTCCTTCAAGACAGGATGTCACAGCTCCAGAAACAACTTGTAAGCTTCTTCTCTTTTAATAGCTGAGGCCACAGGGAAATAAGTGATCAGGGGGTAGGAGGAAGGAATATTTTAAAGGCAAAATTCAAACTATACTTATGATTTCTGAAAAAAAAAGTCAATTATGACAAACAAGTCTCTAGCTATTCTTGTTGAATTACTTTTAGTACTTTGAAATAAGTTAATTAGCAATAGGCTACAATCCCAGACATACAGAGCAAGAGCTAGAAGATTTGTACTTCATATAATAAAGCCAAATATTAGTGTCTTCAATTGATACATGCAGAATTTTCTTCTGAAGTCCTCCAAGGCCAGATATTCTGAGAAATTTTCATATACCCAGCATTATTTTATTGTTGTTCTTACATTGAAAAGATTACGAAAGAAAACATGTTATCAACTGAACGTGATACATTAGAAGCTGAAATGTCATTGCATAGAGTGGTGTTAGAAAGTTATTTGAGATTTATGCAACAATTTTGTTAGGTGGGGCACACTTTTTTTTTTTTTTTGTGGTACGCGGGCCTCTCACTGTTGTGGCCTCTCCCGTTGCGGAGCACAGGCTCCGGACGCGCAGGCTCAGCAGCCATGGCTCACGAGTCCAGCCACTCCGCGGCATGTGGGATCTTCCCAGACCAGGGCATGAACCCGTGTCCCCTGCATCAGCAGGCGGACTCTCAACCACTGCGCCGCCAAGGAAGCCCAGGTGGGGCACACTTTTGACAGAGAAATGTTGGCTTATATCACCTCACTTAAATAAGCACTTATACTTATTGGAATCACCCTTGATAATTGATCAGTCACCCAAAGCTGTGTCTTGCAAGTACACCCAGCACAAACAAGTTTTCAGGGACACTCATTCAAACAAGGCCAAGAAAAATACGTCTCCTGCTGCCAAAAAGGGCAAGAAAAAAAATTGGTTGAAAATATGATATCTGGCCATCTCACCTCCTGCTCCTTTCTGCCTGGAATGAGTTGTAAAACCTTGGGGAAGGAAGTTGGAATGTTTACCAATATTAAAGAATCAGCAATTCCCTTTACACAATGCTTTGTTTACACATCCCCCCCCTCCACCGTCTCAACTCCTTTGGTCTCCACCACCCAGGATTCTTGATACTTGTCAGTCAATTCCAACCTTGCCCGATAAGATTGGCAGAAACTTAAGACCACAGAGAAAGTTGATTGTCTATATGACTCAATCTGAAGAGTTTGCATTTTAGCAGATAAGCCCTGGGCTAGGTTTTCACCAACTCTTTGATTTGCCTCATTGTCAACATGATCTGGGCTCCTGCACAGATACAGCCTCAATTGTTTTAATGAGAAAAAGAACAACAAAGAAAAAGAACATGTAAAGCCTAATTCACATCAGAAATTTTCAAACCAAATGGAAATAAGTGCACTGAAAAGGGGTGAATGAAAAGAAATTTGAAAGCCAGTCCGGACATCTGGAAGCTGGCCGGACTCTCACACCTAGGCCAAGTTCTCCTCCTGTTGGGCATAATCTCCCAGAATACCAACCTCAGACAAGATTACTTGAGATCATGAGAAAGTGAGGTAAAAAAGGATACTTTGTAATTTTGTCTGAGCACAGAAACCGTATCACCTACAAAATACAAAACACTGACCTCTCTAGACTAAAATGAACAGCTTTGATTTCTTTGCCAATTAGTTTGTCATCGCTCTAGTCCTATAGATAAGACATATTGAGATACCCAATTATAGACTTGCCCTGACAGCATCCAATCTAGAGAGGACCTCTGCTTCCTTTAAACCTTCCCCCAAGTCACCAACCTAAACCTTGATTCTATAAGAAGTCCTTTCTACCCTCTCTCACTGGGATATCTCGTGGTTCCCATTGTGTGTGTCCTCCCAAAGGCCTCCTCTCACAGCCTCAGAACATGGTCTGGGCTGTCCACATCTAGTTCATTTTACTTCTTGAATCAGAAAACTCTTACTTGTTCATCTACTTGACAGTTCATGCCACAGTTCTTTTCAACCCAAACAAACCCCCCATTCCCTAAGTTGCTGGCTGAAGTCCCCACACTATTGTGCCATGACCTGGTTGACTAAATAACCCTGCTGCCTAGACGCTTCATCTTTATTCCCTCTACCCCCATCGCCAGCTACATACTAGGTTAGTTCCTCTTCAGATATTAAGCTCCAGCAATTCCATATAAGAAAATTGAGATCCAGAGAGATTTACTAAAGTGAGTAAACCTCTATCCTAAACCATGCTTCCATGATTTTTAGAAAAGTATATGTATTCTCTCTCTCTCTCTCTCTCTCTCTCTCTCTCTCACACACACACACACACACACACACACACACTCACCAGGCACTGAATGTGTATCTGACCTCTCAATAGCTTGGCAATTCTCTCCAGTCTTTGACTCTCTTGCTACAGATAATGAAAGGCTCCTATCCGCATTTGCCTGTACTTTAATCTTACAACATTAGCAGAATGAAGGAGAGCAAGAGCTTTTATGCGCATGCCTGCTTCAAAAATTCTTAGGTCAAAAGTTGTTAAGAGAGAGTTACAAGACAACCCTCCCTCCTTCCATAACCCAGCATGACCCAGGCTAAAATCACTCTTCTGTCACAGAGCCTCAGGGTTGCAAGCTATTACAGAATCTTTTTTTTTTTTTTTTACTGCTTAAAATCAGGGCTGGGAGGCCATTGGGTTGCAAAGAGCTGTGATGTTAATTGGTGCTGAAATGTTTATTGGTTTTGGTGGAAGACACTGAGTCTGGAAGTTACTAAGGCTTCTTCCATGGGGTGTGCTTTAGAGCCCAGGGGAACAAAGAATCCCTCCCAGGAGCATTTCCCTGTGCTTCTGAAGCACAGTAATCCAAGGATCGAGCTATGTGACATGGGAGAGAAGATACATGGGAGAGAATAGCAGAGGATCATTATTTGGAAATCGATAATGGGCAGCTCTACCTTAGTGATAGGACAAGCAAATTTGAACTTAAATCTGGCAGGTCCTGGGGGTAGAGGAGTCATGGTTTAGATTTAAGGAAGAACTATCTGAACCTGGGGTGGGGAGGGGACTGATAAATCTTGGGGTTGACTCTCTTTCCAGATTTTTTAAAACCAACTTCATCTGTTGGTGGGGACAATTCAGGCACAGCTTGTTGGCAGACAAGAGCAGTGCTGCTCCAAGTGAGACTCACCTGGGGTACGTTAGAAGTGAAACTCTTTGAGCATCGATTCGTGAATCATAACCTCTGAGGGTGACATAAGCACTGCCCAGTTCGCCAAGCCCTGGGCTAGGGAAAAGAATGCTTTCTGGAGTTTCCTTCTGATTTACAAGCGAGACTCCTTGTTCTAGCCGTTCAAAAGACCTAGACTCTTTTTTTTTAATTGAAGTATAGTTGACTTACAATATTGTGTTAGCTTCAGGTGTACAGGAAAGGGATTCAGTTATATATATACATTTTTTTCAGGTTATTTTCCATTATAGGTTATTATAAGATATTGAATATAGTTCCCTGTGCTATACAGTAAATCCTTGTTGCTTATCTGTTTTATATATAGTAGTTTGTATGTATTAATCCCATACTCCCAATTTATCCCTCCTTCCCTCCATTTCTCCTTTGGTAACCATAAGTTTGTTTTCTGTGAGTCTGTTTTGTATATAGATTCATTTGTATTACTTCTTAGATTCCACATATAAGTAATGTCATACAATATTTGTCTTTCTCTGTTGGACTTTCTTCAGTTAGTATGTTAATCTCTAGGTCCATCCATGTTACTACAAATGGCAGTATCAATATTTCATTCTTTTTTATGGTTGAGTAATATTCCAGTATGTGTATGTGTGTGTGTGTGTGTGTGTGTATCATATCTTCTTGAACCAATCGTCTGTTGATGAGCACTTGGGTGTTTCCATGTCTTGGCTATTGTAAATAGTGCTACTATGAACATGTATGTATGTTTTCCAATTAGAGTTTTCGTGAAAGATCTAGATTCTGATTTGATAGCAGCACTGGCTCACACCACCACCTGAACAAATTATTTAGCCTTATTGTCCTTTGATTTTCTAAATTGCAAATTGGGAATAACATCTGTTGAACAAATGAAGCCTCTAATAGATATATGTTGAAAAAAAGAATCTTACAATGAAATCATCTTGTAAACAATGATTATTCTAATGCTGGTTTTCCATAATGTCCTTGATATTCTTTCTCCTTAGGCATATGTAGCCCAAAGAAGCAGCTTTCCCTTTTACTGAATAGAATGATAGCAGACCAGCTAATGCGCTGACCTATTTGGGGGTGTAGTCAAGGGGGCGGAGCCAGAAAGCTGTCCATCACGAAGATTGATGTCACCTGTAGCTGTCTTTGAACCATTCTGAGTCTCATTCCCTCAGTGTGGTGTTTCTTGGCTCCTCAAAGCTGCTAGGATGACTGGTGCTCCAGGGGAACAATTTCCCAGAGCCCAGCCCCCCACCAGCTGGGTCAGTGCACTGACAGGGTAAATCGGCAGCACAAGTGTTGTTTGGGGAGTTGCTGTGAGCTAGGATGTGTCCCCACTGAAAGGAAAAAATAGTCTATTGTGCTTGTGAAGCACAAAGAGATAGGACCCAGGGAAGTCTGCTCTGAACAAAATCTGTGGTCCATCCCCAGGCCCAACTTCTGACCACCCTAGTCAAGGTTACAGGGCACCATGTTATGTTGTGCACAGTGCAGTCTGACAGCTGGTTCACCCTTCCACGTTGTTCCCTGCAGCCTGATGTTCCCTGGCCCCACTGATCTTCCTGTCCATTTTCGGTCCTCATCCCTCCCTGAAGTATGGAGGGCAGAATCTGCCTGCAAGCCGGGAGACCTGATTATGATTCCACCTTTGCTGCCAGTTAGCTCTGTGACCTTGGGCGACATTTTAGCAGTCCTCTGGCCTCAGTTTCCTTACTAAATGGAAAACAGTGACATGGGAAACAGGAACAAGGCAAGGAGGACTGAGTCAGGTCACCTCTAAGTTCCCTTCCTTTTTATTATCCAACAGCAGTGCTTCCCTAGGGGACCCCTGCCAGCGTTCTATCTTGAGGCAAAGCCATACACTTCAGATCTGCTCTTTCATAGCCTTTCCCACCCCACCTTCAGTATACTTTACCTTCCCAATGCCTAGACCTGACTTTGCCCTCCAAGATGACAAATAATGCATTACATGCACCCACTGCTAAGAAAGGTGAATTTCACCTAATTTGCAGGAGTAAGCATGGGACTCGGAGTCAGACCCAAATAACAATCCTGCCTTTGCTAAACTAATCTGGGACTTTTGAGCAAGGTACTAGACATTTCTCAGGCTCCATTTTCCATCTCTAATGGATGTAATGCCTACTTTGCAAGGCTGCAGGGAGGATTAAATGGATACAATTCATGTAAAGCACTTAGCACAGTGCCTGGCACAGAAAGTGGGCTCAACAAATGTAGTTGCCTCCCTTTCCCCAGTTGGATAAAATTGGTGCTTATTAAAAACCAACCACATCCTTCTTCCTTACCCTCAAGGCAATGACTGTGATCATGAGAATAAATGGGCAGGGCAGTTAGCATAGTATTAAAAAGAGAGCACTTAATAAATCATCATTACTATTACCATTATCATCATCATCATGATATAAATTGTTGACTTGTATAAACATTTTCTAAATTAATTCGGCTTCAATTTACTTACAGAGATGCACTCTGCTCCTTAAATATTCTGACAGGTGGTCCAGCTGAATTTTTTTTAGGTAAAAAACACTATAATTTAATAAACTTCCACAAATTAGGGAAGGACTTGACTCAAGTTACACACCTTCTTTTTAAGAACGTGTGAATTCCGTGGGGGTGAGGTGCAAAAGCTGGTGTTTGAAAAATAAATTAAAAATAGGTCTTTAAGAAACTAAAATCTGTGTCTTTTGGCATTGCTAAAATGTAGAGAACGCATCTGCAGTATTTAGAACCGGTGGCCAGATTGAAAGTTACGGTACCTAAATCCAGGCTGGATTTAGTTCCCTGAAAGCCACCCACATCTTCAAACACTGTTTTCTAAATTCATGTGCTTAGAGTTTTGTTAACCCAAATATAGACATAATGAAAAATTATAGTGAAACTAGTCAAATCCAGGATTGTAGGATTTTAGAACTGGAAAGGGTCTTGGAGATAATTGAATTCAAACTCCAAATTTTGCAAATGAAAATATACTAAAGGTCCAGAGAAGTCTTAACATTGCCTAGTGACTTCTCCTTTGGTGGCAAAGGACTTTCTCAGTGAGCAGCTTTGGCACAACAGCAAAAGGAAAGTGACAGTAAAAGCCTTTTCTGTGGGCTTTATCACTTGGTGAGAAGAGAAAAATATATTTTGGGGGAGTCAAGTGTTTTTTCACTACCTGTATCAGGAGTAATAAGTTACCTTTGCAAGGCATTATCCAAGGATTGACAATGACCTTTCCCTATAGGCCTCACCCAGAAAGCTGAAATATGTCCAAACCAAACCAAAGCAAACCTCTGGATTTCACATTAACACCATACACAGAATACAGTTTTGTAATTGGTTTAAAAAGGGGCTTTCTAGTACTGAGACAAACTCCATTGAGAATGCTTATAGCACAAGTATCATGGCCAGGTTCAGATATATTTGCAAGTCATTTGCATAATCCTGGAGAGAAAATAGTTGACTCTACCTATAGGGTCTTCATTTCTACTTTTTAAATTCTTTTCCCGCTCTCTCTTTTCACTGGTAAAACTCTACTTTTCCAGATATATAAGCCAGAGGCAAGTGACACGTTCTGAATTAGAGCAGATGGCTGAGGACATTTTGTCAAAATTAATGCCATGGGCTGTTAATAAGTGTTATCTTAAAAAAAAAATCAAGTGCTTGGAAAACATTGTATTAGTTATAATTAAATAGGATTCTTCACTTAAATACTTGTTAGTGCCTTTTATATGCTAATGTGCATTGTGAATCTTTTGGGAGAGTTGTGTAGATATATATTATCATTTTCAACACTCTCCTAACTTATCTGATCGTTATTCTACAAATCCTACTTTGGTAATGCTGTACTAAAGCATAAGTAACCAAAAAGCAGTTCAACATATAACTTGCAAAGTCCTATTGCATGAAATTGCATGAGAGAAAAATGAAAGTCATTTATTCCTTGAGTAGATTTTCCTTCTTGACTTCCCAAAGGCTATTCCTTACACAGGTATGGAGTCAGGATATGGTTCTTGGCCAAATGCAAATTGTACAGAAAAGTGTTTTCCTAAGCATAGAACTATACAACAGAAGGTAAAGCTGGAAGGGAAGACTCCTTTCATGCCCAATATGTAAATGTTCGAAGTAAAGCTTTTTAAATTAAAGGTGTAGCAAGAATGAACAGAATTAGAATCAGCCATTCCCCAGGCCCCTCCTGTCCCCTTCCCACCTCTACTGGGGATTCCTCAAAATCTGGAGGCTCTATGGGGTAGGTTTGAAAACAACACATTCTTATGTGTATATAACTCCCTCGTTTTTAAGTAGTAAGTTAAGTTGTTATTTATGAGAACAATTAATTTTTATAGAAAGTGGTTCTATTAAAGAAAAAGTCTTCTTGTTCTGATGAATACGTTGATGGGACTAACTGAATGTAGGCTTAGGGCCAGGGAGAGAGGTGAATAGTTTGGTGCGATAATCTAGAGGAGAGTGTAGCGTCTCCACCGCAACATGGGGTTGGGGGAAGAAAACAGATGAGAAAAGGACAAGGAAGGGGGTGGAGGAGAGGAGTCAGTCAGAGGACTAGAGTCTAGGGTGAAAAGTGGTACAGATGTCTCAGAAGATATTCTAGGTCAGGAGATTTGTAATTCCAGATGAGTCTAAAATTCAACTTTAAGTCATCTACATTATTATGATTATAAAACCTCCCTTTTATGCTCAGATCTTCAGTAAAGTCCAAATAAACCACTATATAGAAATTGAGTAAGAAGCAAGTTTCATGTCTCAGGTTATAGAGGGTGGGACATGGATAGGCCACATGGAACAATCAATCCATAAAATTACGTAATCCAGAAGCAACTAGGGCTCGTTAAGAATGTAAGAAATCTAGACCTCAGCAGAAATCTTAGGGAAGGCTTTACACTTGCATAGAGCGTACAGTGAGGATCCCCAGTAAGGGCTGGGGATCTTACTTCAATTGAAAGAACAGGGAGATCCCAGCAAATACCTGAATAACAGAAGGAAGTTATACTTTTGCGTGGAGGAATACTTCCTCTCCAAGGACCTGTGGCTTTCATTGCCAAAAAATGCAGTATCCCCCAAACGAGTTAACCTATATTCCTAATGATCAACTGGATCTGCTTGGATGCCTTTCTAGCACTTTAAATTTAGCATAATCCTGATTGTATCTCCCCGCTGTCCTCCCCAAGTTCCTGTATCTTTGTTTCTTGCTTCTTTGAATGCATCCATCACTCATTCTACTTCTCAAGAAGAAACTTTATTCTCCCCTCTTTTCTTTCATTCACACCACATAGCTAAATAGTCATCCAACTCTTGCTGTCGCATACTGTCCCCTTCTACATTTTCTCACTTCTTCAGTTTAGCTTGCATTTCCTTGCTAAAATGGTTCCAAGCACCTCTTAACTGCTTACTTTCTCCACTCCATCTACCCTCCATGCTTCACCAATTATCTACCCAAAATGCACATCTGGTCAAGTCACTCCACCACTAAATATCATTTTCTAGCTCCCCATTGCTCATAGGATGATGTTCCCTGTAGCCTGGCTTTTAGCCATCCTCAGTGCCAGTTCCTAAGCTCCAACCAGTGCCGGCTACAACCCCAGAGCCCTCCTCCACCTCACCTGTGATAGCGACATTTTTTTCTCTTTTATATGCTATGATTTATTATATTTAATATGGTAAAATTTAGATTCATTATAATTTAATCTCTCATCACTTTAAGTTGTACAATTCATTAACTATATCCTCTAGACTGTGCAAGAAGGCTTTTAGCCTTCTTGCAAATGCGTTCCTGCCCCACTACAAATTTCATCTGCCATTCTCCACCATATAGCATTTTCACCTCTAAAGGCCACCCACAGCATTTTCACCTCTGAATCTTTTCTTCTCCTTTTCTTGTCTTTCCCTACAAGACCTTGTGCAAAACATTCATTCTCTGCCCCTTTACCATAATTCAAAATATCAGTTAAAGTTAAAAATAAAAGGTGTGATAGGAATTGTGTTTGTTCTTCAATGTTTGCCTTGTTTAATACTTTAACTCAAAAGAATAAATAATATGTACAATGCTACATGTTGTATCAGGGGAATGAGTTACAAAGATCTTTGGTGATTGCTAATTACACCTCACAGGTGACCACTACCCTACATGTATGTCTGGGCTTGACCAATGGAATGCCTACTCTCTGGAGACTGATTCTTCCTAACGATTGATTCTTGCTAAAAATGTAGTGTAAAGGCATAGAATACAGCTTGAGAAAAATGGTGCTTGAGTCTTTGTTTCATTATTCATTGTCCAAGTGGCTTTAGGCAAAACATTTCACTTCTCTGAACTTTAATTTTTATCTGTTATACAGTATCTACTTCCCAGGATTGTTATGCAGATCAAATGGAATCAAGTATGTGAAAATACTCTGAAAAAAGTAGAGAAAGGGCTTTGTAATCTATAAAATGCTATGCAAATGTGAAAAGGAGTGCTATGAAAAGATAACTGGACATGGGGTTAAAATGCATGGTGCAGGGATTCCCTGGCAGTCCAGTGGTTAGGACTCCATCTGTGCTTCCACTGCAGGGGGCCCAGGTTCGACCCCTGGTTGGGGAACTAAGATCCTGCAAGCTGCATGGTGTGGTAAAAACAAAACAAACACAAACACAAACAAACAAAAACCATGGTGCTGTGGGTTGACCTGTGTCCTACAAAATGACATATTCAAGTCCTAATCCCCAGTACTTGTAAGTGTGACCTTATTTAGAAATAGGGCATTTGCAGATGTAATTAAATTAAGATGAGATCACTAGGGTGGGCCCTAATCCAATATGACTAGTGTCATTATAAGAAGAGAAGACAGAGAAGCAGGGAAGAATGCCATGTAAAGGTGGGTACAGAAACTGGAGTGATGCATCTGTAAGCTAAGAACCACAATGGATGCCAACCATCGCCAGAAGTTAATGCAGAGGCATGGAAAAGATTCTCCCTCAAAGCTCTCAGAAGGAGCCAGTCCTGCTGACACCTTGATTTCAGACTTCTAGCCTCTGGAACTGAAGGATGGTAAATTTCTTTTGTTTTTAAGCTACCCAGCAGCCTGTGATACTTTGTTGTGGCAGCCCTAGGAAACTAACTCACATGGGTGTGAATTAACTCCATCACTAATGAACTATTTGAATTTGGGTTTAATTATTTAAAAATTTCCCCTGATAACTTAAGGACACTTACCTTTCTGTGATTGTTTCTCTGAGACCACTGGCCACCCCTTTGACCACGGTGCTAGCTTTGGGGGTCAGCACCACCTGAGATATAAAAAATGATCCCTTCTTCCTTCTCTCAGTGATGGATGCCTGAAGAAACTGGATCAGTTTTTCCGGGTCTGTGGTGTTGGCCCAAGGTGCTGGCATCATCTGCCCAGGCCAGAGAAAGGGTACTTCCAGAGCCACTGGACTGTGGTAGAAGACCAGCACTTGGTAGTCCTTCTCCCACAGGTACTTTAGACTCACTTCCTGGGCAAAAATCGCTGGGCACATTTTATTTCCATAGATGTCTTTCAGCATTTGGACGAGTTTTTCATGGTGATACTTCTGCATCCCATAAAAGTGGTTGAAGTCCAAGAATACTACCTCCTTATGGTGATCTGTGAGGAATGCATTGATCTCCTCAAGGCCTTCATTGACTTTGGCACTGAACAAACCATGAGCAAAGTAGAGTTCATTGTCGGGGTCTCTAGGCTTGGTGGAAATTCGAAGATCAAAATAACGGATCCCAGCTCCTAGCTGACCAGTAAAGTTCATGGTTTGAGTGGCTAGCCATTTCCGCATAAGCTTTTTCGCCACAGTTCCAAACACAGAGACAAAATTCTGGACAGTTTCTGGCTGTTCAGGCCCCACTGGAGAGGCTTCATCAATGTAGAAGCTGAAGGAATCATGAGATCCTAGAAGAATAACAAGGCACAATGTGGTTACATTTCAGTCCTTTGTCCTTCCCAACTTCTTTCCCTCTTGCCATGTCCATATCTCTCCCTCAAATGAGCCAAAGGAAATACTAAGGAATATTTACCTAGTACATTCGAATGTCTTAGAAGGGTCTTTTTTTATAACCTAGTATAGTACATGGAGGACTTCAACTGACCAAATGGTTTGTAAAATGATAAGAAAAAAATCCCAACTAATCAATTTTTTAAAATTCAAAAGATCATCTCCTACTTCTGTAAACCAAGAATTTAATATATTCATTAGGGTTGGTTTTCCATATAGGTGGCATAAGTGACCATTCATAAAGTAGAATTTATAGGAACTCACCAGTTCCCAAATACTTTGTCTACAATCTTGCCCTTTCCCTCTATTTTGGGTTGATTGTAAGCTTAGAGGGCTTGTTTCAATGAATAAAGAAGACCTTTTCACAGGTAGATGATCAGTGTTACTTCCTGCACTTTGGAAAGCACAAGAGGTCACGGGAATAAAGGAGGGGAGAAATAAGGCAAGAGGACGGTACAATTTCTGATATTTTAACATATTCTTGACCTGCATTTGGGCAATTGTGAATGTAGATGAAGTCAGGTACTTTTTACATATTGAATAAACAATTATTTTTTTCTTGCAAATTAACACAACTGACGGTATTTAAAAATTAACTAGTAGACTATTTTCTTCACAGATATTTCCTCTCTACAGTGAATGCTCTCTTTGGAGTTGCTTCCAAATTTAGAAGAATTTCTTTCTAGGGAGAACCTATTTAATTATTTATTTTTGGCAGTTACAAATATCAAACCTCCAGAAATGTAGCAATGAACATGTGTATGATTTGCCTGTAAGTACAGAGTGCCATTTAAAATATCATTGGACACAATAAAGGAAAATTATTTCATTTTAATTTTAGAGACACAGATGTAGAGAACAAATGTATGGACACCAAGGGGGGGAAAGTGGTGGGGTGTGGTGGTGGTGGGATGAATTGGGAGATTGGGATTGACATATATACACTAATATGTATAAAATGGATAACTAATAAGAACCTGCTGTATAAAAAATAAATTAAATTACATTAAAAAATTAAAAAAATATTCAGAAACATTACAGAGAATCTTCACTTAAAAGTTCTTTTAAATAATTTTTAAAGGTAAATGTAAGATTACCAGATCAAAATAAAGTTCTTTTGACTTTGAAAAAAAAAAAGCCTCCTTTACTTCTTGGTAAAATTAAATTAATATATTCTGGATTTTTCACACATTAGAAAAGGCAGATGTCATTATTCTCCATCTGTTACTCAGGCTTCCTTACACCTTGTTGCTCACTCCTGATTTACATCCATTGAAGTACAGCTTTTTCTAGATTTTTCACTCTTCCAACCCAAGATGTGTACTTGTGCACGTACATGCACACACACACACACACACACACACACACACACACACCCCTGTAAGTTTATTATCACCTTAGGGCCTTTAACTGTTAAGCTATTTGAAGCAAAATTTTTTAGTGATGCAATATTTATCTTTGTCTATATTCCATATCTATGTCAATCTATATCTCTATGCCTATAGAGATATATCTATTTGTCTATGTCTAGCAGTAAACAGACTACAGTAATTACAAGAGTATGGATATTAGACACCATGGTGGGTTGTTAGAAAAAATAGTTTGAAACATACTTTGATACCTTGTAAATCATAACCTTTCAAGACTTGGAACAGATAATTCCTCAGAATTATTGGAATTTTTCAAACAATGAAAGGTAACCCCAAAATATAGAAATACCACATTTACTTTCACCCGGAACTATCTGATCTATTTATCTTTAGTAGATGGTATGGAAAGAAAATGTCAGCACTTTCTGGATAAGGAAAACTGTGAGTTTGGATCTGGCATTGGCAAATTTTAATAGGGATTTAAATTGCTGCATGTGGATTTATTAGTTGCTGTTCAGTGAATGGCTAATATAAATGAAGAAACTAAACTGTACTATGGTTTAATATACAGCAAGATTATGTTTAAAGAAAGAAATAAAAAAGTGAGCTTAAGAAGAGTTATAATGGGCTTCCCTGGTGGCGCAGGGGTTGAGAGTCCACCTGCCGATGCAGGGGACACAGGTTCGTGCCCCGGTCCGGGAAGATCCCACATGCCGTGGAGCGGCTGGGCCCGTGAGCCATGGCCGCTGAGCCTGCGCCTCCGGAGCCTGTGCTCCGCAACGGGAGAGGCCACAACAGTGAGAGGCCCGCGTACCAAAAAAAAAAAAAAAAAGAGTTATAATGAAATGATCTAGGATTGGATTAAAATAAGTATAACTAAGTAAATAAAAGCTCAAAATAAGGGTTAATTTATAAAATTTTAAATTAATTTACAGGCACGTGAAGGAAAGGTGGATGAAAATAATTAGTTACTTCCGTAATCTAATAGAAGACATAATTGGAAACACACAGAAAGGGAATTAAATATGACTAGACTTCTTTCAGAAATGAGTTGCTCCTTGTTTTTGACACGTTACTAGAAATATTAATTTGTTATTAAGGCCAAAATAAGGTAATATTAAAAATAAAAATTAAAAACAGATAACAGGCAGAAGGAGAAACCACTGATACCCCCACCAGTATTTGTTCTAAGCTTGATGAGCAGAATTATTCACCAGATGCAAATATTATTTGAAGAGAATTAAATTATCAATCAACATAAAACACTATCTATGTATTTTGGGAGAAAATACATAATCTGACATTGGCCAAGAAAGAATATTTTCAAGACTTTTAATTTCATTTGGAATAGTAGTTCCTCCCAAATTTCAAAATTTCCTCTAAACCATGAAGTTTTCTATTTGTTTGAACTTAAAACAAAAATACAGCACTACTACTTTATGACTTTCAATAACAGAGAAAGCCTCTGGCCCAGCCCTGTGTCTTTAAAATCAGGGAGCCTGCCCATGAGCAAAACAGTGCTAAACACTATTTCTTTGTTCTAAATCCACAACCTGTGTGCCTTATCTGGTCTAATATTTTGCTTCTACACTGGTTCAGTGTTCCTGTCCTCTTGTCCTCTTATTCTTATTTTATCTACCGCCCAAACTCGTACCTTGGACATGATACTTAAAGTTGCTCCTTTGATTCTGAACTTAGCTTTTCAATTTTGGCTTTGATTTGTCCTCTCTACTTAGACAAGAGCTGGCCACTCCCATTATGAACCCAGGCCAGTCAAGTTCCTTTGCTCTGGCTCTGAATAAGTGAATGGAATGGAAGAGGTTATTTTCTTTCATTTCTTAGAAACAGCCACTTTTATTAGTTTCTCCTCAGTCGGCTACATCATTCCCTCATTCAGACAGTAGGCATACTTCTAAGACAGACCTTAACATTCCCTGCCATCCTGACATTTACATCTCTCTGTTGAGTGTAGGCCCAATCTAGTGACTTTTTTCTAATAAATTAAATAACACAAACATGATGGGATACCACTTCTGAGATTATGCTGCAAGAGACTGTGACTTCCATCATGCTACTCTTTCTCTTGCTGGTTTTGATGAAGCAAACTGCTGTGTTGCAGAGGTCCATGTAACAAAGACCTGGGAATGGCCTCCAGCCAGCAGCAAGTTAGGAACAGAGCCCCTCAGTCTAACAGCCCTCAAAGATCCGAATCCTTCAATAGCCACTGAGTAACCTTGGAAGTACAGCCTGTCCCAGTGGGATCTTGAGTGCAGCCTTGTGAGAGATCTTGAAGCAGAGGATTCAGTTAATATTTGCCTAGACTCCTGACCCACAGAAACTGTGTCTTGTTTTAAGTGACTAAGTTTGGGGATAATTTGTTACATAGCAATAGTTAACTAATGAAAGCTGTAACAACCCTTTGGGGTTAATGAGGGCTTTTGAGGTCTACAAACCCAAGTGCCTAATATAAGAACTTGAAATGTTAATGAAGAGAAATTAAATTTAAAAAGTTCATACGCACCTCTTTATGCTTGTAAACTATGTATCAGCTAAGAGAAAGAGTGAAAGAAATCAAGTTGGTTTAAAAAGTTTTCTTGAATGGAGGAGTTACTCCATTCTGCATTCTGGTATGGCTGATCTTAGATGTCATATAGTCTAATCAGCTAAAATGCAGCATCCATTTTATTAACTCAACAGTGTAAGGGATCTGTGTGATCATCTCATTTTTATGGTCTCTTGTAGTACTGAACTTAACATCCCATCCTATAATTTGCTGTGGTAGAAAGACTTCTAGGATGGCCCCCCAAACTTCCATCCCCTGTTATAGATGTCCTGTATAACCCCCTCCACTTGAACATGGTAAATATGAGGGATATCATTCTCATGATTATGTTCCAGTATATGGAAGAGGTTTTTTTTTTCAGATGTAATTAAGGTCCCTAACCAGTTGGCTTTGTGTTAACTAAAGAGAGATTATCCTGAGTGGACCTAACCTAAGCAGGTAAGCCCATCAAACAGAGACAACAAGCAGCAGCAGATGTTCTGTTGTCCTTAAGAAACAAAATGCAATGTGGTAGAGAGGACCGTGTGGCAGTTGAAGTGATTAATAGCTTACCAAAATGATATGAAAATTACTTTGAGCTGAATATATCTGAACAATCAGCAGCCGCATACAGAAACATTATCTAAATTTAAATAGAACCTCTGAAAATATAGTTACCATTGACTTCCTTCCCAGGGAGTTACTTGATTGGGGAAAAACAAAAACAAAAACAAAAACAAAAACAAAAAACGACACTCAGCACCAGAAGTGTGAATTCAGCTGCTTGTTAGAATTAAAAAAAAAAAAAAAATAGAACCTTCCATACTCTCCCATTGAAGCTCTATCTACCCCTCTTTTGTTAAGTTTAGTATATAAGCCTTTTCTTTCTGGTTATTCCAGTAAGTTACTAGTCTCTGAGTGCTTCTGCATGTACACTGTGCATGCATAAATAAACATTGTCTTTTCTCCTGTTAATCTATCTATTGTTGATTAATTTGTAGACCACCAATCACTGGACCCAACTTGGAAGAGGAAAAGATTTCCTTCTTATGAAGTGAAGAGTTGGCAGCTTCTAGGAGCTGAGGGCCACAGTGCTACAACTCAAAGAACTACATTCTGCCAACAATCAGCAAGCTTTCAAAAGGATCCTTAGCCGCAAATGAAATTACAGCCTTGGCCAATACTTTGATTTCAGACTGATGCAGCCTGGTCTTCATATTAAATTAGGCAATACAGTACTTTGAAAACAGCATTGAATGTGTTGGAAGACTAGGCTCGAATTCAAGCTCAGTTACTAACTCAAAGTTTAACACTAGAGGGTCATCGGATTGTTAACTCTTCTGGTTTCGGATTTTCGAATTTGTTCAATTAAGATACTCTCCACACCTACTTCATATGATTCTTACAAGGAAGAAATGAACTCATGTTCATGAAGTTTCCATAAAAGAACTATAAAACTTAAATTACAATTATTTTCATTTGGTGATATACCTAGTCACAAAACATCTATTCACTTGTGGCTAAGAAAAACATTACCTAGACAAACAGACATTGGGACATCTGTGCAAGCAGGAACAGAAATGATTTAAGTTGCAGGATTTAGATTTTTGTAAATAGTTTTTGAAAATCAGATTCTTATCCATCACTTGTCTAAGATTTAGCAAATGTAGGACAATCAACATTACCACATTTCTTGTTGCTTTGAACAGCAGCTAAATATTTACATTCTGCCATGTTAAGAAAATTGATCTGTTATGTATATTAAGTACTACCTCTCTTCCATTCAATATCTTTCCAGCATTATTTATAAACGCTCTTTGAGATGGAGTTCTGGTTGGTCTCTCAGTTTGGCCACAGTTCCATTTCAAATTCTGCAAAATTATGGGTTTAATAAACATCAAAGAAAATGCATCAAGTTCATTTCATCTGTGAACCTTCAGAACAAGAAGGCCCAGGAGGCTAAGGTTTGACATGCTCATGAGTATGCAATTCTGATATCTATATCCTGATCTTAGAATTCAGGCTCTGACTCCATCAATATAAGAACTGCTCCTCTCCTGGTCTCTGCAGGGCACTAAGCTTGCTTGCAAAAGTTTATGCATGGCACTCTGTATTTCCCTTTCCTTGCCTGTTTTATTCCTGTTTTATTTAGCACAGCGCCAAGGTTTTTAAGATTCCTGCTTTCTGGGAACAGGTTTCCTGTGTATTTGATATCTTGGTACCTTTTGTGATTATAAGACCAACACCACAGGAGTAGGGAAGCATATGTACCTGCAATCTGTGAACCGAAAGAAGACTGCTGGATGAAGGGGTGAAAGAGTATATTTAGGTTTTGACGCCCTTTTCTAGGGTAGAAGATAAGCAGGTGGTAGTATCTCTACTTTCCATGGGAAGAGACAGAGTTCTGGAGTGAAGTTTACCCACTGGTCTTCCCTTCATGAAAGTCTCAATCCTAGTCTTCTTCTGCAACTTACATGTATTCCCTTCTCTGTGGCAAAGCCTTTGTTCACTCATGGTGGTCTTCCTTTCCCCTGAATTCACAGTTCGTCTAGTCTGCAGCTCCTTCTCATCAACCAGTACCAGTTATTAGATGTTGTAACTAATGTTCATTATGTTCATTGAATTTTTATTCAGTCTTTATATCTTGCTCTCCACCTGCAATCCCCCAACATACATATTGATTTTAATCTAGATTGTAAGCTTCCCCAAAAGAAAAAACTATGCCTTATAATCTCCTGTGCCCACTACTGTATCCAGCTTTATAAATATAAAAACATTTGGTTCAAGTCAATGGGTCAAAATTGTTCACATGGGATATGCTATAAAAGCAAAATCTCTACTTCTATTAATAACCATTTTTACAGATTAGGTCATTATTGACCCCCTTTTTCTTTACTATTTCCTTTTAGATTTCTCAGAAAATTAGTCTACACAGCCTGGCTCTCTCTCCCTAACTGGTTCCATCTTTAACTGCTGTAATCACACTATCATGATTGTAACTCATATAAAACCTCTGTGAAATATCCTCAGTGACTACTAAAGAAACTCACCAGCCTTCTGTGATCTCATTCCTAAATCCTAGCACAGAGCTTAGCAGGCATTTAAGTTAACATTGTTGAGTAAAGGAATGAGTGAATCCTGCTCAGCCTTGCTGGAACATTTGATACTGCTATACTTCCTTCTTGAAATATTTTCCTCCTTTGGCTTTTTAGCCATGACTCTTTCCTAGTGTTTCTACTTTCTTGTAACTGTCCTTTCTCAGTCTCCTTTTGCCGCCTCTTGCTGCTCTTCCAATTCCTAAATGAGAGTGTTATCCAAAGTTCTATTCAAGACTTCAACTTGCTCCATGCTTCTTCCTAGGGTGATCTCATTCATTTCTTTGGCCTCATGCTTTATAATAGATGCATAATAAATTGATCCCATCTAATCTGACCTCCATTACAGATTCCCTGTCTGCCTATCAGGTAACTAAATTTCATTGCTCCATGGGAAACTTAAACTTAAAATGTTTTACATGAAGCATAGTATCTTCCCCTTCAAACCTGCTCCTTTATATGTGTCCCTATCATACTTATCTCATATTCCTTCCATCTCATCCTTGGATTCATCTTGAATTCTTACCTGCCCCTCAAACCTCACATTCAGTCAGCCTTAAAGTCCCATTGTACTGACCTCCAAATCCTCTCTCAGATATGGCCTCTTCTCCATTCCATTGCCAATGGCCTGGTTTCCGGTTGGGACCACTGACATAGCTTTTAGGTAATGTTCCCTTTATCCTAGCTACTACCATTTAACTTTCCTCTTCAGGCATATCCTGCCTCAGCCTCTAGAATGGACTTAATCTTAGAAAAAAAGCTATAGAATTGATTTCAGACAATAGAGTGGCACGTCTCATCAAATTCCTCTTGCTCTCTGTCTCACTTTCATTAACAGGAATCTGGCCTTGGTAACTTATCCAGTATTCAAGTCTTCTAAGGAAATTATTTTCTCTTATGACTCCATCCCACCCTTAGGATACTGAAATTTCACCACTAAATGTTAGGCTGGTAAATAGAACTTAGTTATGTGTTGAGTCTCTCTGCCTGTTGGTGTTCCTTCAATATTGTCGACTCCAGAGTACTAATTAGTCAGCTCCATTCCCTGTTACCTTGTACTAAAATCCCTAAACACAACTCTGTGTGGACTCTGGCCTTGAGAGGGTACAAACCTTATTAATGGCATATAGGACTCTGACCTCAGCACATGATCATCTCTGCAGGTAGATCTGTACTGCCCCATTCCCGGTAGTACTTAATAAACAAAACCTCCTATTGGTTTCTGACTGTAATAGAGTAGGGAACATACACAGATTATGAAAAAATATTAATTCTCAAATCACTTTTACTTGATTTGGAAGTCAGTCAATTCTCTCCAATTGTAACTATACAATGCTCAATCTGACAGAAAAAAATGTCAAAATCAATTATTTGGTTATTATTTGACAACCTACAATAAATCTCATTAATTTTTTCCCCCATTGATTAAAGTGATTGGTTATTTGGATTTTTCAGAGACAAAGACCAAACCTTGAGGAATAAGGATCACTCCTTATTCCTGTCATGTAATCTTGCTTCAGTCCTCTAGCACACCATCAGGGCTTTGTGGACAATACAAGCGATTTTGTGTCATCAGAGATAATGCACAATATGTAATACAAACTAAGACACCTCTAAAACTGAACAGTTAATTAAAAACTACATGCTTGTAATTTAATATTTGTACTTCACTTGACATAAATGTATAGGAAATACAATTTTTAATATTAAATTAAACCCGACACATCTTGTAGAACACTGAGATTAATCCTTTTGTAAAGGAAAAATCAAAATGACCATGCTGTGTTTTCTCCTTGGATAAAGCTGTATCTTTCATATGGTGTAAAGCCACACTCAGCATGTCTCAGAGACAGTAAGCTGAAGTAAAGGAGGTTGGTTTCTTTACTTTTAAGTCTTTTGATCCAGGATCCCAGATGCTAAATTTGAGAAGCCTTATTACATTAATGCCTCCCAGTAGAGAAGCTCAATATTCATCACAATTTCTTTAAACTTGCTGGGTCGTTTCTTTAAACCAGTAGAGGAGCTGATAGTGAACAGTTTAGAGCAGCAGCGTTTCAGTCTAGGGGCAGAAAAGAAAGCCTGCTCCAACTGCCATGCTTGGTGAAACTTATTAAACCTCTTTTTCATATAGATGTCCTTTTAAGGACTATCAATAGGGTTGTCTGAAAAATAATTAAAAGACACCCCAAGAAATAAAGAATCCCTAAATTACCGCTAACTTCCCATAAACCAGCTCAGCTATACATTCTCCCTCTCCACTGCAGCATGTGCCTGGACGATTCTCAGCCGAGAGTCAAATGGAATCATTCCCTGAGGTTTTGCTGTGTACAGGAGCTGCTAAGCCAGGGATAACAGTATCCCAAACTTCTAAATCTGCCAGCATAGCATTGGTGAGGGCAGCTTCCTAAATGGGAAGGTCCTGAGACCAGGAAGAATCTATATATGAAATATAAAGATTTAAGAGGAAAATCAATAGAGCAGAATACTGTTAGGTAATCAGAAAGACCAATAGACCCATCTGTTTCCCTAGAGAAGTGGTATTTAACCAGGGTTGATTCTGATCCAGGAAATATTTGACAACACCTGGAGATGGTTTGTGTTGTTATAAGTGAAGGGGGCAGTGCTACTGGCATTGAGTGGGTAGAGGGCCAGAGATGCAGCTGACCATCCTGCAATGCACTGGACAGCTTCCACAACAAAGAATGAACCAGCCCAAAATGTCTGTACAGTAGTCCCCCTCATCTGCAGGGGATATGTTCCAAGACACCCAGTGGATGCCTGAAACCATGAATAGTACCAAATCCTATATATACTATGTTTTTTCCTATACGGACATACATATGATAAAGTTTAACTTATAAATTAGGCACAGTAAGAAACTATCTGAATTGCCAGCATCACTACTCTTGCACTTTCGGGCCATTATTAAGTAAAATAAGTGTTACTTGGAACACAAGCACTGAGATACCATGGCAGTCTATGTGATAACCAAGATGGCTAAATGACCAATGGGCGGGATACCCCACTCAAAGGGATGATTCACTGCCAAGGTGGGACAGAGTGGTCAGCATGAGGTTTCATCACACTACTTAAACAGTGAGCAACTTAAAACTTATGAATTGTTCATTTCTGGAATTTTCCATGTAATATTTTTGGGCCAGAGATGACCCGGATAACTGAAACCTCAAAAAGCAGAACATCGAATAAGGGGGGACGACTGTCCTAACAAGGTTGAGAAAGCTTGCTCTAGTTGAAACTGTACAGGCAGATAAAGTAATTTCCAGAAGTATAAACCAAACATGGAATTGTCTCCCTCCACCCACACACACATTTTCCCACAGTAAAACTCATCTCTCACATGCTTCTCATGGTGCCATTTTACTTTGAAGATATTCTGAATAATTACAGCAACTAAAACTATCACATATGAAACACTGCATTTTTTTTTTTTTTCGGTATGTGGGCCTCTCACAGTTGTGGCCTCTCCCATTGAGGAGCACAGGCTCCGGACGCGCAGGCTCAGAGGCCGTGGCTCACGGGCCCAGCTGCTCCGCGGCATGTGGGATCCTCCCTGACCAGGGAACGAACCCGTGTCCCCTGCATCGACAGGTGGACTCTCAACCACTGCGCCACCAGGGAAGCCCTGCTTCTTTTTTTTTTTAACATCTTTATTGTATAAGTACAATCTTGTGTTAGTTTCTGCTGTATGATAGAGTGAATCAGCTATATGCATACATATATCCCTATATGCCCTCCTGTTTGTGTCTCCCTATCCACCCCTCTAGGTGGTCACAAAGCACGGAGCTGATCTCCCTGTGCTATGCAGCTGCTTCCCACTAGCTACCTATTTTACATTTGGTAGTGTACATGCCATTCTCTCACTTCTTCCCAGCTTGCCCTTCCCCCTCCCCATGTCCTCAAGTTCACTCTCTACATTTGGTCTTTATTCCTGCCCTGTCACAAGGTTCTTCAGAACCATTTTGTTTTTTTTAGATTCCATATATATGTGTCAGCATACGGTATATGTTTTTCTCTTTCTGACTTACTTTACTCTGTATGACAGACTCTAGGTCCATCCACCTCACTACAAATAACTCATTTTCATTTGTTTTTATGACTGAGTAATATTCCATTGTATATATATGCCACATCTCCTTTATCCATTCATCTGTCGATGTACACTTAGGTTGCTTCCATGTCCTGGCTATTATAAATAGAGCTGCAATGAACATTGTGGTATATGACACTTTTTGAATTATGGTTTTCTCAGGGTATATGCCCAGTAGTGGGATTGCCGGGTTGTACGGTAGTTCTATTTTTAGATTTTTAAGGAACTTCCATACTGTTCTCCATAGTGGCTGTATCAATTTACATTCCCACCAACAGTGCAAGAGGGTTCCATCCTCTCCAACATTTATTGTTTGTGGATTCTTTGATGATGGCCATTCTAACTGGTGTGAGGTGATACCTCATTGGAGTTTTGATTTGCATTTCTCTAATGATTAGTGATGTTGAGCATCCTTTCATGTGTTTGTTGGCAATCTGTATATCTTCTTTAGAGAAATGTCTCCTTAGGTCTTCTACCCATTTTGGGATTGGCTTGTCTGTTCTTTTGATATTGGGCTGCATGAGCTGCTTGTATATTTTGGACATTAATCCTTTGTCGGTTGCTTCATTGGCAAATATTTTCTCCCATTCTGATGGTTGTCTTTTCATCTTGTTTATGGTTTCCACTGCTATGCAAAAGCTTTTAAGTTTCATTAAGTCCCATTTGTTTATTTTTGTTTTTATTTCCATTTCTCTAGGAGGTGGCTCAAAAAGAATCTTGCTGTGATTTATTTCAAAGAGTGTTCTGCCCATGTTTTCCTCTAAGAGTTTTATAGTGTCTGTCCTCACATTTAGGTATCTAATCCATTTTAAGTTTATTTTTGTGTATGGTATTAGGGAGGGTTCTAATTTCATTCTTTAACATGTAGCTATCCAGTTTTCCCAGCACCACTTATTGAAGAGGCTGTCTATTATCCATTGTATATTCTTGCCTCCTTTATCAAAGATAAGGTGACCATATGTGCGTGGGTTTATCTCTGGGCTTTCTATCCTGTTACATTGATCTATCTTTCTGTTTTTGTGCCAGTACCATACTGTCTTGATTACTGTAGCTTTGTAGTATAGCCTGAAGTCAGAGAGCCTGACTCCTCCACCTCCGTTTTTCTTCTCAACATTGCTTTGGCTATTTGGGGTCTTTTGTGTTTCCATACAAATTGTTAAGTTTTTTGTTCTAGTTCTGTGAAAAATGCCATTGGTAGTTTGATAGGGATTGCATTGAACCTGTAGATTGCTTTGGGTAGTAGAGTCATTTTCACAATGTTGATTCTTCCAATCCAAGATAATGGTAGATCTCTCCATCTATTTGTATCATCTTTAATTTCTTTCATCAATGTCTTATAGTTTTCTGCATACAGGTCTTTTATCTCCTTAGGTAGGTTTATTCTTAGGTATTTTATTCTTTTTGTTGCAATGATAATTGGGAGTGTTTCCTTAATTTCTCTCTCAGATTTTTCGTCATTAGTGTACAGGATGCAAGACATTGCTGTGCATTAATTTTGTATCCTGCTACTTTACCAAATTAATTCATTAGCTCTAGTAGATTTCTGGTAGCATCTTTAGGATTCTCTATGTATAGTATCATGTCAGCTGCAAACAGTGACAGCTTTACTTCTTCTTTTCCAATTTGGATTACTTTTCTTTCTTTTTCTTCTCTGATTGCTGTGGCTAAAACTTCCAAACTATGTTGAATAATAGTGGTGAGAGTGAGCAACCTGTCTTGTTCCTGATCTTAGTGGAAATGGTTTCAGTTTTTCACCATTGATGATAATGTTGACTGTGAGTTTGTCATATATGGCCTTTATTTTGTTGATGTAGTTTCCCTCAATGCCTACTTTCTGGAGGGTTTTTATCATAAATGGGTGTTGAATTTTGTCAAAAGCTTTTTCTGCATCAATTGAAATGATCATATGGTTTTTCTCCTTCAATTTGTTAATATGGTGTATCACACTCTTTGATTTGCATACATTGAAGAATCCTTGCATTCCTGGGATAAACCCCACTTGATCATGTTGTATGATCCTTTTAATGTGCTGTTGGTTTCTGTTTGATAGTATTTTGTTGAGGATTTTTGCATCTAGGTTCATCAGTGATATTGGCCTGCAGTTTTCTTTCTTTGTGACATCTTTGTCTGGTTTTGGTAACAGGGTGATAGTGGCCTCGTAGAATGAATTTGGGAGTGTTCCTCTCTCTGCTATATTTTGGAAGAGTTTGAGAAGGATAGGTGTTAGCTCTTCTCTAAATGTTTGATAGAATTCACCTGTGAAGCCATCTTCTCCTGGGATTTTGTTTGTTGGACGATTTTTAATCACAATCTCAATTTCAGTGCTTGTGATTGGTCTGTTCATATTTTTTTTCTTCCTGGTTCAGTCTCAGAAGGTTGTGCATTTCTAAGAATTAGTCCATTTCGTCCAGGTTGTCCATTTAATTGGCATAGTGTTGCTTGTAGTAATCTCTCATGATCCTTTGTATTTCTGCAGTATCTGTTGTTACTTCTCCTTTTTCATTTCTAATTCTGTTGATTACAGTCTTTTCCCTTTTTTTCTTGATGAGTCTGGCTAATGGTTTATCAATTTTTCTATCTTCTTGAAGAATCTGGTTTTGGTTTTATTGATCTTTGTTATTGTTTCCTTCATAGCTTTTTCATTTATTTCAAATCTGATTTTTATGATTTCCTTCCTTCTGGTAACTTTGGGTTTTTTATGTTATTCTTTCTGTAATTGCTTTAGCTGTAAGGTTAGGTTGTTTATTTGAGATGTTTATTGTTTCTTGAGGTAGGATTGTATTGCTATAAACTTCCCTCTTAGAACTGTTTTTGCTCTATCCCATAGTGTTTGGGTCATTGTGTTTTCATTGTCATTTGTTTCCAGGTATTTTTTAATTTCTTTTTTGATTTCTTCAGTGATCTCTTCGTTATTTAGTAGTGTATTGTTTAGCCTCCATGTGTTTGTATATTTTACATTTTTTTCCCTGTAATTGATATATAGTAATTGATATCTAGTCTTATAGTGTTGTGGTCAGAAAAGATACTTGATATGATTTCAAGTTTCTTAAATTTACTAAGGCTTGATTTGTGACCCAAGATAAGATCTATCCTGGAGAATGTTCCATGAGCACTAGAGAAGAAAGTGTATTCTGTTGTTAGATGGAATGTCCTATAAATATCAATTAAGTCCATCTTGTTTAATGTGTCATTTAAAGCTTGTGTTTCCTTATTTATTTTCATTTTGGATGATCTGTCCATTGGTGAAATTGGGGTGTTAAAGTCCCCTATTCTTATCGTGTTACTCTCAGTTTCTCCCTTTATGTCTGTTAGCATTTGCCTTATGTATTGAGGTGCATAAATATTACAATTGTTATATCTTTTTCTTGGATTGATCCCTTGATCATTATATAGTGTCCTTCTTTGTCTCTTATAATAATCTTTAATTTAAAGTCTATTTTGTCTGATATGAGAATTGCTACTCCAGCTTTCTTTTGACTTCCATTTGCATGGAATATCTTTTTCCATCCCCTCACTTTCAGTCTGTATGTGTTCCTAGGTCTGAAGTGGATCTCTTGTAGACAGCATATATATGGGTCTTGTTTTGTATCCATTCAGCCAGTCTATGTCTTTTGGCTGAAACATTTAATCCATTTACATTTAAGGTAATTATCGATATGTATGTTCCTATTCCCATTTTCTTAATTGTTTTTGGTTTGTAATTGTAGGTGTTTTCCTTCTCTTGTGTTTCCTGCCTAGAGAAATTCCTTTAGCATTTGTTGTAAAGCTGCTGTGGTGGTGCTGCATTCTCTTAGATTTTGCTTGTCTGTAAAGTTTTTATTTACTCCGTCAAATCTGACTGCAATCCTTGCTGGGTAGAGTAATGTTGGTTGTAGGTTTTTCCCTTTCATCACTTTAAATACCTCCTGCCACTTCCTTCTTGCTTGCAGTGTTTCTGCTGAAAGGTCAGCTGTTAACCTTATGGGGATTCCCTTGTATGTTGCTTTTCCCTTGCTGCTTTAATATTTTTTCATTGTATTTAATTTTTGATAGTTTGATTAATATGTGTCTTGGCTGGTTTCTGCTTGGATTTACCCTCTATAGGACTCTCTGTGCTTCCTGGACTTGATTGACTATTGATTGACTTGTGATTGGCTTGATTGACTCTGTTTGTGGTCTCCTTTTTGCAGACTCCAGTTTCGTAGTTCCTGTTGGTTTTGGTGTCTGCCCTCTGTGGGTAAAGTTGGTTCAGTGGCTTGTGTAGGCTTCCTGATGGAGAGGACTGGTGCCTGTGTTCTAGTGTATGAGGCTGGATTTTGTCTTTCTGGTGGGCAGGACCATGTCTGGTGGTGTGTTTTGGGGTGTCTATGAACTTATTAAGATTTTAGGCAACCTCTCTGCTAATGGGTGGGGTTGTGTTCCTGTCTTGCTATTTGTTTGGCGTGGGTTTCCGCCCTGGACCTTGCTCATCATTGAGTGGAGTTGGGTCTTAACGTTGAGATGGAGATCTCTCAGAGAGCTCTTGCTGAGTGATATTACGTGGGGCCAGGAGGTCTGTGGTGGTCCAGTGTCCTGAATTTGGCTCTCCCACCTCAGAGGCTCAGGCCTGACACCTGGCTGGAGTTCCAAGACCCTGTCAGCCACACAGCTCAGAAGAGAAGGGAGAAAAGAAAGAAAGAAAGAAAGAATAAAATAAAATAAAATGTTATTAAAATAAAAAATGTTTTAAAATTATTAAAATTAAAAAAATTAAGTAATAAAAAATAAGGAAGAAGCAGCCAAACCAGTAAATAAATCCACCAATGATAACAAGTGCTAAAAGCTATACTAATATACACATAAAAATCAGTAACTAGTCTGTCGCATACAGCAAACCCCAAGTCTACAGTTGCTCCCAAAGTCCACTGCCTCAATTTTGGGATGATTCTTTGTCTATTCAGGTATTCCACAGATGAAGGATACATCAAGTTGACTGTGGAGATTTAATCTGCTGCTCCTGAAGCTGCACAGAGAAATTTCCCTTTCTCTTCTTTGTTTGCACAGCTCCTGGGGTCCAGCTTTGGATTTGGTCCCATCTCTGCATGTAGGTCACCCTCTGGCATCTGTTCTTCACCCAGACAGGAGGGGATTAAAGGAACGGCTGATTAGGGGTTTCTGGCTCACTCAGGCCAGGGGGAGGGAGGGGTATGGATGCAGACTGAGCCTGAGGTTGCAGAGGCTGGCATGACGTTGCAACTGCCTGTGGCGCCGTGCATTCTCCCAGGGAAGTTGTCCCTGGATCCCGGGACCCTGGCAGTGGTGGGCTGCACAGGCTCCTGGGAGGGGAGGTGTGGATAATGACCTGTGCTTGCACACAGGATTCTTGGTGGCTGCAGCAGCAGCCTTAGCATTTCATGCCCGTCTCTGGGGTCCGTGATGATAGCCGCAGCTTGCGCCTGTCTCTGGAGCTTGTTTAGGTGGTGCTCTGCCTTCTGTGGGCAGATGGGGAAGGAATCCCCTCTCCTTGTGCACCCCGAAACAATGGTCTCTTGTCTTTTCGGCAGCTCCAGACTTTTCCCGGACTCCCTCCCGGCTAGCCGTGGTGCACTAGCCCCCTTCAGACTGTGTTCACGCCACCAACCCCAGTCCTCTCCCTGCGCTCCGACCTCCGAAGCCAGAGCCTCAGCTCTCAACCCCCGCCCGCCCTGGCGGGTGAGCAGACAAGCCTCTCGGGCTGGTGAGTGTTGGTCGGCACCGATCCTCTGTGCGGGAATCTCTCCACTTTGCCCTCCGCACCCCTGTTGCTGTGCTGTCCTCCGCAGCTCCGAAGCTTCCCCCCTCCACCACCCGCAGTCTCCGCCTGTGAAGGGTCTTCCTAGTGTGTGGAAACCTTTCTTCCTTCATGGCTCCCTCCCACTGGTGTGGGTCCCGTCCCTATTCTTTTTTCTCTGTTTTTTCTTTTTTCTTTTGAGTTACCCAGGTACGTGGGGAGTTTCTTGACTTTTGGGAAGTCTGAAATTTTCTGCCAGCGTTCAGCAGGTGTTCTGTAGGAGTTGTTCCACTTGTAGATGTATTTTTGATTTATCTGTGGGGAGGAAGGCGACCTCCGTGTCTTACTCCTCTGCCATCTTGAAGGTCCAGCCAAAGCATTGTTTTTGGGTTTGTTTGAAACCCAACAGAATATGTGGCTTAGACACTTATATCTACCAATCTCTTGATTTTTACCTCAAAATTTCTTTCAATTGTTCTGACAATTCTCAAGATAATCAGTAAATTTTTCAGGCTAAAATTAAACCATGCAGATAAGTACCTTTTATTCATTGATCTCCATCTCCACTCCAGGAACTTCTGTGTGGCACGAGTTTTGCAGGGACTAGATTTGTCTAGTTCTTATTTAACTTATTTAATAAATAAAGTGCCTGTTGTGTGCAAGACACTGTGATAGGAGTTCTGTGTGTGGCTGAGAAGAGGTGGGCAGTTGGGAGATTAAAATAACAGCACTTATCAAGTAAAGGAAGGGAAGGTGGTTCCTTCTATTAAGCATCCCTTATGCCTCATGTCCTGCTCTGGACTATCGAGCATTTGGTAGACATTTATTGAGTATCTATTACATGCCATGCATTGGGTCAGGGATATGGAAATCAAAGAGTACACGGTTGATCCTTGAACAATTCACATGGTCTAAGGGTGCCCACACTCTGTGCAGCCAAAAATCTGTGTATAATTTATAGGTGGCTCCCTGTATACTTGGTTCCTCTATATTCACGGTTCTGCATCTGCCTACTCAATCAACCATGAATCACGCTATGCTGTAATGTTTACTATTGAAAAAATTTACATATAAGTGGACCCAAGTAGTTCAAACCCATGTTGTTCATCCTTGTGGAATTCATATCATAGTGGGGTGAATTAGGCAAGAAAAAAATCACCATTATTATAAAGTATGATAAATGCTGTAATAAACTATATGTGATACTCTTTGATAAAATAGTTGTTCAGTCCATGATCTTCTAGAGATCCTTGATGACAAAAGATAAAGTGTGAGAATAATACCCAAGCATATGCAATCATTAAGGCTATACTTTTTCAATGTTAATGTGCATATGGATCACTTGAGGACCTTGTTAAAATCTGGGATGGGGCATGAGATTCTGCATTTCCAGTAAGCTCCCAGGTATTATCAATGCTGTTGTTTGAAGGACCACACTTTGAATAGTGAGGAATTAAGGTAATATTGGCATCTCTTGCTCATAAACTACATACCCATTACACCATCTTCTCTCCTCAGTTTCCTATGCTTCTCCACTCCCAGTTCCCCTCTTCACACACACACACACACACACACACACACACACACACACGCATAGACACACACATGAATACATACATACACATTGATTCACATATTTCTGCTTGTGTGATTTCCAAGTTTGGAGAGATGTCATAAACACTGTGTTGTGGGTTATGAAAGAAATGTGGCAAAGATCAGGGAGAAAACGGCATATTTTGTTGACAATGTTGGCCTTGGCTACTTTAGCAGAACCTAGAGAAGAACTCCAAAGGGATCTTTGTTCCTAAACAATGTGGGAAAGAACCAGAAGAAAACCACACTTTCTCTGGTATTCTGCTCTGCTTCAATGCCCAAAGGTCCTGGACAGCCCAAGAAAGACAAGACAGTCTGTACCTAAGAGAGAGATATACTTTACCTAAGAGGAAACAAGAAAATCTGTTTTGCACAGCACTGTCTGGTTCTTCCTCCATTCACTGCCCGCAAAGATGCTCCATGAAGTCGAAAGAAATCAGACTCCCAGGAGCCTTTAGTAACATGTAGCTCAGGGTCCTAAGGCCCCTCAAGATGGGACTCCCTTTGCTTGCTGCACCCCAGCTACACCAGCCTTCTTTCTGCTAACCAAATACCTAAGCTCATTCCAATTTAGCCCTTGTGTGCATCCTTCTGCTCTGCCCCTAGTTGTTTGCATGGCTGACACCCTTTTCATTCAAGTCTTAGCTTAAATGTCGTCTTCTTAAGTTGACCTTCCTGTATCTAAAGTATCTAACTCAACCCACCCTCCCTGTTAGTCTTCAGCCCATGATCAAGTTTGATTTTCTTCATAGTATTATATTTATCACCAACTTCAAGCTTCATACTATTTAATTGCTTATTTGCTTATTGTCTGCCTCCCACCCACTAGAATCTAAATTCCATGAGAGTAAGTATCTAATCTGTCTTGCTCACTATTGTATCTCTAGCAAAAGGCACAGCAATTGACACATAAAAGACACTCAAATATTTGTTGTATGAAATAATATCTTTCCATCTCTGTAAACCTCAATATCTTAATCTATAAATGGACAGATGATGCGATCTACATATAAAAGTATAAAGTAAAATAAATGATAAGCACTAGACATGGATCACATAAAATACTCCACAAATATTAGCTTTTATCATCACTATTAATTATTATTTCTGAATTATTAACTCTGAGCACTAAGTGCCTGGCACATAGTAGGTTCTCACCAAATACTGGCTCAGCAAACGAATGAGAACTGCACGGAAAAGTTATAAATACTATGGCTGCCAAAAATTCTTAGTACTACTCAATGGAAATATTGTCACAGCATCTAGGAGTGCCTAAGATAGATAAATGTGTTTTAAAGTTCTCTCCATTATTGATTCCCTGGACCATGAGTTCCCTTTCCTGTACCAGATGCAGCAATGCCAAGAGCCACCATCTCTGGAAGGCTCTGTTCCTTACCGACATGCCATTCCAGATTCTTACCACAAGTATAGGTTCTCCTGAAATCCAGAGCCAGAACCCACCTGTAGGGGGCTCAACTGTAGGGTAACTTACTCCATAACCATCTCTTCTCCCCGTAGTTTTATCCTTGGGACAGGTACCTAAATCTAACTGTGCACGGCAGGCATTGAAAGAGACGCAAAGAAGATTCAGTCATATTCAGGGAGTATGCATCATAAGGGAAAGGAAAAAAGTTGGGAAGGCAGATGTGGTTGTCACACAGTCAGCCCTGTCTTCCCACTCCTCTTTAGGAACTGATTGTTTAAGACGCTGATGTCTTTTTAATGCCACTTCCTTCCCTGGATTCTATCTCCTTCCCTGGATTCTCCACTAAAACCTCCCTGTAGTGTCAGACTCCAGAATTTGGGGCAGCTTTGAATATTTGTAAGCACAGGAACAGCTCTGGTTACCTGGACAGACAGAATAAATGTACTGGGGAAAGGGAGGGGCCAGAGTAGATAAAACCAAATCCCCATCACTAAAAGCAACTATTCTGAATGAAGAATATCTACTGTGTTTTTCCCTCTAAGAAATCAAATATGAAACATGGCAAATAAACAGTCCAATTATTATATTCTCTTAGATTTGAGAGCCAGAAGTTCTCTGAAGCCTATTTAGCTTTGTTCTTGCACGTCTGACACTATTGGTTTTCCTTTTATGAATAACGAAAATCTGAAATAACACAACATTACCCTTAATCATGTTTGTGCCACAGAAATAACATCTCCTTGAAATACAAGCCTTTGATTCTACGATGCCCTCACAAAACACCACTTGCCAACAGCTGGATCTTTTTTTCTTTTATCAAAGAAGTGTTTGAGGCATGGGGATTATTTATTCCTCCTGTCTTCCTTCCAATCTCCCTTCCTCTTCATCCAGACTTGAGATCTGAGATCTGTATGTGTAGAGAAAAGCATACCTCATCTTACTTTCCAAACTCATGGCAAAACTAAAATAATAAGCAATGTCTGTAGATCTGGTGCACACATACACACTGGTTTATAAAAACTAGAACATAGGTACCATTATTAGACCTAAGAAGATTCTGAATAGCATCACCTTAATGTTACATGATATTTTGTTCCATAAATCTAAGAACACACATACGTATTACATGCTATATAAACATTCCCAAACCACTTAACTCAAAGTACATATTTGTTATAAAGCATTATTTCTTGCAATAGTATTGGTTATATAGAGTATTGATCAGGGATATACAGTATTGTCTTACTTTCAAATGAAAAACCCATGACTCTACATTGTATCTAAAATGGGTAATGGATGTTGCTATTTGTGAAATGAAAATATTGCAATGACACTCAAAATGTATTAACTGAAAACTAACTTAGTATTTCACAAACACCTAGTATGTACCCTGTACCAGGCTAGCAGTCAATAGAAAAATAGACAGCCGTTCTCTGCCATCAAGATCTTTCTTAATCTCTCATGGTAAAAAAAATAAGCCAACAATGGAAACTTGGGAAAAATGACAACAACAGTGTCATCTAGGGCCTGGTGATCCACCAGCTTCACCCTCCTGCCTCTTCCACATCCCAACATACATATGTTGATTTTATTGGCTGCAAAGCAAATGTGGTAACATTAAGGGATAGATTAAAAAATAAAGAAGATATGCAATTTTCCTACCTTTAAGAGAGCTTTCCTAGAGAAAACTATCCATTTACCCATATATCCTTTTAGTCTGTGTTCATATGCATTCATATCTTACATAGTTTGATTGGTGTGTACCAAGCACATTGGATTGTATCATCAATGTTTTTCGATAGTATTACATAGTCTTCAAATATTGTTTAAATTATTACATCATATTGCATATTCTAATACATACTTTAACAATTCCTCTATTAGTATGCATTTTTGAGTTTCCTTTCATATAAATTATATAAAGAAAAGTTCTTCCTTTCTTTTTTTTTACAAAAAATTGTCAGAAATTCAGTAGACACATTTTTGGGGATGATTTAACAATCTTTCTTCCTCTATCACTTCTTCCTGCATCCTCTCAGAGTTGTGTAACTACCTTAAGAGAAGTAAAGGACACTAAAATCTGGCTGTGGAAGTCATGGCAGTTATGAGTGGGGAAAATTACAGTGACAATGAACTCCTTTTCCACTCACTTCTGATAATGACCCTCTTCTAATATCATACTTTTCTCAGTCAGCTCCCCACAAGACACAGGCATTTCTTGTTTCAGTTTTGATGCCTCACACCTCACACCTCTATTTCCTCATGTATATTCTTTTTTGCCAGTCCTTAAACTGTCTAGCCACTCAAGACCGTACCTCAAAGACTTCCCCATGCCCAAAAGCCTAGATATTATCTGGACCTGGAGGCACACTATTTAGAGCACACACAGAAACAAATACATCCCAAACAGCTGTTTTACTTTTAAGGAAATTCTTTTATTTGAAAAATCTTTTTTATTGAGCCAGACTATTTGTATTGTCTTCTGATAGGAACTGTTCGGATTGGATTTAAATTGTGGTCAAGTATGTACTCCATGTTCTTATTCACTTTTGGTGAATGAAAGTTAGAAGGATCTCCCGTGGTAACCAGTCATTTTCTAGTGATCCCAGGTTGATATAAAAACAAAACAAAACAAAAAGTAACAACAATAAACCCTATTATTTACTATATTACACTTGTTAGAGTTTAAATTTACTTAGGGAGTTAACACTCGATCACACAAGATTGCAAATAATTAAAAAAACAACTCCCTAATTAGAAGTTACTTATTTTATACAAGCCAAGCAAATACTTTGTAAGTGAAGAAGCCCAAGATTAGATCATGAAAGTCACAAACTCTGTGCAAACATAAGGAAGGGATTGCTGTGAGCTGGCTCTATTTCTGTGTCAGAACAGGCAGAACAAGAGGAACTATTACGGCCACTTTGTTTTGCATTGGACTTGGAAGAGTCAATTCAAATCAGCAAATATATTTTGAACACCTGCAATGTAAAAGGAAACATGCTAAACACCATGAGGGATATGGACAAGTTCTAGCTCCAATAAACTCAAATGAATGTCTTTAAAAGAATGGTCCTGGGCTTCCCTGGTGGTGCAGTGGTTGAGAGTCCACCTGCCGATGCAGGGGACGCGGGTTCGTGCCCTGGTCCGGGAAGATCCCACATGCCGCAGAGCGGCTGGGCCCGTGAGCCATGGCCGCTGAGCCTGCGCATCCAGAGCCTGTGCTCCGCAACGGGAGAGGCCACAAAAGTTAGAGGCCCGCATACCGCCAAAAAAAAAAAAAAAAAAGAATGGTCCTTACCTTTAAGGAATTTTAAATTAAAATTTCTATAGAATACTGCCAAGAAGGCTATTATTTTACTTTCCACTATTCATTTCTCACTGCCAATGTACTTGAATTGCAGCATATTTGAATTTGCTGAATTAGCTTCTTGGTCATCAAAATTTTTCTCAATACATTTGAGGTTACTAGTCCTATGGAGTGACTTGCCCCAAATCACACAGTGTATCTGTCAGAGTATCAACAGAAAACATATGGAAAAATCCAATTAGGATAATTCAAGGAGAGTTTATTTACAAAGGGAACATGTGGACGGGGTAATGTATAGTCTCAAGGCTAGTAACAGCTGAAGAACTGTTGCCACTTCTAGGCTGCAAAGAACAAGGATAAGGAGTGTTACCAGAAACTGGTAGAAGAGGGCTGTAATGAAGGCTGCCTTGAGAGGGACAAGGAACTTCAATGAAGGGACTCACCTGTCTCAAAGCAAGCTCAGAGAGGGATGCAGAGCAATAAGTGCCCCAACATCACTTTCCTATAGCCACTTGAGGTACCTCCACTGGTTAAACTGAACTGTAAACCTGAGAACACAGAAACCCATTAATTAATTCCATAGTAGTGAGCCTTCTGAAACCAAGGGCAAGGTGAAGAACAGTGGAGAGATCTGGAGGGGAAAAGAAACAGTATCTGGTCATATAGCTTTGGTTGTAGTAGAGTTCTCCTAACTCTAAGTCCACTGTCAACTAGAACATAATTCTTCTCGTATTACTCAAGATGCTTAATGAATTGAGTTGAGTTACTGAATTGAACGATAACTTCCCAACAGGAAGGAAGCACTGGGCATGTAATGTTGAGTCAGGGCCCAATGAGAGTGGGTCTCAGACCATCTCCTACTTTTAGAATTGGAATCAGATCAACGAGCTGTACTCGGAAGCAGATGGGAAGCCAGTGTAGTGCCCATGGCCAAGTGAGTAGAATGTTCCAAATGACCAGATCCATTCAGTATCCTCTTTTGCTAAACAGTGACACAACCCAGCATATGACAGGCCAGACACTGTGTGAAGTGTGGGACCATTGCCAAAGACAGATCTGGTTTGGCTTAAAAGAGACATGGTAGTTTTCAGAATTTGAGAGTTAACTCTGTGAAGTGTCTTTCCATGTGAGAAGAGATCTGGCAGGATGAAAAAGTTTAAGAACCATTGGTCCTTTGCACACACCTAAGACCCCTGCTCTAGTCAGAGGTGGAAGTGAACTCCAGAAGACAGGAGTAGATGCACATCTCTTTGTGGGTTTAAAGGCAGCTATCTTAGAAAAAAGAACCCTCCTACACTGTTGGTGGGAATGTAAATTGGTGCAGCCACTGTGGAAAACAGTATGGAGGTTCTTCAGAGAAACTAAAAATAGAATTATCATATGACCCAGCAATTCCACTCCTAGTAATATATCCAGACAAAACTATAATTCAAAAAGATGCATGCACTTCTATGTTCACAGCAGCACTATTCACAATGGCCAAGACATGGAAAGAACATAAATGTCCATTGACAGGTAAATGGATAAAGAAGATGTGGTACATATATACAATGGAATACTACGCAACCATAAAAAAGAATGAAATAATGTTATTTGCAGTAACATGGATGCAATTAGAGATTATCATACTAAGTAAGTCAGAAAGAGAAAAACAAATACCATATGATATCACTTATATGTGGAATCTAAACTATGACACAAATGAACCTATCTATGAAACAGAAACAGAGTCAGGGACATAGAGAATAGACTGCTGGTTGCCAAGGGGGAAGGATGTGGAAGAGGGCTGGATTGGGAGTTTGGAATTAGTAGATGCAAACTGGCATATATAGAATAGATAAAGGACAAGGTCTTACTGTACAGCACAGGGAACTATATTCAACATCCTGTGATAAACCATAATGAAAAAGAATATATCAAAGTGACTGAGTCACTGTACAGCAGTAATTAACACAACATTGTAATTCAACTATACTTCAATTTTAAAAAAAAATAATAAAGGCAGCTCTCCTAAACCTCCACTACAGCAGAATCCCAGAAATAACAATTAATCTTATATGAATAAAAGACACTTCCCAGGAACAGTCATCAGACTGGGAGCACTGACATGTGTGGGCATGACAAGAACAATGGTGGGGCCATTTTAGGATGATATACTAGATATCTTACTAGACCTCTCTCTTTCCTTCTTGAATCTGTATTTAATAATAATGGTGTCCGTTATTCCTTTGTACACATATCTCATTGGGGTATTATGATAATCAAGGGAAAGATTGAAATAGCACTTTGTAAATTATAGAATTTTATACATATCACAATTGTTATTATTACCCATTGTGGGCTGTCTAAGCATCCCAGGAAGGAATACCTATTTCTACTCCTTATGATGGCTATTATCCTGAAAGATGGTTCCATTGCTGATACCTGCATTACAAAGAGAGTTTTCCCATTGTAGCTGGGTGGATAAGGTGATGAAATCTGCCTTCTCAGGGGCCCCAGCTGAATTCCTGGGTCAGCTTCCTCCTTCCCACCCCAGGAACTAGTAGCTAGAAGCAGATGATAACTCTTAGCTCAATATCAAGAGAGGGGCTCAGGGTGCTGTTTGATGAGACCATGAAAAAGTATTCCCTTGCTTCTTGTTCTAACTAGCAAGGCAAAAAGACAGCTGGTGACTGAAGACTCAACAGAGGAGGGGCAATCAGGCCTCTGAGAAATCCTTGGAGAAATCCCAAGGGAAGAAAAAAATATCCTGGAATGGAATAACACATTCATATTAACTACTCCCTGATTAGTAGTTAATTGTTGCAAATGAGTTTACCAATCTTTTCCCTGACTATTAGGAAAGTGTGACCACCACAAAGCTGTCAAGCTATGGCACAGATCTGTATTGTACAAACCTTTGATGACTGGACTTCTGTGAGGAAGCCACAGATATTTGGGCAAGGTGACTCTGGTTACTAGGGGAGGGTGGCCAAGGAAATTTGCCTACAGTGGAGGCTGATCTGGTGCACCTCAGACTGGCTGAACAGACTGGGCAGGTTTTCGGAGATTAGAATATATGGGATAGAGAAAAGAAAATAGCCTTATATGTTGTTTCATCTCACTACTTACTAACAGTTTGGAATTATCTATGTATTGTTTTTCAGAATTCAAATGAATATAGGCACATAGCAGCATAGTGTTCTAGAAGCCAATGCATAAGCATGGTATCTATTTCTAAAACATCATTTTTTCCTGATATTTGAAGAAGGAATAGATTATTGTCATCATACACACATACATACACATGAAGGAGAAGAGGACTTTCTTCTTTGTGGCAAGCTACTCTGAACAACGCACAGCCCCACACACCCCTGTCTGGGGGCTGCTGTTCATATACAGCCATTAGAAGTATTTGGATGGAAAATTCCAAGGAATTCTACTGACGTAAAGCCCTACATGGTAGCGGAGGGACAGGCAGTAGAAAAAGCCCTTAAAGTCTTTTATAAACCTAGAAGTTGAAGACAAAAAATGAGTTATATTAAATTTTTGGTAAACAATATTTAACATGTGCCTGGTGATATCCTAGGCAATATACTGAAGTCCTCCAGGTTATGACTTAAACTAGATCAGGGGCTCCTAAAGTGGACGTAATATCTTCTTGTTCCCTCTCTTCTTCCTGCCACAACCCCTCTGCACATCTTCCACCCCAGTTTCCAGCTGAAAACACATTCACTCATAAACTATCTGAATCATTTTTTATTCCAACAGTGACACTGAATCACTCATCATTTTTTGGAAGACTATGACCCTCAAATATTTTTTCATTTCTTATGATTCACAATGAAATGATGAACCATTACACCCCAAAAGGTTACATTGTTCACCATAAAGTCACCTTGTGAGTGGAAAGCAGTAGAGTCAGAGAGGGGCCAAGACTGAGCTGCAGGCAACAGAGTTCTGGGTTCTGCCATCTTGGAGGAGTGACTGAGGCCACAGCCCTTGACTGATGGAAGTGGGTCTTGCTTTACATCAATATTAGTTCCCTCTTCTCCTTCTTTGTAATTAGAAACATGAAAGTTGGAAGTTTGGAAGGATAGGCATTGGGGAGTAAGCATTTTGAAAGAAAATGCCCTCTAATGGGGTTTCCAGTGAGAAGGAAATTGGAAAATGCAACTAGTAGCAAGAGTCCCTTCCTTCCCAGTTCAATATTGTGGCTCAAGACTTTACAGCCACAAGTCTCCCCCAAATCAGATAATACTCCCTACCCTCAGGTTTCATGATAATAAAGATAACATCACAAAAAAAAGAGGACCTATGTCCTATACAATGCATTCATTATCTAGAATAATTTCCCAGAATATTAGAATCAGAGCTAGAGGAAGATTTAAGAGATTTCTTAGGATATGATATTTTCTTTCCAATAGACAACATATATGGCAAGTCAGACAAATTTCCGTGATGCCAAGACATAGTTGGAGTTTCGTGAAAATAGTAGGTAGCATTTTGCTCTACGTTCACCATGAAGTAACTCTTCTTCTTAGCTACTTGGCTACAGGTTAGATGAGGTAATCTCATTGTGCTTCAGTTTCCTTAGCTGTGAAATGGGGAAAATACCAGACTAACCTCACTCAATGGGCTGTTATGAGAATTAAGTGAGGTAATGCATGTAAAGCACTTAGCACAGTACTTAAATGGCAAAGAATTAACTGTTATAATTATGATTACTATCAGAAAATTATTTCTCTGAGCTTCCTTCACAAGCTCCTTTAGTAGCTAGATAATTCCATGTTAGAGGTACATGGTACTTCCTTTTTTCTCTTTACCTAAATTGCTAACTCCCTTTATTTTTATTTTAATTCCTCTGTGTCAGATGTGTTATTTCCATAATACACTCGAATATTTTCAAAAAGTATGTGGGGTATAAATTATAAATAAAAAATTAAGACCATGCCAGACAAAGATACCACAAAAAAAGAAAATTATAGGCCAATATCACTGATGAACATAGACGCAAAAATCCTCAACAAATTACTAGCAAACCAAATCCAACAACACTTTAAAAGGATCATACACCACGGTCAAGTGGAATTTATGCTAGGGATGTAAGGATTTTTCAATATCTACAAATCAATGTGATACACCACATTACAAAACTGAAGAATAAAAATCATATGATCATCTCAATAGATGCAGAAAAAACTTTTGATAAAATCCAACATCATTTATGGTAAAAAAACCCCAACAAAACACAACTCTCCAGAAAGTGGGCATAGGGGGAACCCACCTCAACATAATAAAGGCCATATATGACAAACCCACAGCTAACATCATACTCAATGGTTAAAAGCTGAAAGCATTACTTTAGGAACAAGACACGGATATCCACTCTCGCCAGTTTTTTTTTTTTTTTTTGCGGTATGCGGGCCTCTCACTGTTGTGGCCTCTCCCGTTGCAGAGCACAGGCTCCAGACGTGCAGGCTCAGTGGCCATGGATCACGGGCCTAGCCGCTCCATGACATGTGGGATATTCCCAGACCGGGGCATGAACTTGTGTCCCCTGCATCGGCAGGCAGACTCAACCACTGCGTCACCAGGGAAGGCCCACTCTCGCCAGTTTTATTCAACATAGTTTTGGAAGTCCTAGCCACAGCAATGAGAGAAGAAAAAAAAAATAAAAGGAATCCAAATTGGAAAAGAAGAAGTAAACTGTCACTGTTTGCAGATGACATGATACTATATGTAGAAAATCCTAAAGACGCTACCAGAAAACTACTAGAGCTCAGCAATGGATTCAGTAAAGTTGCAGGATACAAACTTAATACACAGAAATTTGTGGAATTTCTTTGCACTAACAATGAAATATCAGAAAGAGAAATTAAGGAAATAATCTCATTTACCATCACATCAAAAAGAATAAAATACTTAGGCGTAATTCTGTCTAAGGAGGCAAAAGACTTATACTCTGGAAACTATAAGACCCTGATGAAAGAAATTGAAGATGACACAAACAAATGGAAAGATATACCATGTTCTTGGATTGGAAGAATCAATATTGGCAGAATGACTATACTACCCAAGGCAATCTACAGATTCAATGCAATCCCCATCAAATTACCAATGGCATTTTTCACAGAACAAGAACAAAAAATTTTTTAATGTTTATGGAAACACAAAAGACCCTGAATAGCCAAAGCAATCTTGAGAAACAAAAGTGGAGCTGGAGGAATCAGACTCCCTGACTTCAGACTATACTACACAGCTACAGTAACCAAAACAGTATGGTATTGGCACAAAGACAGAAATATAGATCAATAGAACAGGATAGAAAGCCCAGAAATAAACCCACACACCTATAGTCAATTAATCTATGACAAAGAAGGCAAGAATATACAATGGAGAGAAGACAGTCTCTTCAATAAGTGGTGCTGGAAAACTGGACAGCTACATGTAAAAGATTGAAATAAGAACATTCTCTACCACCATACACAAAAATAAACTCAAAATGGATTAAAACCTTTTCAGATTGACTTCTTTCATTAATATGCATCTTAACTTCTTTCATGTCTCTTTATGGCTTGATAGCTCATTTCTTTCTAGTACTGAATAATATTCCACTGTCTGGATACATCACAGTATATTTATCTATTCACCTGAAAATAACATTTTGGTTGCCTCCAAGTTTGGGAAATTATAAATGAAGCTGCTATAAATATCCATGTGCAGTTTTTTTTGTATGGACATAAGTTTTAAATTCCTCTGGGTAAGTACCAAGGAGCACAATTACTGCGTCACATGGTAAGAGTATATTTAGTTTTATAAGAAACTGCCAAACTCTTTTCCAAAGTGGATGTGCCATTTTGCATTCCCACTACCAATGAATGAGAGTTCCTGTTGCTCCACATCCTCACCAACATTCAGGATTTCGGCCATCCTAATCGATATCTCATTGTTGTTTTAATTGCATTTCCCTAGTGACATATGATGTGGAGCATCTTTTCATATGTTTATTTGTTATGTGTATATCTTCTTTGGTAAGGTATCTGTTAGGGTCTTTGATGTACTTTCTAATAAATTGTTTCTTAATTATCTTTTGTTTCTATCTGTTGTTTCAATGGATCTGGGTTTGTTCTTGCCATCTTATTTGTGCCTTCTATTTGCTAAACTTTTTCTTTCTGTCTTATTTTATTGCTTTCTGTCTTCTTTTGTATTAATCAAATTTGCTTTATTTCCCTCTTTTTCCTCTATTGGTTTGGAAGTTATGCATTTGATTTCTATTTTATTCTTCATCCTTAAAATTTTAACAAACATACTTACTCTACAGCCTAGCATTGATGTTTCTATCCTTCTCTTGAAAAACATAATATTAGAAAACTGAGTATTCCTTCCCACGTTATATGTCATTATTGTCAAAAATCTTATTTCCATCTTGATTTTAATCCTCTGCCCAAATTAATAATCATTGTTATTATTGTTTTGCATTTAATGTTCATTTAGATTTACTTCTGGCATCCTTGTCCTTAAAGTTTCTTTCTTTTTTAGGTAGTTCACTGATGAGGGTCTTTGAGTAATCCAGTGTGGGTGGGAGGGAGCGAGTGTGCTGCAGGGGTACAATGAGCTGGGCAGCTTGGTGCTGCAGCCACTTTTAGGTGGGCACCTCTGCAGCTCCAGCTGCAAGGAGAAGGCAGGATGCCAGAGCCAGGTGTCCCGGTGCTCTAGGACCCCTCACAGTCAGAAGTCCCCGAACTGGTTCTCGTCTTGACAGCAGGCTACCTATAGATTTTGGCGGGATGTGTTTTGTGAGAGAACTCTCAGTTTTTGCTTTTCTGAGAATGTCTTTAATTTTGTTCTCATTTAAATAATTTATCTTAAAAGAGAATTCTAGAATGACTATTTTGGTACCAGTATTTTGAAGGTATTACTTCACTCTTTTCTGATCACTAATGATATTATTGAGAATTCTCCTATTAGATTTTATTCTTTGTAACATATTAATCTTTCCTGTCTTGTTGCTATTAAGAACTTTGTCTTTGTTGTTTTGCAACTATACTACATATGCTTGCATGTAGATTTCTTTTTTTGTTTGTTTTCCTATTCAGGATGCATGGGTTTTTTTAAATATGGGGATTCATGTTGCTAATCAAATCTGGAAAAATTTTAGCCCTGATTTCTTTGAATATTGCCCATTCTCTACTCTCTTTACTTCTTTCAGAAATTCTATTAGTTTTACTTTTTACTCTTTAAACAGCTTTAGTGAGATACACTTAATACCATACAATTCACCCAGTTTAAAGTGTATGATTCAATGGTGTTTAGTATATCCCCAAAATTGTGCAGCCATCACAATATTAAAGCAATTGCATCCCTCATAAAAGAAACACCATAACCGTTAGCTGTCATCCGCCATTTTCTCCCACAATTCTTATTCCCCTATCTTCAGCTTTAAGCAGCTACTGATCTCTTTTCTGTCTCTACGGATTTTCCTCTTCTGGATATTTCATATAAATGCAGTCTTGCAACATGTTGTCTTTTGTAACTGGCTTATTTCAGCTAGCATAATGTTTTCAAGGTTTATCCTTGTTGTAGCTTGTATCAGTACTTCATTACTGTCAGATAATATTTTATTACGTGGATAGATATACCAATTTTGTTTACTCACTCACCAGTTGATGAACATTTTGGCTGTTTCCACATTTTGGCTGTTTCCACATTTTGGCTGTTATGAATAATGCTGCTGTGAACAATCACATACAAATTCTTGTGTGGACATATGTTTCGTTTCTTTTGAATATACCTAGGAGTGAAATTTTGGTTTATATGGAAATTTATGTTTAGTTTTTTGAGGAACTACCAAACTATTTTCCAAGGCAGCTGCACCTTTCTCCTTACCAACCCTTGTTGTTTTCCATCTTTGGATTTTCTTGTTCTGTCCTCCATGACTCTTACCCTATCATTCATATTTCCATTTCTTTCCTGTGGTGTTGCAATCTTGTTAATTTTCTCAGCTCTGTTTTCTAGTTCATCAAATTTCTTCAGCTGTTCATAATCTGCTATTACCCAATATCCTGTGCTTTAAATTAAGTGAAGAATCTTATATACACAGAAGTTTTGTTATATTTTTCGTATTTCTCTTATTCTTATAAATGACACCTTCCACTTTCCTTTTGGCTTCCAAATCTTATCTTAATAATCCAAATAATTATTCCAAATCTTATCTTTAATAATTTTAGCTATACTTACATGAATTTCTCTTTCAGATGATTTGTCTATTATCTCAAGTTTTCTGGATGTCAGTCCTCCAGCCAGCCTTACAAATTAATTATTTGCTGTCTCATGTTTATGGTAGATAATTTACAGGTGTGTTTAGGAACTTTTTTGGGAGGTCATTTTAAGCAAGTATTGTTTTTCCTAAGGGGATCTTGACTCTCTTTCTTCGGGGAGTCTGGCTTGTTGAAGTGTTGCTCTCAAACAGTTTGGCGTTTTCTTCCTCCATTCACCCCATGAGTATAATTCACATGGGAACAAATTTTATGCCAATTTCCTCAGCCTAGGGTTTGAAGTAACACTTAGGTAGGATAAATTTGGGCTCCAATCCCATTAAGGGAATATGGGAAACATTTTCTGATCCACTCAAAACCAGAAAAGAAACAAACATCTTGCACTTTTCCCAAACCAAGTAGTGAGTCCACTTAGTCGGGTTTCCTTGGGGTAGTAGTCCTTCGATATTTTCATCTCTCATCAGAAGCCTCAGTATCTATTTTCCCCTTCTATGGGATCTCTTTGGATCATATATTTAGTCTTCTATCTCTGGGAAGATGTTCAAACTTAAGATTTATCCCTCCCCCCCACACCTTGTACCCCAATCTGTCATGGTTTAAATGGAAGATAGTTCCTCTAGTCTTTATCTCCTTCTCCATCTCTGGCTCACAGGAATTTCTATATCTTTCTTCTAAGCTTAGACATATATTTAAAAAATTGTATTTCAACCAGCATTTCTAGATGTTTGTTATGGACTGAATTTTGTCCCCCACAGAATACATGTGTTGAAGCTTGAACCCCTAAACTCTAACCTTAGAATGTGACTGTTTGGACATAGAGCCTTTAAAGAGGTGATTAAGTTAAAATGAGGCTATTAGGGCCATTAACTCAATCTGATTGGTGTCCTTATAAGAAGAGGAAATTTGGATTAACAAAAAGAGACACCAGGGGTGTGAACACACAGAGAAAAGGTCAAGTGAGGACACAGCAAGAAGGTGGCCATCTGTAAGCCAAGGAGAGAGACCTCTGAAGGAACCAAATTTGATGAAACCTCGATCTTACACTCCCAGCCTTCAGAACTGGGAGAAAATAAATTTCTGTTCTTTAAGCCCTCAGTCTGAGGTAGTTTGTTATGGTAGCTAACAAACTAATATAGTGTCTTAGCACAAGAGTCTTCATCCTTGTCTACTCTGATATTTTTTTCAGAAATGTTTAATTTTTAAAATTATTACCACCACCTTCCCTACTTCCACCTCATAAAAGTTAGTGCACTTTTCTACACAAGGAAAATGCTTTATAGAGGTTTCTTATATTATTTAAAAACAAACAGTTGATGAGGAAAGGTAGTTTTTAAAAATTGGTGTCACAGTAAGATAAATAAGATGGGGTAAAACAAATGCTGGTTTTATTGATACAATATTTCAAAGACTCCCTGAGTTCAGGCTATTTCCAGAAACTTGGAATAGACAGACTATGGACAGACTTGGGAGAGCTGGAAGACAGTGTTTCTCCTCTGGGGAAGTACAGAATTATTCCAGCTTCCTAGAAAGTCTCTCTATATCCATATTACTCAGGCTACCCAAGCAGCCCAAACTTTGGGATTTCATTCAAAAGGAAAATGACTCATTCTATCTATCATGCTAGGCATACTGTCAAACACCAAAACACATATGCAATATTACCTAATGAAAACTTTCACCACTCAAAGAAGCCATTGGACTCATGATCAGTTTTCTACTAGGGCTTGCTTAGGAAAGACCAAGTGATCCTTGAGTGAAGTTAGGAATGGATAAGACTGAAAACTAAGTAAATGAAACAGGACAAAGAAGACACCACTACTGTGGGTGGGGGGAATGAACACATTGAATATCTGGAGATAATCCACTGCAGGGGTTTGCGGGGAAGCATGGAGGGATGGAGGGAGGAAAGGAGGAAGGGAGAAAGAGAGAGAACACTAATGATGTTATCTCTTGTTACCTTAGCAACTACCTGGTCAAACTGAATTGCAAGGATTGATTAAACAAAAGTATATACCAGATGATTTAAGGAAAATTCTGTGGATTTTTGTCTTATAGGACTGGGATTTCTAATATCACTGAATTTGGACTCCCAATCATCTTGAACATGAATATGTTCATATGAGTTCAAATAATAAAAAAGTCACAGTCAAGTTTATTGGGAATGGATGCTGTGAATATGTGGGTGCTTTGGGAAATAAATGCCCATGAAAAAGAGAAACAAGGAAATATGATAAGGAAGGAAGATGAGAAAAAAAGAGAAAAAGGAATGAGAAGGAAGTCAGATCTGAGACTTTTCTGTAAGAGTTAACATCTATTCACATCCAAATTGATCCAAAATTCATTTGAGGAGTCAGATAAGTTAAAGTTTTAACTTATGTTTAATGTTCTTATTTAGCACCAATTAATTACAAGTGTCATAAAGGTAGAAAAATATGCAGTGTCTCATCCACCTTGATGCCAATATCAGAGGAAAGCAAATGTCAAAGATGGGGCCCAATGCCAAGTTGGTAAGGCATCTCCCAGTGATCTAAATCAAGAGGGAAGACTCTAGAGCAAGACTGTCAGAGTTTGAATCCTAGTTTGCCACTGTGCAGCCTTGAGCAAGTTACTTAACTTCTCTGTGCCTTAGTTGCCTCACTTATATCATATGACTAATAATAGTATTTACCTCATGAGGTTGTTATAAATTAAATCAGTTAATCTTTGTAAAGCACCTTTAACAGTTCCTGGAATATAATGAATGCTATAGAAATGTTTGTCAATAAAGTAAATGCACACATTTAATTAATTTGTTTTCCATGAGAGAGCAATGAACCCAAAATAGGTTTGCTGAATTGAAATGAATAGTTGCTTAGAACTCTGATAGTTTTAGATTACAGAACCAAAATAGTGAACTCATAAAGAATTGGCCTGTCTATAGTTTTCCAAAGTTAAATATGGAAAAAGCATGAATTCAGTTTGTTGAAAATGCTGTATCTTGAAGCAGCAAAAATTTCTACATCTTCCGTCAGTAATGGGGCTTCATAAGGCAAGAAAATATAGGAAAGACATAAAATGCTCCACAAGCATGGTTGGGTTTTCACTTGCCTTGTCTTCTCAGCCTTTACCTGTCCAAAATTAACTCAGCAAGCCTGCAAGAGAATTCTCTGACCTGGATGGTGTGTGCCGTATGCTGAGGGACAGTACTCACTTATCTGTTCAGTGACCTTCGCTGGTTTCTCTCCAGGACACCTTCAAGGGGGCCAGAGTGGTCCCTGGGGCTAACATAATTTGAAGATATTAATTACCCAAAGTCTTTGTGAGGGAGAATGAAATACTTAAATTATAAAATCATCCTTAAAAATGTACTATCAAGTGTAAAGAAAATAGAAATGTTTCCATGAAAGAGAGGGGAAAATTTTGGCACATCAGATATCTGTCCCCTCAGCCTATCACAATGCTTCCATCTTCTGCTTATCCAAGCTGGCTCTAAGAACAACTATTTTCCCCCAGCTTTGGCTGACCAAATGGTTGTCCTCTAATGGATATTTGACCAAATTGCCTTCACTTGGAAATATGCCAGAAAGGAATTCTCTACTGAGGAGCTAATTGTACCACGGGCAAGAGTCACGGAACAGATGCACGAAACATCAGAATTAGAGGAGATTCATGCCAATACCCTGGACTGGAAATCATCTATTTCCATGTAGGGATTTAATCTCTCACTGAAAATGTCCTGAATTCCAAGCACGAGATTTGGGATTACTACCTAAAATTTTATTTAATTAAAGAAGAGTCATAGATAGAACTCCTGGCCTATTCTCTGGTTTGAATAGGAATGAGAAAAATACTTATTTAAGTATATTCTTCTCAGTATATGAGAGACTGTGCTAAGAGTTTGTAAAGGTAAAAAGCACACCAAGTATATAAAATATACTTCTTTTATATGATCTTTCTTTTTTAAACCACTCTATTGAGGTATGATTGACATACAAAAAGCTATACATATTTAACGTCTACATGTTGATGAGTTTAGAGATTAGTATACATCTGTGAAACCATCACCACAATCTGTCATAAATGTATCCATAAAATTCTTGATATTTAGACATAAATTTTTGCACATTACTTGGTGGTGACATTTGTATTAGGTTATAGATTTATTCATGTAATATAATCACTTTAGTAATAAATGTATCCAAATTTTCTTGCCAAGGTAGATAATTTCGTAGAGATGTTCTAGAAATTATACAACATGAATTGGGAGGGAAATACTCACTAGATTTTACATTAAAGGGCTGGTTGCCTGTCTGTATTTCACTTTTCTGTTCTTCACTTAAAAATAAAACTAGCAGAACAAAATCCAATCATCCTTTTTGTTTGTTTTCTGACTAAATGGGAGTATTTTACATTAAAGCCCACAGAGGGAGGTCTCATTGACCTGGCTGTCTTGCTGACCCATTATTAACAGATCTCCAGTAGAAACAAGATTTTTGAAGGTAAGAAGCAGATAATTTCAGATTTCAGATGACACTTTGCTTTTAGAAATTTAGGAGGGGAATAGTAATGTGATTACCTCCAATTTCAAGTCACTCCCTTACAAATGGTCCATGATGGGTGCCAGGCCCATGAGGCTTGTTTTATGCCAAGAGCCCAGGGCAGCCACATGGGACCTCAAACAAGATGAGCAAGAGAGAAGCCAGAAAGATGGAGCAAGTAAGATGAAGCAGAGGTGAGAGATCCCTCTGTCTGCAACATGAGAGGGACTTCCAACTACCCAGTGTCCACCCAAAAAAGACACAGCTTTCCCTGGTTTCCTGCCCTCGGATGCTGTGAAATTGTTTAAATTGACTTTAGAATCCAGAGAGCATATGAATACCTGTTGAATATAATCCAGACTGAATATTACAAGGCCCCCTTCCCTTACTTTGTAATTTAAAATAAAAACAATTTTAACAATTGAATGCAGAAAGTGCAATTCTCATACTGGTAATAAAAGTAGAGGAGTTTCTTTCTAAATGTTCCAATTGTGAAATTTGGGTAAGTTTATCAAAGCTGAAAAACTCTAATTTCTTTGGCTACCACTGCTTTTCTCGTGGCCAGTATCAGTTAATTCAAAAGGTAAAGGAAAGTAAGAAGGGAAGAGAAGGAAAGGGGAAGGAATGAAGGAAAGAAGAGGGAGAAGTTGTACTGAAATAAGGTCATTAATTCCTTATTATAATAATTAATTCCTTATTTATCTTATAAGGTCTTAAAATTTTCAGGGGTAAACGGCATGCCATTTTTTCAATGTCTATCCCCCAGTAATTACTTTAAAACTGTCCTTTCCAAAGCACACCTTGCCAGAGAAAAGCAAGTGAGAGAATCAAGTTCCAAGAGGAAAGAGATGCTGTCAGTGGTGTCTGAGCACCCAGCGCAATCTGCCACAGTCAGAGCATGAAGGGCATTGGTTGAGCAAATAAATGGGAGCAAGAAGATGCTGCTTATTTTCATATAATAACTCAACTCACCGATGAAAAGAAAAACATGTAATCAATCAGTTGTTGTGTCTTAAATAAATAGCCGTGCTCCAGTGGCTCTCTCGACATTTTTGTTGAAGTGACCTGCTTATAGGTTGAATTGACTGCTGTATCTTTTCCCGTAAAAGGACCAAAAGGGCTGTCTACTCTGTCCACATTTCACTCTGTAGTTTTCTTTTGGGCCAGAACCATTTTCATATGTCACAAGGAACTTGACCTTATTTTCAAGGTCCTGGAGCAGCAAGCTAGTGCTGACGTTGAGGTCAGAATATTGCACTCCTGAAGCTCTGTGCAATCATCCTTGCAGAGCGCAGCCTGCTTTATTCAATCAGCCTGAGAGCAGTGCTCTCACCATTTTATGAAAGAGGAACTCGGAGGTAACCTGCACAGCACCAGCCTGCTCTCTGCCTTTGTGGCCGCTCTCCTCTGCTGGAGTCAGATTGGGATGAGAATTTGGACTCTGCTACTTACAAACCAGGTAACCTTGGGTAAATCTTTGCTTCTCTGAGCCTCAGAATCCACACCCTAAGTGAAAATAATCAAACCAATCTCATTGCCCTGTTTGAAGATTATATGATAGTAAATCCCTAATGCTCATAACCTGGAATATGGCCAGTTTTTGTTAAGTGATACTTATCTCTTTCCCTTTTGCCCCCTTTCCCACCTATTATGTACCTAAATGATGCTAAAGAGAAAGTCAGAAAAATGGCCTGAGGTTGGCTCCCCCAAACCTCCCTATTGTAAAAAATCTCACTCAATCATTGCCAAAACACCTTTCCTCAGTCTCAAGATCGAGGTGGCTAGATTAATTGCGCAGTGACCTCTGAGAGCAGTTTTATAGATTTTTCCATGTTTGCTCGGGCACAGAAGAAACAAGACCTGAGTTCTTGGTGCCAAAGTGGTTTTTCTATTACTGACACGAAAAGATGACAGTAAAAATTAGCAAATAAAATGCTCATCCCAGGAATGATTAAAGTGGTGTGAACACAGCCCTGCATTCTAATCAGCACCGTCACAGTAGGGAGAGAAAATTGTTGCAATATTAAGTTAAAACTTCGTGAATCAATTCTTAATGCACAGAAACAAAAATATAAAATGACTCCTCTCCATTGAGGTGATATGATTTTTCCCTCTCCTCTAATCTCTTTCCATCAAAAGCCTGGAGGTGGAAAGGGGAAATGAATGGATCACTTGAGTAGCTGCGATGTGATATGATCTGATAGGAGCCAATGGGATGCAGCGTTTCAGCACGGGTGATGTACGCATGCATGGCAAACACATTCAGCAGCAGCGCCTGAGCCATTCACTCCTCTCCTACTGCACAGGAAAACAGCAGGAGATGCTCTCACAGCCACTGCAGAAAAATCCCAGGGCTGCTTGCCCAAAACAGTGAACCCTATGGTTCTTCCACATGACTTTGCTTACCTCCATTTGCCCTGGTGGCTGCTACCCACATTGCTATAGTACAAAGCACCCCCGGTTTGATTTCTGTGTGTGATTTTGGCCAAGTCACTTGACCTTTCATTCATTTATTAATTCATCCGGTGAATATTTATTGAGTACCTTCTGTGTGCCAGACACTGTATAGGGGCTGGGGATACAATGGTAAGCAAAAGCAGATCTGGACCCTCTCCTCATTGGGTTATGAAGAGATGGGTATGGATAATGTATGATTATCCAGTCGTACATTATCCATATGCAACTGGGACAATGACTAATAACAGAAGGACGTGACCTAGTTAAGGAGGTCAGGGAGCAGTCTTGTAAAAGCAGAATAGGAACACAACTGATAGGATGATTTCAAAGGCATCAAGAGTCTGAGTTATCCAGGATGAATCTTGGAATGGGCCTTGAAAGATGGATAGAATTTTGGTGGATGGAAGTAATATGGTGAAAAGAGAAGAGGTGGCGTCGTGTTCAAAAGTAGGAAAGTGATTATCAAGGACCTGGGTGAAAGTGAGGCTGGTAAGAGTGTGGGCAAGAGGGGCTGTCCCTAGAGAGCCCTTAGGGTTGTGCCTATAGCTGGTGTTACAGGTATTTTGGAGGACTTGGAGAAAGTAGGTAGAATTAGAATTGGTAAACCGGGGAAAAAGGGGTCTAATGTTTTGTTTTTCTAAATGAAAACAACTTCATAGCTTTTTCCTCTTATTTTAACTGTAGTACACACACCTTGCAAAACATTTTCAGCAGTATAAAAAGTACTGTATATGAAGACAACAGAATTTATATATAATGCCTCTATTCAAAGAATTGTCTATTAGTATTTTGGCATATAGGATTTTAGATATTTTTCTTTACATACAGACATGCATCCACACGCACAAGGGCACATATGGTTTTAAATGATGCCGTACTGAGAATATTACTTTGTAAGCTGCCTTTATCACTTTTTGATATTCCCTGGGCATTTCTCCAATTCAACAAGTGTATGACTTTTTCATCATTTTCATAAAAATGGTAGATGCCACTATATGGCTGCACCACAACTTATATAATTAGCCCCATGGTGATGGATATTATTTTCCAAGTTTGGACTATTGTAAGTCACCTTCTGATAAACATCCTTCAAGAAGCCAGAGTATGCAAAAAAATGCCAGCCTGCCTTTGAAACCCAAGATTACTGTCTAGCTTTATCATCTGACAGAGAGGAATGTTGTGGAAAGTGCGCTGGGCTAGATGGTAAAGATGTTGAAAACCTAACATCTCAGCTCTTGCCTGAGAAATCTTAGAACAGTCACCTGGCCTCTCTGAATCTGAATTTCCTCATATGTAAAGGAGAGAGGGGGGTTGGTTGGGGTGGGGGTGAGGGGTTGGGGGAGACGAGGGCATGTTAGATCACAAAACACTTCCCAAAACTCTAATTCTGAGCAAAATTAATAGCGGTTCTTTGGTAAACATAATGGTTCTGCTGCAGAATACGTTTCAAAACACTGGATAATGTGTTGTTTCAGAGAATGGGACCTGTTATATTACTAAATTGGGTTCAAATCCTGGCTTTGTCTCTTACCAACTGTATACCATTTGTAAGTTATTTAATGTCTCTAAGCCTTGGTTGACTCAGCTCCAACCAGAGGCTTGGTTAAATAGTTAAATTACACCCACAAGTACAGAGTTTTCTACTTAACATGTTCAATAAATGTTAACTATTACTCTTGCTGAATTATTTGAAAAGTTATTGGCATCTCCTTGTAATAGCATCAGCAAGCATTCTACTAAGAAATCCCAAAAGCAGAAGGTTGTGACCGTCCAATACTACCTAGCATAACACGCCGCCATGAAATCTTTCAATTCAATACTACAGCCCCTTACTAGACACTTGCTTAGCCGGTGCACAATAAGAGGGTACGGGTACAGAGGGCCAAATCAGAGCTTGCAGAAAACAGACAGCTACTACACATTTCTGTGGGCTGTGTTGGACAAAAGATAGAAACCTACCTGAGAATAGATTTTTTAAAACCAAACTTAGTGTATTAAAATCCAAAATAATTTATTTATAGAATTCAACTAAAGTTCTGCTATTTGATTTCACTGATTCTGTACTTTGGGGTATTTAGTATAGTCAAGGAAAAAGTATGAGCTTCAAGTGTCACCTTAATTCTTCCTGGAAGCTCTTTTACTTAAGCAGCATATGGACAAGTCTTGTCATAGAATCTCATGAGGTTAGAAAGGGGAGTGGTGTAAAAATCTGACCTTCTGATTTTGCCCTTAGAAACCTTCTGTATTTTTTCCCTTTTATCTTTCATTTAATAGACTCACCCTAGTGGGAATGTAAAGATACAATTAAATTAGAAGACATCACCCCTGTCTTTGTGGAGCTTATAATCTAAACATGGTGACAACTTACATAAAATTAATGGAAATATGAAATATTGAGACATTGGGACCACTGGAAAGAATTATGAGCCAGTCTGATAGAGGCTCTGGCCACAATAAACCTTCATTCTATTAAGTGGTGATAAACACTTAGCGAATAAACAACCACTGTAAATAAGTAAATGCATAAAGTAAGGATATTCCAGAAACTACTTATTAAAGAAGACCATAATGACAGCCTTGTGATAGTAACCGGTGGCAATGGGAAGTGTTTGGGGAAAGCTCGGTGAGGTCAATAAATAGAAAGAAGCCACTGTGGCTGAACCCAACTGATGCAAGAATGGAGGGGGTGGTGTCAACAAGAGTCATTGGCCAGATAATGTCATGTCTGGTAGATATTGGCAAAAACTTGGGACTTATTCAAGTGTTAGGGGCAGCCATTGGGGAGATTGGATCAGAAGAGTAGTATGATATAATTTACTTTTTAAAAAGACCTCTTTGGCATTGGTGGAGACTAGATTATGAGGTATAGAGCGTGATAGAAGGGAGACTAACTATTGTCCATTAATGAGTGATAAATGCTGCTAGCTGGTCATCCAAATCCAATTTTTCCTTCTTCCTGGACACAAGGCTATAGGATATTCCCCAGTTTCTCTTGTAGCCATGTGTAAGGCTTATCACTGGAATGTGAGGAAAATAATGTGTGAAATTTCATTCTCATTTGTTTGGAAAGAAACCCCTAACCCTGGGCTTCTTATTTCAGTGACTTAATCATTTTACCTTAATTAATGCACAAGGCAATAAGAGCAGCATGCTAACACATGTGAAAGTCTCTCCATTAGAAACGTCCAAGGTTTCAATCTGGGCAGTGTCCTTCGGAACTTATTTAGTATTGAGACTATGGTTAGAAAAGCAACTTTACAAATTATTTATATCAACTAAAATCAGAGCATAAAAAAAATTTTAAGTGATCAGTCAAATGTTTTTCTCCTTGAAAAAGAGCCAAGGAAAACAAAGCTTTATATGTGTTTATTTCTTTAACCATAAAATTACATTTATCCAGGTAAATTTCAAGGCTTTTTGTTTGTTTTGATGCAGGAGAGCCCCCATTTTTAACAATCTAAGCAAAGGATAACAGCATCATTGGTGATTTACAATGGTGCTCAAGGATGTGTCCTGATATACTATTTTCATAAAAAGGAGACCAGGCTGTTCTCCAGGTGTCCTGAACCTCCCAGGAGTCACCCAGAGCACATTTTAATTTCTTGCATGGATAATGAATGGAAAATTTGTCCATGAAAAATTAAAGGTAGTGAGAAGAAACTAATAGATTATTTCCATTCTTTATGTGGCAAAACTTACTAGCTGCTTATCTAACATGTCATCTTCCCTTCCAACTTACTACTAAAACCTTGATTTTTAGGTGGATACATTGATGTGCTAAATAAAGGACTACATTTCCCAGCCACCCTTGCAGCTAGGAGTAGTTGTATGAAAAGTTCCATCCAATGAAATGTAAGCTAACGTATTATTTGAGAACTCCTGGAATTCTCCTTAAAAGAAGGTTTCCCATTGAGGAGTGCACTTCCTCTTCTCTGCTGACTGTAATGCAGATATAGTATCTGACTGAGATGACCTTAAGGGTGGATGCTGAGAACTAAGGATGTCAGAGCACAAAGATAAGTGCCTTCATCTTTATGATGAAGATATCATAAAACTACCATTTCAACCCTGGACTAACACCTTCCAAACTTCCTTCAGGTGAAAGGAAAAAAAAAATCATCTTATTTAAGCTACTATTATTTGTATTTTGTTATATACAATGAAGCTCACTTTTTTTTAAACATTTTTTTAACATCTTTATTGGAGTATAATTGCTTTACAATGGTGTGTTAGTTTCTGCTTTAGAACAAACTGAATCAGTTATACATACTCATATGTTCCCATATCTCTTCTCTCTTGCATCTCCCTCCCTCCCACCCTCCCTATCCCACCCCTCTAGGTGGTCACAAAGCACCGAGCTGATCTCCCTGTGCTATGCGGCTGCTTCCCACTAGCTATCTATTTTACGCTTGGTAGTGTATATATGTCTATGCCACTCTCTCACTTTGTCCCAGCTTACCCTTCCCGCTCCCCATATCCTCAAGTCCATTCTCTAGTAAGTCTGCATCTTTATTCCCATCTTGCCCCTAGGTTCTTCTGACCATTTTTTTTCTTTCTTTTCTTTTTTTTTTTTCAGATTCCACATATATGTGATAGCATACAGTATATGTTTTTCTCTTTCTGACTTACTTCACTCTGTATGACAGACTCTAGGTCCATCCACCTCACTACAAATAACTCAATTCATTTCTTTTTATGGCTGAGTAATATTCCATTGTATATATGTGCCACATCTTCTTTATCCATTCATCTGTCAATGGACACTTAGGTTGCTTCCATGTCCTGGCTATTGTAAATAGTATTGCAGTGAACATTTTGGTACATGACTCTTTTTGAATTATGGTTTTCTCAGGGTATATGCCCAGTAGTGGGATTGCTGGGTCGTATGGTAGTTCTATTTTTAGTTTTTTAAGGAACCTCCATGCTGTTCTCCATAGTGGCTGTATCAATTTATATTCCCACCAACAGTGCAAGAGAGTTTCCTTTTCTCCATACCCTCTCCAGCATTTACTGTTTGTAGATTTTTTGATGATGGCCATTCTGACCAGTGTGAGGTGATACCACACTGTAGAAACTCATTTCTAAATTGACAGTATCTCATATATTTAAACCTAATATCTAAAACCTTCAATATCTCAAGTTTCCATTGACTTGTATATTGGTCCCTTATCAAGTACTAGATTCTCCAGAGACACAAAAGAACCATAAAACATTGTCTCTCTTTAAACATTTCCTTACGCTAGTTGGGCAGGCAGAATAAAAAGTGAAAACAATAGCAACTGTGCTAAATTGGATAGAAGTGACGGTGAATTTTAAAAAGTGGAAAGAAGTCTACAGCATGTGTAGAAGGGGGAGGATTCATAGACAGGTGGGATGTGGGCTTGGTTTATATGATGGCCATTTATAGAGTAGTAGAGGACAGTGATTAAGTGTATGGATTCAGGACCAGACCATCTGGGTTCAGATCCTCTTTCCACTGCTGTTAACTCTGTGTCCTTGAGCATATTATATAATCTCTCATGCCTCAGTTTTATAATCCATAAAGTATAGGAAATAATATCTACTTTATAGAGTTATTGCAACGAGTCTATTTGTTGATATATATGTAAGTACACAGAGGAGTGTGTGGCATATAATAAGTGCTCTCTAGAATTTAGCTGTTATGATTATGATTCCGATTCAGACTCTTTCTGGTAACACGCTCTCTTCACTTTGGGAACTCTTGCTCATACTTCATTATAATCATGGCACTCCTCTCCCCCACCATCTCACAGGTGAATAAAAGGGCCCAAATTAGGCCAAAGAGTAACTCACCCACGGGCCACTTTGATTATTCCAGGAAGTTGACATGTGCCCTAATATAAGGCAGGCAGAATGTTCCCTAGAATCTTTAGAACCGAAGCTGAGGAAGAGGGATTCTCCCCTTTTAGGAAGACTGGAAAGAGATGGACCTACAAACTATGGGTCCAAACTCACAGAAGAAACTGGTTTAAGAAGAAATCACTAGTCCTGAGTGAGCAGGGCCCTACACTTTGAAGGGCCTTCCTTGAGTATGTTAAAGCCCCCTCTGGCATCTGGGACAAGCTGGGTTTGGCAGTGACATCTGTGTGGCCTCTGAGCCTAGATGAGGACCTCTGTGTCCCTAGTCCCTCTTTCTTCCCTTTGGCATGCTCTCAGGCCCACTATTCCTGCACATAGCGTTGACCAGATGCTCTGAGGAACTCTGGGGTTTTTGCCTATATGGTCATCGCAAGACCCCATGCCCAAACCCTGATTTTATATTCCTTCTGCCCAGTGTGGTATTTCTTTCACAGGATATTGGCTGAGGAGATTGGGGGATTGAGCTGTCAGAACAGGATGCCTAGGGGTGACCCTGAAAGCCAGTGTATAGGGAGATGCAGAAAAAAAAACGGAGACATTTCTGATGGTATTCCAGGTCCAGAGAATCAGAGCTGTCTGATTACTGCAGCCCTTCCTTTAATTTTGTGAACTACCCAAATATCATGCCACTAATTTCTGTCCATTTGTCTACTCATTCATTCATTTATTTATTTAATTTTTGCTTAAAATAGTTCAAGCTGGGATTTGGGTACCTGAAAAGATGACAGACCCCAAAAATACAGTTTTAAAGAGAAGTACAGTGAAAGGGGAGTGGATACCTGGCAAAAAAGAACAGCACTAGCCAAGACACAGAAGAGAACTGGATTAGAAAACTCACTTATGCCATGTCAGTGTCATTACTCACTAAATGTGCTGCAACTCTAGCAGAGACAAGGCATCCCTTCTGCCACCATTTGCAAGATCATTACTTCTCACAGGGAAGAGTACAAATGCATCCAAACCCATAAGTATTGCTCTGATTTTCACCCTTCTCCTCAATCTCATGAGAAGTCAGTTTCTCTTTTTATGGCCAATAGAATTTCCTCACCTGCGATAGCTCCTCTAAGCATCCTCATGGAGAAACCTCTCTCCAGGGAGGAGTTCAAGGTGGACCCAAGAGATTTCTCCAGAGCCTCTCATTTGTCCACATGCACCACCACTTCTTTAGGTAGATTTACATATTCTGGACCTCATCATGCACTTTTAAGGTAGTTTCTTGATTCTTTTGTTTCCCTGGGTGTCTTTCATATCACCTGCAGGAGAAGTCCAGGCCAAGTCTTAAGGATAATCTCAATTTGTCAAATGAACTTGAAGGGATCATCTCACCTCTTTATATTTCAAGTTCCCTGCCTGTAGATGAAAATAATAACATGGTTCATGCTATAAATGCAAATATCTAGAGTGTCTCCACACATAGGTCACAGATGCTTGCTTTGATCACCTCTAAACACTCAGAAAAAAAGTTTAAATCTATATGAGGGCTAATTTTTGTGGAAGTCTTTGTGTCTGGATTTAAATCATTCTTTTTAAAAGTATTACTATGTTTGGAAAGCAAAATTTAGATTTTGAGTAACAGACCATTTTAGATTCTCCCCTAAGTCGACTCAAGTGTTGCTGTCCATTAAAGAACAGTATGTAGATCAGCAAAGGATTCCAGAGTCTTATTATATGATCATATTGAAATTTTAATCATCCCATGGAAAGAAATCATTCCATCCTATGGAAAGAAAATAATTACTATTAAAAAGAGCAAACTTTTCATATTCCAGGATAATAATGAATTTCTTTTCTAAATCCATATGTAATAATGAATAAAAAACTCAAGACAGGTGTTAACTGACAGGTGAGTGCACAAAGTAGGCATACTGTATGACTTAGCTGACAATATTCTACACTCTTCCAAGTTCACTGGAAAGTTTCCAGTGCCAAAGAGCTTCTTTAATGTTTTCTGGTACGTTGGTGCATCCCAACCCTTTACATGTCATGGCACACCTTAAAATAATGCTAAATATATATGAGGACTAGGCTACTGCCACCTTGCCCAAATCACCTTATTTCTAAACCACCGTTTTCTTATTTATGAGTGGAAGAAAAATAAAAGTCACCACTGTGAGGATTAAATGAGATCACGAATGTGTTAAACCACACATAATATATCATGGAGGTATTTTATGGTTTGCCTGAGCAGAGTCACACTGAGCAGTGACACTTTTCCAACATCCAAAAATAATTAAACTAAGCAAGCTCAAATAAAGTGTGTTGCAGTGGCAAAACAATGGCAAAGGAGAGTGCCACCCACTACACAGGAGAAATTTCAGTCTGCTCTCCCCACCTCATGAGCTGCTCCTAATCCACCTTCCCTTACACAAACACCTCAAATCAAATCTGATTGGGTGACACTTGTCTTCCTTGTCCTTCCTCTCACCTTCTCTATCTGTATCTTCTAATGTGACTCAGTCAACTTGTCATGGTTTGTTTTAGTCCTTCCCTTCACCCTTCACTCCAACCCACACAAGTCACAAAAAATGAAGACAGCAAATTCAGAATTCTCCTTATTGTGAGGAGGAAGAGAAGGAGTAGATCCAGGGATCCCCACACATTAATATTTGCCCAGTAGAGAGATGATACATAGGTAAGTAGATAGATAAAATCAGTCATTACAGGACTTAGGATTTAGTAAACATTCAATATATTGTCATTACGATGATGATGATGATGATGATGATGAGAGGCACAGCGGAGAGCATGGAAGAAATGGGCCAATCGTTGGCAAGAATGCCGAGAAGGGTAGCAGTCTAAGGGAAGAAATCTGAACTGAGTCTTCCCTTTAGGAAACTTGGGATGCATTGTTAAAACAAAATGATTACCACTTTTGAGAAGCATTTCAGGGCAAGCTGGGTGAAGTACAGACAGACCAGATTTAGCTATAAGTATAAGGACAACCTGTGAGTTGCTAAAAAATAAGAAATTCATCTGAGAATCCAGGTATACTATTCCTCAGCTACTGGGTTTTTTTAACCCTGTTCTGTCTTGATACAGAGCTATTTTTTGGTAAGAAGCTGGAGTCTGCTTTTTTTCTAGTTAAATTATTGTGGTCACTCTTTTTTTTTTATACTGCAGGTTCTTATTAGTCATAAATTTTATACACATCAGTGTATACATGTCAATCCCAATCTCCCATTTCATCTCACCATCACCACCCCCCGCCACTTACCCCCCTTGGTGTCCATACGTTTGTTCTCTATCTGTGTCTGTATTTCTGCCCTGTAAACCGGTTCATCTGTACGATTTTTCTAGGTTCCACATATATGCGTTAATATACGATATTTGTTTTCTCGTTCTGACTTACTTCACTCTGTATGACAGTCTCTAGATCCATCCATGTCTCTACAAATGACCCAATTTCAGTCATTTTTTTTGGCTGAGTAATATTCCATTGTATATATGTACCACATCTTCTCTATCCATTCATCTGTTGATGGACATTTAGGTTGCTTCCATGACCTGGCTATTGTAAATACTGCTGCAATGAACATTGGGGTGCATGTGTCTTCTTGAATTATGGTTATTGCTGGGTCATATGGTAATTCTGCTTTTAGATTTTTAAGGAACCTCCATGCTGTTCTCCATAGTGGCTTTATCAATTTGTATTCCCACCAACAGTGCAAGAGGGTTCCCTTTGCTCCACACCCTCTCCAGCATTTGTTGTTTGTAGATTTTCTAATGATGCCCATTCTAACTGGTATGAGGTGATACCTCATTGTAGTTATAATTTGCATTTCTCTAATAATTAGCGATGTTAAGCAGCTTTTCATTTGCTTCTTGGCCATCTGTATGTCTTCTTTGGAGAAATGTCTATTTAGGTCTTCTTCCCATTTTTTGATTGGGTTGTTTGTTTTTTAAATATTGAGCTGCATAAGCTGTTTATATATTTTGGAGATTAATCCTTTGTCCGTTGATTCATTTGCAAATATTTTCTCCCATTCTGAGGGTTGTCTTTTCGTTTTGTTTGTAGTTTACTTTGCTGTGCAAAAACTTTTAACTTTCATTAGGTCCCATTTGTATATTTTTGTTTTTATTTCCATTACTCTAGGAGGTGGATCAAAAAAGATCTTGCTGTGATTTATGTCAAAGAGTGTTCTTCCTATGTTTTCCTCAAAGAGTTTTATTGTGTCCAGTCTTACATTTAGGTCTTTAATCCATTTTGAGTTTATTTCTGTGTATGGTGTTAGGGAGTGTTCTAATTTCATTCTTTTACATGTAGCTGTCCAGTTCTCCCAGCACCACTTATTGAAGAGGCTGTCTTTTCTCCATTGTGTATCCTTGCCTCCTTGTCATAGATTAGTTGACCAGAGGTGTGTGGGTTTACCTCTGGTTTTTCTATCCTGTTCCATTGATCTATGTTTCTGTTTTTGTGCCAGTACCATATTGTCTTGATACTGTAGTTTTGTAGTATAGTCTGAAGTCACGGATGCTGATTCCTCCAGGTCCGTTTTCTTCCCTCAAGATTGCTTTGGCTATTCAGGGTCTTTTATGTCTCCATACAAATTTTAAGATTTTTTTTTCTAGTTCTGTAAAAAATGCCATTGGTAATTTGACAGGGATTGTATTAATCTGCAGATTGCTTTGGGTAGTATAGTCATTTTCACAATATTGATTCTTCCAATCCAAGAATATGCTATATCTCTCCATCTGTTTGTATCATCATTAATTTCTTTCATCAGTGACTTATAGTTTTCTGAATACAGGATTTTTGTCTCCCTAGGTAGATTTATTCCTAGGTATTTTATTCTTTTGGTTGCAATGGTAAATGGGAATATTTCTTTAATTTCTCTTTCTGATTTTTCATTAGTGCATAGGAATGCCAGAGATTTCTGTGCATTAATTTTGTATCCTGCAACTTTACCGAATTCATTGATTAGCTCTAGTAGTTTTCTGGTGGCATCTTTTTTTTTTTTTTTTTTTTCTTTTTTTTTTTCTGGTGGCATCTTTAGGATTCTCTATGTATAGTATCATGTCATCTGCAAACAGTAACAGTTTTACTTCTTCTTTTCCAATTTGTATTCCTTTTATTTCTTTTTCTTTTCTGATTGCTGTGCCTAGGGCTTCCAAAACTATGTTGAATAATAGTGGCAAGAGTGGACATCCTTGTCTTGTTCCTGATCTTAGAGGAAATGCTTTCAGTTTTTCACCATTGAGAATGATGTTTGCTGTGGGTTTGTCATAAATGGCCTTTATTATGTTGAGGTAGGTTCCCTTTATGCCCACTTTCTGGAGAGTTTTTATCATAAATTGGTTGAATTTTGTCAAAAGCTTTTTCTGCATCTATTGAGATGATCATATGGTTTTTCTTCTTCAATTTGTTAATATGGTGTATCACTTTGATTGATTTGCATATATTGAAAAATCTTTGCATCCCTGGGATAAATTCCACTTGATCATGGTGTATGATCCTTTTAATGTGTTGTTGGATTCTGTTTGCTAGTATTTTGTTGAGGGTTTTTGCATCTATATTCATCAGTGATATTGGTCTGTAATTTTCTTTTCTTGTAGTATCTTTGTCTGGTTTTGGTATCAGGGTGATGGTGGCCTCCTAGAAGGAGTTTGGGAGTGTTCCTTCCTCTGCAATTTTTTGGAGGAATTTGAGAAGGATGGGTGTTAGCTCGTCTCTAAATGTTTGATAGAATTCACCTGTGAAGCCATCCGGTCCTGGCCTTTGGTTTGTTGGAAGATTTTTAATCACAGTCTCAATTTTTAATCACAGTCTCAATTTCAGTGTTTGTGACTGGTCTGTTCATATTTTCTATTTCTTCCAGTTCAAGTCTTGGAAGGTTATACCTTCCAGCTTGTCCACTTTATTAGCATAGAGTTGCTTGTAGTAGTCTCTTAGGATGCTTTGTATTTCTGCGGTGTCTGTTGAAACTTCTCCTTTTCATTTCTAATTTTATTGACTTGAGTCCTCTCCCTCTTTTTCTTGATGACCTGGCTAATTGTTTCTCAATTTTGTTTATCTTCTCAAGGAACCAGCTTTTAGTTTTATTGATCTCTGCTATTTTTTCTTTGTTTCTATTTCATTTATTTCTGCTCTGATCTTTATGATTTCTTTCCTTCTACTAACTTTGGGTTTTGTTTGTTCTTCTTTCTCTAGTTCCTTTAGGTGTAAGGTTAGATTGTTTATTTGAGATTTTTCTTGTTTCTTGAGGTAGGCTTGTATTGCTGTAAAGTTCTGTCTTAGAACTGCTTTTGCTGCATCCCATAGGTTTTGGATTGTCGTGTTTTCATTGTAATTTGTCTCTAGGTATTTTTCAATTTCCTCTTTGATTTCTTCAGTGATCTCTTGGTTATTTAGTAACGTATTGTTTAGCCTCCATGTATTTGTGTTTTTTACTTATTTTTCCCTGTAATTGGTTTTTAATCTCATAGCATTGTGCTCAGAAAAGATGCCTGATATGATTTCAATTTTCTTAAATTTACTGAGGCTTGATTTGTGACCCACAATGTGATCTATCCTGGAAAATGTTCTGTGTGCACTTGAGAAGAAAGTGTAATCTGCTGTTTTTGGATGGAATGTACTATAAATATCAGTTAAATCTAGCTGGTCTACTGTGTCATTTAAAGTTTGTCTTTCCTTATTAATTTTCTGTTTGGATGATCTGTCCATTGGTGTCAGTGAGCTGTTAAAATCCCCCACTACTACTGTGTTACTGTCGATTTCCTCTTTTATAGCTGTTAGCTGTTTCCTTATGTATTGAGGTGCTCCTATGTTGGGTGCATATATATTCAAAATTGTTATATCTTCTTCCTGGATTGGTCTCTTGATCATTATGTAGTGTCCTTCCTTGTCTCTTGTAACATTTTTTATTTTAAAGTCTATTTTATCTGATATGAGTATTGCTACTCCAGATTTCAGCATATATATGGGTCTTGTTTTTGTATCCATTTAGCCAGCCTGTGTCTTTTGGTTGGAGCATTTAATCCATTCATGTTTAAGGTAATTATCGATATGTATGTTCCTATTACCATTTTCTTAATTGTTATGGGTTTGTTTTTGTGGTCCTTTTCTTCTCTTGTGTTTCCCACTTAGAGAAGTTCCTTTAGCATTTGTTCTCAAGCTGGTTTTGTGGTGCTGAGTTCTGTTAGCTTTTGCTTGTCTGTAAAGCTTTTGATTTCTCTGTCGAATCTGAATGAGATCCTTGCTGGCTGGAGTAATCTTGATTGTAGGTTTTTCCCTTTCATCACGTTAAATATCTCATGTCACTCCCTTCTGTCATGTAGAGTTTCTGCTGAGAAATCAGCTGTTAACCTTATGGAAGTTATTTGTCATTTTTCCCTTTTTGCTTTCAATAATTTTTCTTTGTCTTTAAGTTTTGCCAATTTGATTACTATGTGTCTCGGCATGTTTCTCCATGGGTTTATCCTGCCTGGGACTCTCTGCACTTCCTGGCCTTGGGTGGCTATTTCCTTTCCCATGTTAGGGAAGTTTTTGACTCTAATCTCTTCAAAATTTTCTAGGGTCCTATCTCTCTCTCTTCTCCTTCTGGGACCTCTATAATGCGAATGTTGTTGCATTTAATGTTGTCCCAGAGGTCCCCTATGCTGTCTTCATTTCTTTTCATTCTTTTATCTTTATTTTGTTCTGTGGCAGTGAATTCCACCATTCTGTCTTCCAGCTCACTTATCCATTCTTCTGACTCAGTTATTCTGATATTGATTCCTTCTAGTGTGTTTTTCATTTCAGTTATTGTATTGTTCATCTCTGTTTGTTCTTTAATTCTTCTAGGTCTTTGTTAAACATTTCTTGCATCTTCTCCATCTTTGCCTCCATTCTTTTTTTTTTTTTTTTATGGTACACGGGCCTCTCACTGTTGTGGCCTCTCCTGTTGTGGAGCACAGGCCCCAGACGTGCAGGCTCAGCAGCCATGGCTCATGGGCCTAGTCACTCTGCGGCATGTGGGATCTTCCTGAACCGGGGCACGAACCTGTGTCCCCTGCATTGGCTGGTGGACTCTCAACCACTGCACCACCAGGGAAGCCCTGTCTCCATTCTTTTTCCGAATTCCTGGATCACCTTCACTATCATTATGCTGAATTCTTTTTCTGGAAGGTTTCCTTCCAGAAAGGTTTCCTTCATTTAGCTGTTTTTCTGGGGTTTTATCTTGTTCCTTCATCTGGTACATAGCCCTCTGCCTTCTCATCTTGTCTATCTTTCTGTGAATGTGATTTGTGTTCCACAGGCTGCAGGATTGTAGTTCTTCTTTCTTCTGCTGTCTGCCCTCTGGTGGATGAGGCTATCTAAGAGGCTTGTGCCTGTGGTCATTCTTTTAGATGAGAAGATTAATGAAGTACAAATCAGTCTGTAGATATATTTTCTTCTCAGGTTTTGTTACTCATCTCTAGGCCAGTATCTTTAATTAAGTTTTGCCCTATAATCAGTGGCCTTAATTTGAAGTGAACAGTGATGATGACCGAATTTCTCACATAACAGTTATTTGGTGATTTGGTATTTTAATGTTATATCCTCAAGTCTACCCATGGGTATCACCCTCAGGTTAGGGTTTCTTCCTACAAATCCCCAAGATTCCTCAAGGTTTTTTAGGAATATCAATATTGTACCCATTCTCTCTGAGGATGGCAAAGTTAGAGTCAAAGAGAAGAAATCCTAAGGATAGCACTTCAGGTGCCAGGAGTAACAGATAGAGTCACAATTTTGGTTGGGTTAGAGGAGCTCCTTCAATGCTTCTCAGAGAGCATCAGCCAATATCTTCCACCTGAGCAGTAGTGTCAACTTTACCAAGAATAGCCTGTTTGTCTATAATTGAACTAAGTTCCTGCTGCTGAAATGTAAGCCCAATTCTTGTTCTGTCCTAATTACTTAAACAAATAACTCAGGTCCTATAATATCAGTTAAGCTGCAATACATGCTGATAGGTTAACAATACATGAATTAATAAAAGAGGACACATTTTAAGCAGCGATTTCATAGCTGCAGATAATGATATTAATAAAAATGAATAATCAAATGTCCAGTTCCATTTTAAGTAGGTATCATAGGCTGAAGACCACTAAGTATGCATCAAAGCAAACAGACAGAAGCAAATTACTCATAGCAAAAGTGTGCCAAAGTTATTTTATTAACACCTGGTAGACGTTTTGATTATGGTAGCATATATAAGGGTTTGCTATTAATATGGATATTAATTTTGGCATTAATTAATGAATAAAATTAGTAGAGTACTTTGGGATATTATATTTTTTAACAAAGGAAGAGGGAAGTAAAAATTGGTTCATATTCTTGAAGTGAACAGAAGAGAAAGAGCTTGTTCAATAAGCTTTTGTCACATAGATAGCTTGTAACAACGTGTAAATATGTAATATGCTCTCCCTGGATGTAGCTCCAGAAATAATTCGCCACTGATGAGACTCCCATGTCCCTGAAGAGAAACCTGTTTCTTTAATGTGCTGAGCATAGTCAACAAGGGGGAAGGTCAATTTTGATTTGTGACTTTGAGGCTCCTGCCAACTGAATTCATAACAAGGCTGGTTTATTGCATCATGGGGAGTAATTCCTGGTGACAGACTATTTTCAAGTACCAATTCATTTATATCCAGCGTTCAGGGTCTCTCATTAAGGAAGGGCATATCGTGGCTCCCAACCTAGGAATTATGCTGATTGGGACATCCTTATTATGCCACCTTTTACCCGGTGAGTCAAAGGAAAACTAATATCATACCTCAAATGCATGACAGAATTTCAACAAGCAAGTCATTCAGATGGGAAGAATTATTAAAGTCTTCAAGTCTCCTTCTATGGGAATATGGCAATGATGTCATGAATTCTCACTAGGAAATGAGGCTTCAGTACAATGAGGTAAGACTTCCTTGAATCCCTCTCTGAAACTGATTAGCAGAGTCTTCTCTGGAGAAAAGATCAATGAAATAATTTCCCCAAAAAGTTAAATGCAAGACAAAGTATATTTTGGGGGAGAGGGAGGAAGGTGAAACTATTTTTCAGAACAGTCAGAGAATAGGGTATGGCAGGGAGGACAGTACTATTGTTTGGTTCCTTCCTACCAGTGAATTAGCACCTACAAGCTATTTTAAGGTCTCCTTGGCCTTAGAGGCTGGATTAGCCAATCACATTCATACCAAAGCAATTAACCAGTAATGGAAAGTACAGCTTCTATCCAGCTGGCTGTTCATTCTAAAATTTATTGGACTGTGATCTGACTCAACTAGTCAATTCTGAAAAAGAACTTCACATCGGTGTTTCATACTGGCAAATGGAGCCTGTGTAAAAATCCCCATGGGATGAATAAACGCTAGTTTCAACTGAACAAGCTTTTTAATTTGAAAGCCAGTCTTCCAAATAAATGCTAAATTAACTGTAAAATTACTTTATTCTGAACCTAGCTGGAGCTACATGTAGGGGTGCTCTAATAATTGCTCAATAGTTGAAAAAGCTATTAATGTTCATAAATAACTTCCACCTACATGCCACCCATGCCAAAAGCTCTTATACAATGGTTGTATGTGTGGGGTGGAGGTCAGAAAACCTCATGAAGTTTGGTTTGGAAAATGGGCTGGAGAATGATTCTATTAACCTTTAGTGCTTGTAAAACTCTTACCCAGTTCCTGGTTCATGATTAATTATGAATCAATTTGATTGTGTTAATAGACCTGTTGCCCTTTTCTTCTCATTGCTAAGCATTAGTAAGTTACCAGAAAGGAAGACTGGGAAAGAGGTGGTTGTTAGCCAGGGTTAAAGATTCAGTGGTAATTGAAGTGAATGGAGAAAAAGAATTTGAGAGAAAAAGGACAAGCCCAAAGTATTTGAAAAGCTAAAGCATCGTGTTAATTTCTCTTTCTTTGTGAGGTTTAGGTTTTCATGTCATATTATTTCCAGGATCCTAAATCCTGCTGCATTAAAAGAGAGAGGAAAGAGGGAGCAAAGAGGACAAGGAGGAAAGAGAGAGACAGAGCCAGTACACTTGCAGACCCTGTTTGATAACAACATATCAGAATGAAGATGCAACTCCATGGATTATGTGACTTGAGTAGCCTCTTCATCTAACACATGGGTGAACATGAGGGAATGTTGTATTTAATTGCCAAGAATAGAGGAGGAGAAAAGTCGAAATGGCCCAACGAACATAGCGCAGGAGGAGGTCATAACATCTGTCTTTCTCTGCAAATGCACCTGACAATACGTCAGCATAAAGCTACAATTTTTTCTTCTACCCACTTAGGTAAGACTGACAAATAAAACTAGCATAAACCTTCAAAACTGGGTGGCAAACAGTTATCTAATTAAGGCAAAGCCCATTAACTTGCTATCATCATCTGGCTGAACACTGTGCTGTGAATAAATTAAACATGGATTCAGAAACATTCTGGCTGTTGCTGGTTGACATGCAATATAATAGCACGGACACAACCGATCATTCACATACAGAAATGATGGTGCAGAAAGGAGGAGGAAAGAGAAAAACTGGCCTCAGACACTCAGACACTGGTACAGCTGTAACCGAAAGCCTCATAAACAGTTCTTAAAATGCCATAAAGAATTGGATCATCAACTCTATAGATCATATTTCTCTGGATCTCCAGGACCAAAACAGACATAAAAGGCTTCATCAAAGCAATGCATCTGACAAGGTGCTCTTGGCTGGCACCTGGAGCCCATTTCTCCCATCACTCCTGGAGCCTGCAGAGCTGGTCCAAGCCAGGAACACTTTTAACTTCTATGAGCCAAGAAGGATGAAAAGACCACCTGCCCTTGAATAGAGGAGGTCTGGGGCCAAGCTTGGGGCACATTTACCAACTGGGCTGGAGTCTTCTTACTTCCCACATCCCAAACTGGCCACTAGTCAGTACAGTAATCCTTTGAAAAATGCCTTGAGAATTGGTACCAATTAGGTTTTCCAAAAGTAACTGAGAAAATGGTTAGAATCAGAGAGCAAGATAAAATCTGTAACATGTCTCACATTGTAAAACTATTCAGGGCTGGTATATGGGTTCTGTGTGTGGCCTGCCTTAAATCTTTCTAGAGAAGTTAGTGAATAACTAAATATATAATTTGTCTAAAACCAAACTCATTCTCCCTTAATTTTCCTAACCTTTCAATCATCCAAGGTCTGAGTCATCCTCTTCTCCTTTTCTTTGTCTTCTTTTCACCAGGTAACAAAACCCAGTGTATACCTTTAAATAGAGCAGAATCTCAGTATGTGTTTAATGAAACAGATGAATGAAAGAATGAATGAATGCTAGTACTTTGTTCAAACACAGAAAAAGAAAAATTATATTTACCTTCCAAACTCCTTAGCCTGACGTTCAGATTCTTTTTAACCTCATATTTTTAACTTTAATGCTTCCCTAAAAGAATCTTCCATTTCAGCCAGATCCAGAATGCCACACATACACACTTTATCCTCTCTGTTCCTGTAAAACTCCTCTAGCACATCAGGGATCCTATTTCATGAGATTTTCCAGGACACTTTCCATACACATGTCTTCCTCTCTGAACGCCTCCAATATGTATCGTCTCCATTTTCATGTTATATTTTGACATTGACTCCTCGACATCCTGCATATTATTTTATCTATTATCTTTTAACTTTTTATGTTTTCCCCTATTCTCCTCAAATGTGCTAATATTCTTATAAATAGAAAAAGATATTACATTTACTGATATCCTCATAGCAATTTGCATTAATGCCTTACATATCAGAGCTCAGAAAAATTTTTTTAAATGAGTGACTAAACAAGATTGTGCTGAGATTATAAAGCAGAAATCTTAGAGCATAGGACCTGGTCTAATTTCAAGATAATTTTCTAATTTTCTAAACTATATGCAGATTTTTCTATTATTATCAGTGACACCATAGATTTTCATGTTCAAAGAATAAAATATATTATTTCTGTTTGTGGCTTAGTTTGGCTTGCCCAAAAGCAGATGCTGAGCCTAAGATTTTAATGCAAGTAGTTTATTTGAGAGGTGATCCCTGAAGCACCAGTAGGATATTGGGCAAGTGACACAGGGAAGGGAAAGAAGCCTATGCAAGGCTTAATGAGCAGGATATCATTGTGAGACTTGGGGCTATATCCCACTGAGAACATCTGGGATATAATATTGAATATGTCTCAGAGTTGTTTCACCAGGGGTTTAGGAGGCTGGGATATTTACTTATCAACTTCTTTTTGTTACTGGTTAAGCCTCTGCCTGCACTTCACCCCCTCAATCAACCTTTTATTAAAAAGCCTTGCATTTAGAAGCCATTGGTAAGCACAGGAATGGGGAGTGCCAAGGACACCAACGGTGTCTGCTATACCATATATCTCAAAGCATAATTATAAGCCTAACCAGAGAAATGGTATTGACACCAAATATTTTTATAATTTTAATCCTAAAAGAGATGTCATTGGCATTCTTTGGAGAACTACGCAAGAGAGCAACAAGGTAGTAAGTATGTCTACAAACGGAAATGGTACCCTTAAAACAAACTGAAAGAAAAGAAAATGATTCTGCCCTATGGCACCCCATTCTTTCTTCCAACTTCAAATCTGCCCTTGGTCTTAGCTTGATTGCCCCAGGATAAAGATGTTGAGGAGCCTGGTGAAAGCAGGGACAAAGGACAGCCTGGAAAGACTCCGTATAAAAAAACTGATGCAAGGAGAGCAGAAAACCTGCTGATTTTCTTTGCAAGTTGCAATTGATAGGAAATTAACATTTATAGCATCTTAGGCACAAAAGCTTCAAGCCAGGTGGTAGTTATGTTATCTCTAGACAAGCTTCTACACTCCATTTTTCAAAGGTCTCTAAAATAGAAGAACGTGGAATTTTAATTAGCAAGTTTCAATTGACAGAGAATTAAAATTTAACCTATTCATCAATAATTTAAAGATGAAGTTCCTTTGGGCAGTGCTTAGGAAAGGTGGCTGTCAGGAGAGGGGCTGGTAGTTTACACATACCTCACCGGCAACACTGTCGAAGCAGGATGCAAGCTTCTTGCAAAGAAAGAAACTTCGGGTCTCTCCAGCAGTAAAGAGAGAGGCTAATTTACCGTTTTCCCATTTAACTCTCATCTTCCTAAGAATGCTTTACTTGCTAAGATTTTCTATAGAAGTTCCTTATCAGTGACACATTTTCTATATGCAGGTCTCTTGAAACTTTGGGCTGCCTCTAATGCCTACACACAGATCCTCCTCCATGAGAAAAGTAGAGGGGGGTGGCCACAACTGATTCCCTCCTCTTTGTTCATGGGATTCACCAAATGGAGAAGGACAGAGAGAAGAGGGGCAGTAGGAAGAGAGGAAAGGAGATGGGTTGCAGCACAGACTGTGGGGAGGATGCAAGCAGAAAAATGGAGGAAGAGGAATAAGGTCAACTAGCAAAGCTGGAGCTGGAGTCTCCTGCTGCCTCTATGCCAAATTAATGAGACCCTGCAGTCAACTCTGTGTCCTCATCTCTGGTCTAGAGGAGGCCTCCACATCAGGAGAAGATTCTCTGTGGGCACACTTCTGATGAGATAAATGGAATCTGGAAAAACACCATTCTTTTGGTACATTTTGAACAGAGTCTTCCTCTGGGGGGACTTCATAAGATACTGAAGGCTCAAGGATTCCAAACACCTTAAGGTATCCTGAGACATCTCAGTTAAAAGCAGAAATGTAAATCTAAATTTGTTTTATTATTTTTTGGCTCCTGAGATACCCATGTAGAATATTTTGAAAGCTAGTGAATTGCTTGATAGAAGAAAGGTATGTATAGAATATTTGCCCTATGATGATCTTTGGAGAATGTTATAAAGATCTCTGCTTGAGGGGGAAAATGGTGGGATTGTATTTACAACTCAATTTGATAGACCTCCATGTACCTATTATTGCAAAAGTGAGCACAAAACCATCACTGATGCCAGCAAGATCAGAGTCTAGCAGAAAAGATGAGTATAGACTGCTGAGATAATAAAGGTGGCATGCCCCAAATACTTATGCAGGGAGGAAAAAGCACTGCTTTGCCAAAGACATTTGAGAGAAACACCTCAGAAGAGGAATAGAGTGATTATTTTGTCAGGTAGACCTGGGCTCTGCTTACTTTCCACTGGGTGTCAACCCCAAATCCTTGTTTTCAACAAAGGACCAGATGAACTCACCTAACAAAAGACATTGGAGGGAGTCTGTGCCTTAGGAACTGGCTCTCCATGGGGGTTCTTCCTTTATTCACATTTGTCACTTTATTCTAGAGCCTTCAGATAGCAAATTTCTTTAAACAATGTAATCAACTGATTCACTGAACAGTGAGATAAAATATCATCTTGTTGGTTTGGAGGCTTCCCAACACCTGCCTGACACTTGGACACTTGGAGTATAATATTTACCCAGTTTTCCAATGAAGACAATTTTGTGGCTATGCTGAGCAACAGTGATATCTTGATTGCCACACTGTCAGCCAAATCTTGCTTACCTCTCACGGGGATTATGTTCCTTATTGAAATATAACCAATACCCCAGGTACTGGTGCCTGAAGGAGGATTTTGATGGGAAGATCAAACTGAGCTGCCAAGTTTATCTCCCAAGTTTGTCCTTCCCTTGGTGTTCTCTTCTTTCTAATTTTGCAGCTGTTGTCTCCTGCTAAATCGTTTGTCCGAGTTTGGACACGACCACCTTCCTTTGGTTCTCTTTAGCACTATACCACCAAGATTTCAAAAGTGCAGAATTTTACTAAATACTAAGGAAGAGAAAATGGGAAATGATTTAAGAAAAAAGTCTATCTACATAAAATGTAGCTGATTAGATTTTCACCATATTTAGAAGGCATGCTTGCAATGGTCTAAACTTTATAAATGGAGGCTATAAGGTTTTCATCCAGGGCAGCACCTAAAATAAGTAGGCAATGATCTCCCAGACCAGGTGAAACCAAGTCCAAGAGTCCTGTGTAACTGCTGATAAGGAAACATGCCATAGATTACAGAGCAAACAGAACAAACAACAACAAAAATAGTGTCAAATATGACCTCCAAATGAAAACTCTCAAGAGCAGACGTACAAGGCAGTGATACACACTCAAGCTGCGCCCCACACAGAGCATCTCTGTGTAGTCTACTTCAAGGTCAGTGTGGGCAGAGACATATTTATTTAAACAATGGTTAATGATTTTCTTGAACAATGCTGGCAAGCCCAGCTAGTAACAGAAATTTAAAAGCATTTGCATGCAGTTAAAGGAACACACTTCTCAGGCTCCCATAGCTAACTCCAGTCTCAAAAACCCTGGGCCATTCCATTCTTTTTTGCCAGAGAGTCTATCAATATTCTTATGCCAAAGAACCGATACAAGTGTCACAGATTCTTGGCTGGATACTTTGCTACTATGCTCACTATTTTCTATTTTCTTTTCTCTGCCACATGGGAACTAGTCTACTAGATATCCTTATTCTTTCATAAGCATGTCCCCTCATCCAGCCACTCACCTGGGGTGTGTCCATTTGGTTTTGCTTCTGTTGTATGACATAAGCATAGACAATGCAAATTCTGGCTCAATGACTCATTAGAACTATGTATCTTGGGCAGATTTTTTAACTTTCTTAATATCTTTGCCTCGTGTGTAAAATGGGGCTAATAAGTATCTTACACTGCAGTGTTGAGAAATAAATGAGTTACTTATGTTTAACAGAGAATCCATCATAGCACCCAGCATGTGGTAGGTGCTAAATATATTTCTTCAATGGAACACAGATGCTTTTCTGCACAGAATTGTATAACCCCAGGTTCTAAGGACAGGAAAATATGTTCACGTGTAGGAAATTTTTGTCTCAGTCACTTTTCCTCAGAGAGGCACATCCACTGAATTGCCCAGAGTCATTCAGCTGGTCTCTGGTTTCTAGAGGCTAGCATCACATTTCCTGACTCACTCTATGTGCTGATGTTGGCAATGGGAAAATTCAGTTATAACACGCAGGGCTTGATTTGATTATGTGGCCTTTTAGATTTTATCCAAAACAATGATCAATGACTTTTAGGCTTCTATGTTCCATATTCCAAATAACTAACTCTGCACAAGTTATTTCCATTGACAAGAGAAAAATATCTTTATTGGAATGGGTTTAGACTTTCCAGGCATCTGCTCAATCACATACAAGAACACCTCATAATGCCAGCACTCCTTTGAAAACTAGAAACAGATCACAAGGTATACTGGGTTAGGTAATGTACTCTCCCAAATTCATGTTTACTCTGAACCTCAGAATGTGACCTTATTTGAAAATAGGGTGTTTGCAGATGTAAATTATTAAATTAAGGTGACATCACACTGGATTAGAGTGAACTTAAATCCATGACTGGTGTCCTTATATGAAGACACAGAGACACACACAAAGGGAAGAAGTTTATGCGATGATGGACTCAGAGATTTGAGTGATGTGTCTACAAGTCAAGGAACACCAAGGATCTTCAACAGCCACCAGAATATAGGAGAAAGATATGGAAAAGGTTCTCCCTCAGAACCTCCAGAAGGAACCAAAACTACCCACACCTTGGTTTCAGGTTTCTAGCCTCCATAACTGGGAAAGAACAAATTTCTGTTGTTTTAAGCCACTCAGTTTGTGGTAATTTTTTACAGCAGCCCTAGGAATCTAATACATGAAGTCTTTCACCTTTCTTCATTTTTCCATTGACTTGACTCTCTCTTTCCCAATATCCACAGCCTAAACCATCAGTTTCTCAGTTTGAATATGACTGAAAACTGCAAGGGACATCAAATAAGGATGCCCAGTTGGGCTCTTCCAGAAGGACAATGAGATCAGATGTCAGGCAGGAGTAAAGGGACAAGCCTTAACCACAAACGCAATGGCTGAACAGCACTGGAGAAGCTGAAAACAGAAGAGAAAAGAAATAGAACTCTGATGGAAAGAGGAAATGGGAAGGAGAAAAGTTAGATGTAGAGCCATGTGGATTGAAGTACAGGAACACAGACTCCAGAAAATCAAACAAAGTACAAAAGGACATAATCCTGCCATATGAGAGTTCATGCATTCTAAAAAGATACAATGCCTATCTTAAACTATCTGCTAATATTTTTAGAATATTTGTTTTTAGCAGATTCTCAAAAACCTTTTGAATCATTATCAATCCTGTAATAAGCTCACAAGGGGGATTTCAGGAACTATATTGTCTCTACCACATTTTCAAGTATGGCAATGCAGGTCCTGAGAGAAAGAGAAACACATACGGTTACTGTTCCATATCATCATTTTTAAAATAATACACGTGAAAATTTGTTGCAAACTATAAAAACATTTAAAATATAAGATATTACTACTGCTACTGCCCAGTCCTTTATTCCTAGGTAACTAGGCATCATGGTACATGGTACATGGAGTCTAGAGTCAGGGAAATAGAGATTCAAATCCTACTGTACACTTATTAAGTTATGTAGAGTGGCATAAATGGAATTGGTAAGTACTGAGGGAGAGTGGTTCAATTTTATATGGGATGGTCAGGGAAAGTCTCATAAGGAAAGTAATATTTGAGCAGAGATCTGAAGGAACTATGGGATTTATCCCTGTAGCTAGATAACAGCCAGTTGTTTATTATTCTCAATAATTCTAGAATTCTCCTGGCATCCTAGGTTCTGTCTAGTTTTGTGGAAGCTGTCTGAATTCTGTGTATGATCTTTGTACATAGCTACATAGCAAACAAAAACATAGCTATCCATTAAAACCCATTGTTCCAAAACATTCTATGTGCTTCTAAGTATGAAATACAGTATGCAATTGCTGATTGTTTTCTAAAAGAGATAAGTTCAGGACGGAAAGACCCTCATAAGGAAAATTGAAAAATAAAATGGCCATTCATGTTGCAAAAAGAAGTTCTCAAACTCTGCAGTTAACCACTTTATTAAGGAAGATCACTTTTTTGTTGTCTTCTTACACTTTTTAGACTGGATGGTGTATTATGAGAGCACATCAGCACTAATGAGAAAATGCACATAACCAGCACATACAAATCAATAGGACACAAGAACTTTCTGCAAAAATACATTTGGGGAATGCTTTTGCCATTTCAGAAGCATGAAAGTAAGTCAAGCCAATATAAATACTTGAAATATATAATTCAATTTCATTGGATTACCAACTTAAGGGCCTACTGACACTTGTATATCCTGGTAACCACCCTTGTCTGCCCCATCAGACAGCCATTAGAAAGTGAATGGCATGAAACTCTGTCTGAGAACACTAGGCTTTTTTTAATGATAAGGAAATTAAATGTAACTATGACAATAGCCTACTAATAATAGAGGGAGATATTTATATATTTAAGTGACTATGGTGGATGTAGTCAGCTATCTATGTGAAGCTCATGCTCCTGGGAGTTGGCAAGTCACTCAGAGAAACAGACATGAGGGTTTAGTCTTGGTCAAGGGAGTGCCCAGTCTCCTCTCAGATGACTGGAAACCAGGAGGGTGCCTTCTCTGGTAGCCTATTCCTGGGGAACTTGTATTTGTTCCTGGGTATAGTACAGGCAGGACACTGATACCCAAGCTGACTGTGTTCAAATAACCTTTGATCCCAGAAAAGTATGACTATATTCAAAATGGTGCCCTTTCAAGTGAGTCACATAAATTCCTTTTGCTTATTTTTATTTCAGAACACTCTCATGGGACAAGGTCTCTTAGGAGGCACATGAAAGCTCATAATATAACAGGTTACACCTTGGGACAGGGCAATGGAGGGAAAGGAAATGCAAGAAGACTGGGTCACCCCCATCCTCTGTGGACCATTGTGTTTCAGCTCCCTTTCCCCGCCTGCCATGATGTTCTGTAGTTCTAAGAAAGAAAACAGTTCAAAAACCACAGAAATACAAGGCTCCTTGTATATGGATGCTAAGAAAAACTGTGTATCTATATGAGTGGAAAGAACCAACAGAAGCAGCAAATTTAACTTAGGAAAGAATCAACCATCATTATATACAATGTGTCTGAGACACAACAATGATTTTAAAAGGGAGAGAACAAGTGTGAATTGTCACTGGAATGATGTTTAACCAGCATGCATAAATTGTTTTTCCTCCTGCCTCTCCCCATTCTACATAACAGACATGGTGGTAAAGATAAGCTTTGTCAGAGGTGACAGGGTAGAGGGTGGTCAGTGTCATATTTTAGAAAACAGATTCAGATACGACCCAAGTAGATGAAGCTTTAGGGATTTAGTCTTTAAAGAACTGACTATAGAAGGATAAAAAACATAGTGAACAGCCTGAGAATCTCCAGTGGAAATTACAGGTTAGAAACTGAAACTAAAGTTGAAAATAAAACCGGAAGTAATGAAAATGTAATTCTGGGTAGTAAGAGAGAAGAAGCAATGTGACCAGGATGAATAAGAAATATAAACAGTTATTTACCTGGAAGAGTAAAAGTTTTTCAGTGACAAGGAACGTTGGAGCAAATATTATGAGGTCTAATAATTTTCACTTAGTAAATATTAACTGAATGCCAATCCTGTGCCAGGCACTGAGCTAATTTCTGGAAATAAGTGGTGGACAAAACAGTGGATTTAAAGCAAATAGTCAGGGCCGAGGCTCAGGTCATTTCAGAGTAATGCTGAACTCCCCCTAAAATCGGAATGCTTTTCTTTGTACTGTGAGGCCAGAAAAAGCTAAAGTTGGAAGAATGGGCTCAAGCGAAAAACCAGGGTTCCGAGGAAGAACATCCAAAGGCATCTACATAAATTACATTTATTTCAGGAGCTACACTAACATTTCACAGGGAAAGTACCCTATCAGACCCTGTAAGATAATTTGCACAGAAACGTTGGGTGGTATTATGCACACATATGCAACATACACCACATTTTAGCTGTTCACAAAAAAAGGTATATTTATATTTTTTCAGTGTCTGTCCTACAACTTATTTCCTTATGAAAAGCATCTTTTGCTTAGACGTTTCCATAGAGTATTGCTTGATTTTTTTTCTTTCTTTTATATTATTTTTTCCTAAGAAAAATATTTCCCTTAAATGCCAAGTACTTTTTCAAATGGTTAAATAGAAGAACAGTAAAGTTATTGATTAAATGTTCTCTTCTCTTTCTGAGTCTCTTCACTTAGGTTCAAGACTATAAAGAAAATATGGCTTAAGAAGACAAATGACAAAAATACATTTGCAGCCACTTTCATGTTTGAACAGGTTAGGAGGATTTTGTGTCTTGATTCTTCCAAATGTAAATGGCATTCAGACTAGACAAAAGGAAGAAAAAAATAGTCTCCAGGATTTCAGAAATGCTGTAAAAAATCACCCACATCAATGTGGCAGAGTAGCTTGCTTAAAAGCCCTTCAATTAGATTCCATTGCTATAAATGGAGGTGAGAAATCAATCACCACAACCTGGGACCAGAAATAATGTCACAATGAATAAATACTATAAGTCTAGCTTGATATCAATAATTTTGAAAGAATGGTAAATTCATTTAAATGAATGGAGCATGTCCAATTAGCATTACAACTCAAGCCCTTTTAGCACACCAATGTCAAGTTAATGTTCCTAAAATACCACATTTGTAAGGTCAATAACAAAATCTCATAGCCCTGTCTTCAAGACTGCCAACTGATTAGATGGCCTTGTCTCTTACTGCTTCCTAACACATTCCACTGCATTCAATCAGATACTGCCAGGGCTTCCCTGGTGGCGCAGTGGTTGAGAGTCCGCCTGCCGATGCAGGGGACACGCGTTCGTGCCCCGGTCCGGGGGGATCCCACGTGCCACGGAGCGGCTGGGCCCGTGAGCCATGGCCGCTGAGCCTGCGTATCCGGAGCCTGTGCTCCGCAACAGGAGAGGCCACAACAGTGAGAGGCCCACGTACCGCAACAATCCCAGGTCAAGGTCATACGTAAGAAAGAGCTTAATTGTGCAATGCAAAAAGAAAAGGAACTACATTTTGAAGACTTAATTAGCTTATATTTTCCAACAAGATATGTCTATATAAAATATAATGGTCCCCAGTCTCCTCTAAACGGTGCTTTTATGGGTGCTTTATCTTCCTATTTGTGTTGTAAATTTTTCAGAGATAAAATTTTCATTTTTAGCACTCCAATGCCTACCACAGTGATGACCACGTTGTTAGTTCTCAGTACTGTTGGCTGAATTTTAATATACTACACATTTGCTCCTGCTGAACTGTACTTAAAACATTGAAAATGTGGACAAATGTGTCACATGTGTCTTTCATCTTCTGTTAGTATATATGCTATAGACTGAATGTTTGTGTCCCCACAAAATTTGTATGTTGAAAACTAATCCCCAATGTGATTGGAGGTGGAGTTTTAGGGGGTGATTAGATCATGACGACAGAGCCCTCATGAGTGGAATTAGTGCTCTTATAAAGAGGCCCCAGAGAGTTCCACCATGAGGACACAGTGAAAAAACAACCATCATGTAAGAACCAGGAAGCGGCTTCTCACCAGACATCAGATCAACACCTTGATCTTGGACTTCTCAGCCTCCAGAACTGTGAGAAATAAATTTCTATTGTTCTAAGCCACCCAGCCTACAATATTTTGTTATAGTGCCCCTAATGGACTAAGACACATAGATCATTAGATTTACTTTTTTTTTTAACTTAAAGAAACTTTGGAGTGATGGCTATGAAATCCCAGCATGGAAATTCCAGGGTTTATTCCAACTCATCAACATTTAGAACAAAATGCCTCCCGGCACATTGAAAAAAACCAAGCAGTTTATGTATGCTTCTACTTTAATGCCATTGTACTCTGGGTAACCAAGAAATTGAATGTGTTTCCACACAAATAATTCTACCTAGTGAGTCTTCATTACTCTGCAACAATGGAAAGATTCATTGCTATATTTATGACAGACTTATAAGATAAAATTTTATAATGTATTTATAAAATTTTATGTATTTATGTATTTATAAAGTTTCATTTGAAATCTTTGATAATTAGATGTTATGTATTATCATTAACAAGTGGCTTACAGTGCTGGCATCCAAAATAAAGCAAATTTTCCTTTCCACCAACTTGCCTCTTTATTGGCTTTTGAGCGGCGAGCAGCCAGACCTCACTTTCAGTTACAGCAGGAGCATGCTTGTCATATTCAAGGAGTGGCAAACAGGCCAGGGTGGTCTAGTGGAGTGAGCAACGGGGAGAACGATACAGAATGGAAGAATAGGAGATGAGGTCAAAGGGATGTGGGATGGGAGGAGGCAACCCTTCCTGGACCAGGGCTCAAACCCGTGTCCGCTGCATTGGCAGGCGGATTCTCAACCACTGCGTCACCAGGGAAGCCCTGTGTAAAATTATTGAAACTATTCTTTGATTGTTTAGGAATTGTCAAGTTTTTTCCTTGTTGCTATTGTCACTGCCTAAATATTTTGTCTTTGATCAAAGGGATTATAACAAGTTCTGGGTTCCATTTTCAGTATATGATTAATTTTTTTATATTTTATCAGCAAATGCACTTAAAGTATTCTCAGTGGTATCAAATCTTTGTCCCCTAACAATTGGTTTGTTATTTTCTGAAAGGACCAAAAGTTGTCTGGACTACACCTACATTATCCATTTGAAATGGAAAGTCAAATTATATAATACAGTTTGGTATTATATTGGTTTATTGGTAAATAAACTAAGCAAAATATTCCTTCCAGATATTGGAACAGACTTTGCTATATAATCCATAAATTGACTCAACAGACAAAACCAGAAAGGATACATTAGTGTGTTATGCATTGAGAATGAAGAGATTAGGATGCTGTTAGAGAAGCCTGGAGGAACTGTGTAACACACGACTGATATAATTTCCTTTTTTTTCTGTATCCTACAAAAGATAAGGAAATTATCACTCCTACCTCAAAAACCTGTAAAAGAGGAGGAGGAATAATGTGATTTTTTAAAAGTAATAACTCTCCATTAAATCATTGCAATCTGTTTCACATACATTTGAGGATTAATTTTCTCTCCTCCATAAAATGTGCAGCAAAACCATGGTAGTTTCTTTCTTTCTAAGACACTGGGTTACAGGAGCATTTTTCATCACTGCCTCACTTGTTAAACTACACTGATATTTCTACTTTCATGCTTATTTTTACAGTATTTCAGGGGTGTCTGATCATCTTTCAAATGATTAAGTGATAAGACAATCGAGAGAGAGAGAAAGGGACGTTGACACCAGTCACAGCGGTTGCTTGGATGTGGGAGAACGAAGCAGCTTCTGCTCCCAAATCATAGCAGTTGACCAATTCAGTGTCATGGTCAGAACCCAACTGGCTTCACACCAACACCCAATTAGGTTCACACCAACACATCAGCATCCCACTCCCATCACAGGGGCAACTCTTTAGAAGTTGAGTCGTGATAATTTAGTCTCCCATATTTCTGTTTTCCATTAACAGAATCAATTTTAATTTAGGTATCAAATCCACTGAAGAAGTAGGTACCTCATATTTGATAACTTTTTTCCATCCACAGCCCTGAGAAACTCCCAGGAGCCTAAGAGAGCCTCAGGGTCACATATGGTGACTCCAGGCAGTAGGTGTCACACCCTGCAGGAGACACATCCAGTTACAAGAATCACCATATTCAGGAAAGCCCAAAGATTTGATGTCCACATCAGGTATGTAGAGTTTCCACTAGCAAGATCCAGTTTAGAAATCCAGGGTCATTTTATCATAAGCAATTCTGCTTAAAAACATGGTTGACATTTTACCCTGATCAGGTTTGCAGGGGGAAAAAAGCAGTCAAGTTAACCAAAGGGCAGATCCTGACATGGCAAAGGAAATGGGGTATGAGCAGAAGTGCGGTTTTGAACATATTTGCAACACCTGTGAGAAAATCTAATGGCATATTGGCACTTGGATAGTCCTGGAACGCAAATGAAAGATCTTGACTGGAAATATAAATTTGGGAGTTATTTGCATATAGGTAGTGTCTCGTCTAGAGTGAGCATATAGAGTGAAAGGAGAAGAGGGTACAAGACAAAGCCTAAATCTAATATTTAGAAATCAGAGTAGAGGAGGGCTGAGGAAGAATGGCTCAAGAGGTAGGAGAAAAATCCACGACAGTATCATGTAGCAGAAGCCTGCAGAATAAACTGTCTTCTTAAAGAAAGATGATGTGCTCAACTTTGTGAAATAATGCTGAGATGCTGATTTTAAAATTTATGGTGAACTAGAATGAGCAGTTTTAGCAGAACAGTGAGGGCAGCAGCCAACTGATTAGAGTAGGAAAAAGAATGGAAAGTGAGAAACTGGAAACAACATGCATAGAACTCTGAGCAAACTTGGCTTTGAGGAAGGTTTATATATTGTGTATCTTATAACCAATTGTATAAAACAGTTGTGGTCTCACCTAAACACCAGTCCCACCTAAAAAAGAACTTGTCATATTGTACTTGCTTCTACTGCTATGAGATTCACATTTCTGGTATTTGTCTTAGTGTTACCTTTCTATCTCTAATACGTGTTTGCAACTTTTTAGGGATCTTTCCAGGGCTTGCTTTCTGGATGCCAAGGCTCCATGTTTTCCCCAGAATTTAAATAATCATAACACAAGGCTTATATTCCTGACCATGGCAGGTGTCCCTGTACTGCTGTAGCACTATTAGCTGTAAGCTTCTCTGAATTGTGCATTGGCATTAACCACTATTAGGCTTGGTTTTCCTTGGGCTTCCTTCTTTTCCACCCATCATAGCATTCACTTTCAGAGCTACCTTCCTCTTTGGATACTTGTCCTGTCAAAGAGAATGAAGCTTTCTAAATCCTTGGAAATGCAACAAAATCAGCGACAACACTTTTTAATGTAAAATTTTTATTAGCAATTTTGCTACAGGCCTTGCTCTAGACACATGCTAAAAATAGCAGTGAGATGATGAAATAAAATGTTTGGGTAAAAATTATATTTACTTCCAGTCTCCACTTTCAAAAGTTTCTCCTTTAGCTTCCACTGGTCATCATTTTTCTAGCTCAGTACCCAGAAGGTGTTCCCAGTCTTAGATTTATATCTTATGTTTGGGGGAATTCTCAACAATAATCTTTTTAAACTCTATTCCTCTTCCATTCTCTGTATTTCCTCCTTTCTGAATTTGTAGTACATGTATGTTGGACTTTCTGAATCTTCTATGTCTCCTAGTTCTTTTTTCACATTTTTCTTTCTATATCTTTGGGCTACGTTCTTCTAGTTCATTAGTCTCCCCTCAACTATTTCCAGTCTTCTACTCAATGCATGTAATTGTGTTTCTCTTTATTTCAATAACTACTAAGTTCTAAGAATTCTAACGGTAATTTTCAATACATCTGCTTTTTTGTTTCATTATCTCTTATTCTTGTTTTATTATCCCCTGTAATTTTCTGGTGTTCCCATTCAATTCTTTATGTTTTAAAAGATATTAAAAGTATTTATTTTTTTTTTTTCAGATTCTTCAATGTTTCCTAAGTTGGGGGGTGTAAATAGATTCCTAAGCTTGCTAAACTTATTGCATGTTTTTCATCATATTGACATTCTCAGGACCCAGGTAGGTCATCTTTTATGTAAATCCAAAGTAGTTTCATGGAGGCCCCAGCATTGGTGGTGTAGTGCTCAGCATTCAGGCCCTGTTAGGGAAACTCAGATGATGTAATGTTCCTAAACTTCAGTTCCTACTTATGTCCATGGGTTTCTCTCTTTTTTCAAAAAAGTATTTCTACTTGTGGTCTCCAGAGACTTCCCTTTCCCAGAGTTTGAAATATTTATGTGTTTTCTAAATTTTTATAAGTATTTATCCAGTATTTTTTTATGAGTTTGGACCAGATAGGAGAGGATTTGACATGTGCTCAATTCTCAGTTCACCCTTTGAATCAGAAACCTTGTGCTTGGTCTTTGCCTCAGCTTTGCTTTCAACCCAATAATCAACCAGGGAAATAAAAAAGAAAATTGAGGTTGAGTGGGGAAGTGACTCACAGTCTCTTTAGAGATATTCAACCACTGCATATTCTAAAATGATGCTCTAAGCAGGCGTGGGGACAAGGGAGCATTTGTCTGTGGTCTGAAAACTGGACTGGCCATTACAAACCTCTATTCTTAGCTCTGCTCTTGACGTTTGGAATAGTTTGGGGTAAAAGCTGCTGTCTCAGCTCCCTTATTGATGTTTCCTACTAACCTCAAAAGAACATTCCCCTCAATTCAATTTGAAAATATATCTCTGCTATGAAATTGGCTAAGAGTTTTTAAGCCCCAAATTTTCCTATCCCACAAAAACAAGATCTTGAATTAAAAAAAAAAAACTACCCAGTTAAGTTTTTCCTTCCTTTTCTCCCCTTATCCTTCTACAGACACAAAAGGAAACCCATTATTTTCATGTTTCTCCTTCGATCTCATTAACTGACACTTAAAACAAGTATTGCTCTCTTTCATGCCCTCTTTTTCTAATCTTCTCAAGTGTTGTAGTCTCCAAATAGAATGAGAATTTTAAAAAGAATATGATCTTAAAATACTGTGTATAGAATTTAAGGGTCAGAAAATCGTTTTTAAAAATTACACAGAAAAGTATTTTCAAATGTGTAAGAAAGTTGAGCACTGGACAGAAAAAGTACATCTAAAAAATGCTTATAAAGTTCATAATTAAATCTAGCAATGTGGGAAAAAAATTACACGTACTAGAAAAAAATTATTATAGTTCCATTTTTATAAAACTGCAATAATAATTTTTTTAAAAAACTTACTATCGATTAAATAACAAGTGAGAAGAAATTAGGGTATATTTTCATCTGTGCCATATTAATATATCATTTTGGTAGGAAAATGTTCTTTCTGTATCATATGTTGTTTTCATTACTTTTCTTGGTGATGTGAGTCATAAATTCACTTACCATATTCTTTTACTCAATTGAAAGGTCTTAGGTGCCAACAGTTTATCCAGAGTTTCTATTTTTTTAAATGCCTTGCTCCTCTTGGGTGAGATGAAGAATGAGAATGGTAGGACAAAAAGTGATAATGGGCTGATAAGAGCTAGTTTGGAAAGATCTCAACAATGGCCTCTTTGGTGTGATCAAGACAGGCAGCTCTGTCCAATGATATCACTAGCCAAGGCACTTAAAAATACATGATGAGGAATGAATTTAGATTAAATATGTGTATTTATCTCTATTCCCAATCCAAACTAAAAAAAAAAAAGAGATGTAAAAATTATAAGAATAATGAGAATATGAAAGGAAACAGAGATATCAACAAATATATGGAAAATGAAAAGTAGATGAATTAATTATAAATAATTTAGAAGAGCAGAGGGAGCCGAAACCCAAGGGCCTGAAGAGAGTATATTGATAAAAAGAAAGATGACAGAGGGGGAAGATGGCAAAAGAGCAAGACGCAGAGATCACCTTCCTCCCCACAGATACACCAGAAATACATCTACACGTGGAACAACTCCTACAGAACACCTACTGAACGCTGGCAGAAGACCTCAGACCTCCCAAAAGGCAAGAAACTCTCCACGTACCTGGGTAGGGCAAAAGAAAAAAGAATAAACAGAGACAAAAGAATAGGGATGGGACCTGCACCAGTGGGAGGGAGCTGTGAAGGAGGAAAGGTTTCCACACACTAGGAAGCCCCTTCGCGGGCGGAGACTGCGGGTGGCGGAGGGGGGAAGCTTCGCAGCCGCGGAGGAGAGCGCAGCCACAGGGGTGTGGAGGGCAAAGCGGGGAGATTTCCTCACAGAGGATCTGTGCCGACCGGCACTCACCAGCCTGAGAGGCTTGTCTGCTCACCTGCCAGGGTGGGCGGGGCTGGGAACTGAGGCTCGGGCTTCGGTAGGAGCGCAGGGAGAGGACTGGGGTTGGCGGCGTGAACACAGCCTGCAGGGCGTTAGTGCACCATGGCTAGCCGGGAGGGAGTCTGGGGAAAAGTCTGGACCTGCCGAAGAGGCAAGAGACTTTTTCTTCCCTCTTTGTTTCCTGGTGCGCGAGGAGAGGGGATTAAGAGCGCTACTTAAAGGAGCTCCAGAGATGGGTGTGAGCCGCGGCTAACAGCGTGGACCCCAGAGACGGGCATAAGACGCTAAGGCTGCTGCTGCCGCCACCAAGAAGCCTGTGTGAGAGCACAGGTCACTATCCACACCTCCTTTCCGGGGAGACTGTGCAGCCTGCCACTGCCAGGGTCCCATGGTCCAGGGACAACTTCCCAGTAAGAACGCACGGCGCCACTCAGGCTGGTGCAACCTCACGGCGGCCTCTGCCACTGCAGGCTCGCCCGGCACTCCACATCCCTCCCTCCCCCCCAGGCCTGAGTGAGCCAGAGCCCCAGAGTCAGCTGCTCCTTTAACCCCGTCCTGTCTGAGAGAAAAACAGACGCCCTCAGGCGACCTAAACGCAGAGGCGGGGCCAAATCCAAAGCTGAGCCCCTCGAGCTGTGCGAACAAAGAAGAGAAAGGGAAATCTCTCCCACCAGCCTCAGAAGCAGTGGATTAAAGCTCCACAGTCAACTTGATGTACCTTGCATCTGTGGAATACATGAATAGACAACTAATCATCCCAAATTGAGGAGGTGGACTTTGAGAGCAAGATTTATTATTTTTTTCCCCTTTTCCTCATTTTGTGAGTGTGTATGTGTATGCTTCTGTGTGAGATTTGTCTGTATAGCTTGCTTTCACCACTTGTCCTAGGGTTCTATCAGTCCGTGTTTTTTTTTTCTTTAAAAAAATTTTTTTTTCTTAATAATTATTTTAATAACTTTATTTTTTCTTTATTTTATTTCATTTTATCCTCTTTCTTTCTCCCTTTCTTTCTAATTTTTCTCCCTTTTATTCTGAGCTGTGTGGATTAAAGGCTCTTGGTGCTACAGCCAGGAGTCAGTGCTGTGCCTCTGAGGTGGGAGAGCCAACTTCAGGACATTGGTTCACAAGAGACCTCCCAGCTCCACATAATATCAAATGGCGAAAGTCTCCCAGAGATCTCCATCTCAACACCAGCACTGAGCTTCACTCAACGATCAGCAAGCTATAGTGCTGGACACCCTATGCCAAACAACTAGCAAGACAGGAACACCACACCCATTAGCAGAGAGGCTGCCTAAAATCATAATAAGGCCACAGACACCACAAAACACACCACCAGATGTGGACCTGCCCACCAGAAAGACAAGATCCAGCCTCATCCACCAGAACACAGGCACTAGTCCCCCCCACCAGGAAGCCTACACAACCCACTGAACAAACTTAAGCCACTGGGGACAGACACCAAAAACAACAGAAACTACAAACCTGCACCTGCAAAACGGAGACCCCAAACACAGTAAGATAAGCAAAATGAGAAGGCAAAAACACACAGCAGATGAAAGAGCAAGATAAAAACCCACCAGACTTAAAAAATGAAGAGGAAATAGGCAGTCTACCTGAAAAAGAATTCAGAATAATGATAGTAAAGATGATCCAAAATCTTGAGAATAGAATATAGAAAATACAAGAAACATTTAACAAGGACCTAGAAGAACTAAAGATGAAACAAGCAATGATGGACAACACAATAAATGAAATTAAAAATACTCTAGATGAGATCAATAGCAGAGTAACTGAGGCAGAAGAACAGATAAGTGAACTGGGAGATAAAATAGTGGAAATAACTACTGCAGAGCAGAATAAAGAAAAAAGAATGAAAAGAACTGAGGACAGTCTCAGAGACCTCTGGGACAACATTAAACACACCAACATTCGAATTATAGGGGTTCCAGAAGAAGAAGAGAAAAAGAAAGGAACTGAGAAAATATTTGAAGAGATTATAGTTGAAAACTTCCTTAATATGGGAAAGGAAATAGTTAATCAAGTCCAGGAAGCACAGAGAGTCCCATACAGGATAAATCCTAGGAGAAACATGCCAAGGCACATATTAATCAAACTATCAAAACTGGCCCCGCCTCCCACAGGCGGCAGCCATGGTGGCCTGGCAGGTCCCGGGGTCCGCGGGCGCTACACTCGGGAGGCAGCCGTCCCCTGCCCCGCCGCCAGAACTGCCCCGGGTCGGAGAAGGGTTCCGACAGCGCCTCAGCTTCACCTTCTGCTCCTCTTTGCAGTGAGACCGCGGCGGCTCTGGGCCCGACTCACAGGGCTGACCAGAGGGAGCAGCAAGGCGTCTGGTGAGCAAAGAGTTAACAGCGGCAGAGCGGAGGGTCTCGGAGCTTCACGCAGCCGCTTCCGCGGCTGGCCGGCTGAACTTCGTGGACCCAGCTACCAGCTACATGGTGCTCACCCGGCTGGCCCACTTGCAGAGAGGCAGATGCTGCGGGTCTACCTGCAGACACTGTCTATATGGTCAAGTCAATGTTAAAGATCCATCCAAAATGAAGCAACTCAATTCACATTTTTATGTTTGAGAAGAATTTCATTTCTGTTCTCCATCTAATTGAGACTTATTAAAAAAAAAAAAAGTAAAACCTTAATCCAAAAAAAAAAACTCAAAACGCAAAGAAACCATATTAAAAGCAGCAAGGAAAAACAACAAATAACACACAAGGGAATCCCCATAAGGTTAACAGCTGATCTTTCAGCAGAAACTCTGCAAGCCAGAAGGGACTGGCAGGACATATTTAAAGTGATGAAGGAGAAAAACCTACAACTAAGATTACTCTACCCAGAAAGGATCTCATTCAGATTTTTTTTTTTTTTTTTTTTTTTTTGGCCATACGCCGGCCTCTCACTGCTGTGGCCTCTCCTGTTGCGGGGCATAGGTGCGGATGCACAGGCTCAGTGGCCATGGCTCACGGGCCCAGCCGCGCCATGGCATGTGGGATCTTCCCAGACCAGGACACGAACCCGTGTCCCCTGCATCGGCAGACGGACTCTCAACCACTGCGCCACCAGGGAAGCCCTCATTCAGATTTCATGGAGAAATTAAAATCTTTACAGACAAGTAAAAGCTGAGAGAGTTCAGCACCACCAAACCAGCTTTACAACAAATGCTAAAGGACCTTCTCTAGTCAAGAAACACAAGAGAAGGAAAAGACCTACAATAACAAACCCAAAACAATTAAGAAAATGGGAATAGGAACATACATATTGATAAATATCTTAAATGTAAATGGATTAAATGCTCCCACCAAAAGATACAGACTGGCTGAATGGATACAAAAACAAGACCCATATATATGCTGTCTACAAGAGACCAACTTCAGACCTAGAGACACATACAGACTGAAAATAAGGGAACAGAAAATGATATTCCATGCAAATGGAAACCAAAAGAAAGCTGGAGTAGCAATTCTTATATCAGACAAAATAGACTTTAAAATAAAGACTATTAGAAGAGACAAAGAAGAACACTACATAATGATCAAGGGATCAATCCAAGAAGAAGATATAACAATTGTAAATATTTTTGCACCCAACATAGGAGCACCTCAATACATAAGGCAAATACTAACAGCCATAAAAGGGGAAATCGACAGTCACACATTCATAGTAGGGGACTTTAACACCCCACTTTCACCCATGGACAGATCATCCAAAATGAAAATAATAAGGAAACACAAGCTTTAAATGATACATTAAACAAGATAGATTTAATTGATATTTATAGGACATTCCATCCAGAAACAACAGAATACACATTTTTCTCAAGTGCACATGGAACATTCTCCAGGATAGATCATATCTTGGGTCACAAATCAAGCCTTGGTAAATTTAAGAAAATTGAAATTGTATCAAGTATCTTTTCCAACCACAACGCTATGAGACTAGATATCAATTACAGGAAAAGATCTGTAAAAAATACAACATATGGAGGCTAAACAATACACTACTTAATAACCAAGTGATGGTTGAAGAAATCAAAGAGGAAATCAAAAAATACCTAGAAACAAATGACAATGGAGACACGATGACCCAAAACCTATGGGATGCAGCAAAAGCAGTTCTAAGAGGGAAGTTTATAATAATACAATCCTACCTTAAGAAAAAGGAAACATCTCGAATAAACAACCAAACCTTGCACCTAAAGGAATTAGAGAAACAAGAACAAAAAAACCCCAAAGTCAGCAGAAGGAAAGAAAACATAAAGATCAGAGCAGAAATAAATGAAAAAGAAATGAAGGAAATGATAACAAAGGTCAATAAAACTAAAATCTGGTTCTTTGAGAAGATAAACAAAATTGATAAACCATTAGCCAGACTCAACACGAAAAATAGGGAGAAGACTCAAATCAATAGAATTAGAAATGAAAAAGGAGAAGTAACAACTGACAATGCAGAAATACAAAAGATCATGAGAGATTACTACAAGTAACTCTATGCCAATAAAATGGACAACCTGGAAGAAATGGACAAATTCTTAGAAATGCATAACCTTCCGAGACTGAATAAGGAAGAAATAGAAAATATGAATAGACCAATCACAAGCACTGAAATTGAAACTGTGATTAAAAATCTTCCAACAAAAAAAAGCCCAGGACCAGATGGCTTCTCAGGCGAATTCTATCAAACATTTAGAGAAGAGCTAACACCTATCCTTCTCAAATTCTTTGAAAATATAGCAGGAGGAACCCTCCCAAACTTATTCTATGAGGCCACCATCACCCTGATACCAAAACCAGACAAAGATGTCACAAAGAAAGAAAAGTACAGGTCAATATCATTGATGAACATAGATGCAAAAATCCTCAACAAAATGCTAGCAAACAGAATCCAACAGCACATTAAAAGGATCACACACCATGATCAAGTGGGGTTTTTCCAGGAATGCAAGGATTCTTCAATATATGTAAATCAAACAACGTGATACACCATATTAACAAACTGAAGGACAGAAACCACATGATCATCTCAATAGATGCAGAGAAAGCTTTTGACAAAATTCAACACCCATTTATGATTAAAACTGTGCAGAAAGTAGGCACAGAGGGAACTTTCTTCAACATAATAAAGGCCATATATGACAAACCCATAGCCAACATCATCCTCAATGGTGAAAAACTGAAAGCATTTCCACTAAGATCAGGAACAAGACAAGGTTGCCCACTCTCACCACTATTATTCAACATAGTTTTGGAAGTTTTAGCCACAGCAATCAGAGAAGAAAAGGAAATAAAAGGAATCCAAATCAGTAAAGAAGAAGTAAAGATGTCACTGTTTGCAGATTATATGATACTATACACAGAGAATCCTAAAGATGCTACCAGAAAACTACTAGAGCTAATCAATGAATTTGGTAAAGTAGCAGGATACAAAATTAATGCACAGAAATCTCTGGCATTCCTATACACTAATGATGAAAAATCTGAAAATGAAATCAAGAAAACACTCCCATTTACCATTACAACAAAAAGAATAAAATATCTAGGAATAAACCTACCTAAGGAGACAAAAGACCTGTATGCAGAAAATAATAAGACACTGACGAAAGAAATTAAAGATGATACAAATAGATGGAGAGATATACCATGTTCTTGGATTGGAAGAATCAACATTGTGAAAATGACTCTACTACCCAAAGCAATCTACAGATTCAATGCAATCCCTATCAAATTACCACTGGCATTTTTCACAGAACTAGAACAAAAAATTTCACAATTTGTATGGAAACACAAAAGACCCCGAATAGCCAAAGCAATCTTGAGAGTGAAAAACAGAGCTGGAGGAATCAGTCTCCCTGACTTCAGACTATACTACAAAGCTACAGTAATCAAGACAGTATGGTACTGGCACAAAAACAGAAAGATAGATCAATGGAACAGGATAGAAAGCCTAGAGATAACCCCATGCACATATGGTCACCTTATCTTTGATAAAGGAGGCAGGAATGTACAGTGGAGAAAGGACAGCTTCTTCAATAAATGGTCCTGGGAAAACTGGACAGGTACATGTAAAAGTATGAGATTAGATCACCCCTAACACCATACACAAAAATAAGCTCAAAATGGATTAAAGACCTAAATGTAAGGCCAGAAACTATCAAACTCTTAGAGGAAAACATAGGCAGAACACTCTAGGACATAAATCATAGCAAGATCCTTTTTGATACACTTCCCAGAGAAATGGAAATAAAAATAAAAATAAACAAATGGGACCTATTGAAACTTCAAAGCTTTTGCACAGCAAAGGAAACCATAAACAAGACCAAAAGACAACTCTCAGAATGGGAGAAAATATTTGCAAATGAAGCAACTGACAAAAGATTAATCTCCCAAATTTATAAGCAACCCATGAAGCTCAATAACAAAAAAAACAAACAACCCAATCCAAAAATGGGCAGAAGACCTACATAGACATTTCTCCAGAGAAGATATACAGATTGCCAACAAACACATGAAAGAATGCTCAACATCATTAATCATTAGAGAAATGCAAATCAAAACTACAATGAGATATCATCTCACACCAGTCAGAATGGTCATCATCAAAAAATCTAGAAACAATAAATGCTGGAGAGGGTGTGGAGAAAAGGTTACACTCTTGCACTGCTGGTGGGAATGTGAATTGGTACAGCCACTATGGAGAACAGTATGGAGGTTCCTTAAAAAACTACAAATAGAACTACCATATGACCCAGCAATCCCACTACTGGACATATACCCTGAGAAAACCATAATTCAAAAAGAGTCATGTACCAAAATGTTCATTGCAGCTCTATTTACCATAGCCAGGAGATGGAAACAACCTAAGTGTCCATCATTGGATGAATGGATAAAGAAGATGTGGCACATATATACAATGGAATATTACTCAGCCATAAAAAGAAACGAAATCGAGTTATTTGTAGTGAGGTGGATGGACCTAGAGTCTGTCATACAGAGTGAAGTAAGTCAGAAAGAGAAAGACAAATACCGTATGCTAACACATATATATGAAATCTAAGAAAAGAAAAATGTCATGAAGTACCTAGGGGTAAGACGGGAATAAAGACACAGACCTACTAGAGAATGGACTTGAGGATATGGGGAGGGGGAAGGGTAAGCTGTGACAAAGTGAGAGAGTGGCAGGGACATATATACACTACGTAAAATAGATAGCTAGTGGGAAGCAGCCACACAACACAGGGAGATCAGCTTGGTGCTTTATGACCACGTGGATGGGTGGGATAGGGAGGGTGGGAGGGAGGGAGACGCAAGAGGGAGGAGATATGGGAACGTATGTATTAGTATAACTGATTCACTTTTTTATAAAACAGAAACTAACACACCATTGTAAAGCAATTATACTCCAGTAAAGATGTAAAAAACAAACAAAAAAAGAAAGACAGTCATTCCACAGAACCCTGAAAAAGCATAAGGTTCAGAAGCACAAGTATCATGGAAGATGCAATGAGGAGACAAGCTGGAAATGAAGGTAACATTAGTCAAAACTCTATGAATCAGAGTAGTTAGGTCTCTTCCTTCCTCCGATACAGCTGGGCAAGGTTTCCACCCCACAGTGGAGGAAGAACAAAGACTGCTCTGGAGGAATGGATCTAGGAGGGGCATGCGTATGGTGGAAACTGAAGGTGGGAAAATGCCACTCAACAGTGGGAATCCCAGCTTCCTTACTGGTCTAGTTCCCCTAATGTTAGAAGCCTAAACAGACAAAAGACTAGAATATTCTTTTCTGGATAACCTGCAGAGCTTCTGAGAAAAAAAACATAAATTCTTCCACAAAATGAGCAGGGAAGATGTCTACCTCGGTGAACAGACGTGCTACCATCTGATCACCTTGGAGTGAATCCTAAGAGTTGATAAATGAACTTCATCCCTAAGCCTCCAACATATATCATCATCATTGTCATCATCGAACTTACAATAAATCTCTTTGCTCTTTCATTTGTAAATATGAGTGGACATCCAAGATCACCAGATATTTGAATGAAGCCTCCAGCATGAAAGACAGGGACTCAAAACAAATGAGAAAAGGCATCTCTAAGGACACAGACTAATAAGACTTTATACTGTAAAGAAACAGATAAACAAACAAACAAAAAAACAGGAAGGAAACTAGTAAAAAAGCAAAAAGGAAAATTTTGGAGTCCTAAAAACATAAAGTTTATAGATTGAAAGGGCCACCAATTACCCAGCAAAATGAATGAATAAAAGGAAATCATCATCAGAGCTCAAAACTCTAGAGATAAAGAGGAGTTCCTAAGAGGTTACAGAGGTTATTTACAAACAGGTCATACATAGGAAGTCAAATGACATTTTATTTCTTAAAAGTAACATTGATGCTAAAAGATAATGCTTCCAAAATTCTGAGTTAAAACAAAATTCCATACGTAGCTAATATATCAATCAATCATGAACATAATATAACGACATTTTCTGACATGCAAGGATTCAAAGCTTTACCCTCTAAATAACTCTTTAATATGTAATGAAGACATATCTTGAGAAAAAGAGGCAGTATATTAAAATGATTAAGGCACAGATCCTGGAATCAGAATCCTGGGTTTGAATATTGACTCTTCCACTTTCTAGCTGTGTACCATTAAGAAAACTAACTACTACTTACCTCAATTCCTCATCTGTAAAATGGAGATAATAATAATACCTAACTCATGAGCATTCAGTGAGTCCTTGCATGTAAACAGTGCCTGGCAAAAAATAAATGCTACATAGTAACATTATTATCTTTATAATATCATGGAAGATATGGACTTAGTACACAGGATATAGGAAGTTTATCTATCTATATATCTATCATCTATATATATTGTATATATTTATTTATATATATATATATATTTTTTACACAGGTTCAGAAATTGTAAGTCCAGATAACAGCTGCACATCAAATCTACAGAGCAATCCATACTAGGGCATGAGGTTGGAGGGCTCAGGAATGAGGTGTCCAGGTAAAACTGGACCTGATGCACTGTTTGGAACTGTGAGCATTTAGAAAAAATATTATAAGCAAGTGACAAATCTTTATATTTGGAACACAATAGCCATAAGCATAAAGAAAACAAAAACTTTAAAAAATGCAACCTTTAACTTTAGTAAAACAAAAAAATCTTTATGAAATATAATCATATCATTACTTGGCTTAGTAGTAAAAAATAGTTACCTAGTCATAGGAATGTAAATAGCAGCTAATCGATTTAACCAAAAATGGTAATATAATTATAATGAGAGAAAAAGGGGTGGAGATGGGAGTCAGTAGGAGTCAGTGAGTAAGTAGTCCTCAAGTATACTATACCAAAAAATCAAAAGATGGTGACTAAAACTGACAAATCAGTAAGTATCAATATAAGGTTATTATTTAGAGATAAGAAGTTAAATATCATAAAGTGTAGCTTAAAAGAAGTTAAGAGCGGTTTTTCTCTACAAAAAGGGACAGGGTGGGGACAGGAGACTTCCACTTTTCAGTATAAGCTTTTGTACTATATAATTTTTAGCTATTACTTTGTTTACAAAATTATCATAAAACGATAAAGTAAAAATTGAAAACAATAAATGAAGAGAATAATGACATATAAAAATGCATACATTCATTCAAACATTATTGAACCCCTACCACAGGCCAGACATTTTAGATCCTGAGTGTGTTAAAATGCATAAAATGATCCTAGGCTTAAGAAGCTCACACACTAGCAAGGAGATTCAACAGAGAATCCTTAACAGGAGACCATTTGATAAATGTGATGATAGGAAATGAATAAAGTATTCCAGAGAATAGGTGACAAGTCCATTTGCTCTTCCCAGGCAGGTGAATTTTTTAAAACAATGTTTTGAATAGATAATACACACACCTTACAAAAGTTGAAATATCTAAAATGACATAAATGGTAAAATTTAAATCTCCCTCTCATCCCTGGTCTCCAACAAATTTTCACCTCCCAAGGGCTAATGATTGTTACCAATTACTGTGTATTTTTCCAAAGATAACTATGCATTCTGAGCATATATATAAATATATATTCATACATAAGCATTAAAAATATTCTTGAACACAAATGGCTGCACATAATATAGATTTCTTCACGGTAGTTTTCATTTAAAATACTGTGAAGATCATTCCACATTGGACATATAGAGCTGTCTTAGTATTTTTTTAATGCTTGCAGAGTATTTCATTGTAACATAAACTATTTAAACAGACCCCTCCTGATAGATATTTAAGTCATTTCCAATGTTTCACTACTGCAAACAATGCTGAAACATCTTAGTATCAATACATATATCACTTTGCAAATGTACAAGCATATCAGTAGGATACGTTCCTAGAAGTGGACTTCCTAGGTAAAAGCAAGTCTCAAAGCGAGTTCATACTGAGAGTGACAGTTAACCTAATGTCAGATTTTAATTGGATAACTTAAGTGAACACCTGCAACAAACCTACATGGACTTCAATAAAATGAGTTTGATCTTGAATCTAGTTGAATCAATAAGGTAGGAACATTTCGTAAAGCACATCTTTGAAGATAAATGAAACCCATCTCTATTTCACTAACCAAGGTTTTGATATTGAGATTGACCTTCAACTTGCCCACGGGATTTAATCTCTCAGTTATAACCCAGGTTAAATACCAATATGATTATGTGTCAGACCTAAACATGGTCTTTCCTATTACTACATATAGAAATATTTGTCAGCAAAACCAAAATGAGGTAGGGCACTTCCCTTTCACATTGCTTTACTTCTTGTTGCCCTCTCTATATAGCTGTGTTTGAATGATTATCCCATCTCCTTCACTATTCATGTGACAACCAAGACTCCAAGCCCCTGGGCTAATCTCAAAACAATGTCACAAAATTAAAACCTGGATCTACTTCTCACTTAAAATGTAAGTTGCTAAATATAATGAGCTCACAACTGAAAGTTTCAAATCAAATGATATACTTGAGCAGGCCCCTGCATAAAGGATGTCTTATCTGGTTACAAAAGATTTACTGTTGAAGCAGTTTTTTTCTTACTTTTTCAAACTCAATGCTTCTGCCATTCTGTACAGTTTAGGAACAGGCAGTTAATTCTGTAAGCACCACCGACTGCATCCAAGCTGCCCTGACTGGTTTCTGAACCATTTGGTAAGTAGAGTGCGGTCTAAGAATTGAATAAAGCATTTATTCTCTTCATTGTCTAATTAAATACCATTTTTCTTATGACCTAAGATTTCCTTGCCTACAAAACTGAGTAAGAGATTTAAGATCATGAAGAAGCATATAAACTATGTTAAATTGTACATGATAAAATGGAAATGGCTATATTATTGAGTTTTCATCCAAGTGGATTTCTTTAAAGTCCTCAAATAATTAAAGCAGATTCTTAAAAAGAAAATAATTAAACAATCTAGACCATAATTGCTATATAGTAAAATAACATGAATCTCATTCCAAGATAGGCAGGCCGTGTCACTCTCTTTCTGAGAGATGACATTGCAATGGCCTAAAGCTCTGCCTTTTAAGAAGCAGTGAAGGTTTGGAGGTTATAGTTTTGTCAGAAAAGCACCGCATTATTAGAGAGTTGATGATCTTTAGCTTGGTACCAATTTCTCAATACTCAGGAGGTTCATTAGCTGACCAAAGAAGGAAAAACTGTTCATTGCAGATACTAATGTATTCATAAGTTACATCTCTATTATTAAGAGATAATTGGTTTATTAAGTGTAAAGAACAGAATAATTTTTTTGTTTTCCTTTAAGAACACATGTGTTTAGAAAAAAACTCATGATTGATCCAAATATCAGCATCAAGATTGTGGATAATCCAAAAAAATAAATGAAACTATAAGCCTCTTCTATCTCCTTAACGATTTGTATGATATTTTATGCCAAAAATTTATTTTTAAATGTTTTACTTTCTAAAGGATTTTCTATTGTCTAAAAAAATCTGCACATGAAGGAAAATATTCCGGATGGCTGGAGAAAATCTGCCTGGTATTAAAAATTAGCATCTAAAGTAGCCATAAAGTGGAAAATGCATTGGCGGGTAATTGAAGATTAACAATATTGCAACAGAATAAAAGAGGAACTTTGACATCTTGGGTCTTTAATGAATCAATTTAGAGACACTGGGGTTTCTACAGCACAAAACAAAGTAATGACTTACTCCCTCATACAAAGCACAATAAATGTGTGATAGTAAATTTATCATCCTTTCTTGGTGCCAGTTGTGAGCAATACAATGACAGAACTGGTAGTAGATCCATTCCATATTCAGCTTTCCTTAGTAGGGAGAAAGGCACATAAGGAAAGAGTCCACAGAAGTAAACTTGTCAACTACTACTGTACAATAATTTGGATGTCACCTTCAGTGGACACTTGGAGCAAAAGATCCCTTCTTCTTTGTTAATTTCAAACAAATCTGCAAAGTTTTAGAAGTACATGAGTATGAGTATCCTCCACTATCATGGGAATTCTGTACATCAGGATGACATTGTCTCTTGTGTGTGGACCTCTCTAAGTATCTCTTTGGCCAATAAGGCATAACACTCAAGAGATTTCTGGGAAGATCATATTCTTAATTGCTACAGCTTGACAGATGGAATTAATGACATTTTCCCATGTGGTTATATGGGTGTGTAATGATTCATAACACACAAATATATCCACAAAAGATCATGCCATTTCTGCAACCCTCTGAAACTTTCTCTTTATCCCTCTTTGCCTCCTGGTTAATCTGCTGAGAGTAAAATATACTGTTTTGTGGGCTCATTCTCTGCCAAGAATTATGTAAGCCTAATACATTATCTCATTTTAATCCTCCCCACTTTGGGAGAGCATGCAGAAAAGAGTTAACCAGGCATCTTGAGTTTTATTCTTTGAAAGGCCTACCTACAAATTTCACACTTGTCTGGTATCTAGGAACTTGGATTTCAGGAGGGTTCCCACCATTTCCAGAATTGATAAGAGTAGCTCCCTGTGCCTAAATTGTTTGTATAAACAATACGGTTTATGTTGAACACCTGCTTTCCTTCTGGGTGTCTAGAGCTTGATACATGCCAGGCAGAGGACACTTACATGATCAGCCTCTAATCAAAACCCTAGGTACTGAGTCTCTTATATACTGGCCCGATTGGCAACATCTCACACGTGTTGTCATGACTTGCTGAGAGAATTAAGCGTGTCCTGTGTGACTCCAGTAGGAGAGGACTATTGGAAGCTTGTGCCTGGTTTCCTAGACTTTGCTCTATGTGCCTTTTCCTGTTATGATTTTTAGTTTGTATCCTTTCACTGTAGTAAATCATAGCTGTGAGTATCACCATATCCTGTGTCCTGTGATTCTTCCTAGTGAGGCATTGAACCTGGGGTTAGTCTCAGGGAACCTGACACAGAGAATAAGGATTATTATTATCCACATTATACAGAGGAGAAAACTAAAGTACAGAAAGATTAAGGAAATCTCAAAGTTCTCATCAAGGCTTTTAGTAAAGGTCAAAAATTATTCTGCAGGACGTAACAATGCATAATACCTCAATCTTCCACTGATTCTGACATGGATACAAAATATAGTTTCTATAGATTTTCCTATTTAACCAGTATTCAGTGACAATGTTCTTTTCATTTCCTGCTACAAAAATTTAATTAATTCATTAAACATATGCATATGTATACAAATGTACTACTAGACACTAGACCAGGAATCAGCAAACTACAAACCACAAGACAAATTTATCCTGCCACCTGTTTTTGTGCATCCTGCATCCTAAGAATGGCTTTGTATTTTTAAATAGTTTAAAAAGACAAAATAATAATATTTTGTGATATTAAAATTTTGAGAAATTCAAATTTGGGTGTCCATATATGATGTTTTAATACAACACATCCATGCCCATTTGATTACATATTTTTTGTGGCTGCTTTTGTGCTACATGGCAGAGTTGAGTAGTTGCATCGGAGATCATATGGCCCTCAAAGCCCTTTACAGAAGAAGTTTGAGATCCCTCCTCTAGACCCATCATGTTCAAGGCCTCCCTCTCCTAGCCAAACTTATGCCGCTTGTACTGTTCTCATCTCCCACATATCACTTTTCTATACCTGTCATCCTGAGAAAACTCCCTTTTCTAAAAGCCAGAGCCCATGTTTTATATTTCTGGTCCTGTGAACTTGGAGAAAAATCACTTTTTTTCTCTGGGATTCAATTTCCTCATCTGAAAAATGGGAATAATGTTATTATCCTTACAGTAAAATTATGAAAATTAAATGAAATAGTATAGATTAAAAAATCATTTAGTTCAAAGTAAGAACTCAAGAAATGGTACTTGTTACTGGTATTAGTTGGAGTTTCTATAATAGGCAATAATCCTTTTATCTCTTAGTACAGTACAGTGCTTGTTATAGCTGATTAATAAAAAATCAACAACATACTTCATTAGCATGACATTATAGAAAGTAACAAGGATGCACTGGGTAGTAGAGAGAATTTGGGCCAGTTATCTACTCTGAGTTTCAGCATCCTTGTTGCTAAATACACCTGTGACATTACCCGATTCTTTCTGAAGCACACTTCAAAGAATCAGGTACATCTTTTCTCAGATCTTTGGCCTGAAATAGTACTCAGGATCAAGATGTCTCTTCCATGATCCCTAAGATCCAGCCTCCTTGTACCACAGCAACTTCCAAATTCTGGATTTCTCAGCATTGCCGCTTGCTCAAAAAAAACTCATGTAGGTATTAGAAGTCATTTTGAAGAGGCTGTCCTATATCTCAGTGCAGTTTCCTAATTATCCACTACAGACTATCCCTTGCTTTTATCAGATTGTAACTGACCTAATTTATAAAGACTTCAGTGAAAAGAGTCTCATTAAAAGCCTTCATCTCTTTAGCAGTCTCTCTTTTCTCCCCCAAATGATCTAGGACAAAATGGCCCAATACAACCAGCTGGGAAAATTACAAAGTCACTTGAGAACCTTCTGAAGGGAGCTTGCAAGGAGTGGGGTCTCTAAGGACTGGTGACAGACATGCACTGGCTAGAAGTGGGGTTGGGTGTAGTTGCAGGATTAATAGCACTTTAAGAAACGTCTGGCAAAATATAGCACTGGGTCACTACTACTCCACTTTCCCTTACAGAAAAGTTTTAAAAATCCCTGGCCACTGCACTTTGGATTGATGATAGCTGTGATTCAGAGACATTTTATTTTGACCCTTGTGCTTCATGCAAAACAGGTACAGTAAAACAATTCTCAATAACAGCATCATTCAATCAATATTTATCAAGTCTGCTATGTGCAAAACATTGCAACCATGGAGGCTGAATCAGTTAGGTATTCCCATAATACTGCGTAACAAATGACTTCAAAATCTCAGTGACACACAACAATAAGCCTTTACTTCTTCACAAATTTCAAGTGGCTGAGAAGGCTTGACTTCAGACATCAATGGCGTGTGTTGTTCTACTCCACATATCTCTTGGCTTCCTCTTGGGGCTGGCAGGCTACCCAGAGAAAGCTACTATCACAACAATGGCAGAAATGAAAGAGAGAGACCTCTTTAAGACTCAGAACTGGCATACTGTAACTTCTGCCCCTATTCTCGGCAAGTCATATGGCCAATTCTGAAATCAAGAGGTAGGGAAATATCCTCTGCTCATAATGAGGCTACGCCAAGTAGATACAGGAGGGATGAAGGTATTTCAACATTTCAAGCTGCTACAGAGTCATAAGATAAAACAGTCTCCAGGATCCTGGGAAGCATCTAGTCCAACCCTGAAATTTCAAAGACAAGAACTCTGAACATAAGAAAAGTTCAATTACAGCTAGCCCAAGGAAACAATTTTTTTTTGTACCATGGTGAATCATACATACCACGATCTGCCCTCTATAGGAATAAGAGCTTAGACAGATTGATTGAAATCACCCATCATAAACAGTACTTGGCTCTTAGGCTTTGTTGCCAGGTTAGGTAGCTGAGACAAACCCAGAAGGCAATTGGGGGAAGTTTAAATAGAAAACAAGGAAAGAAAGCTGAGACAGGGGCAGTATCCTGGTGTCCAACTGGATAGCAGGATGGATCATAGGACTATGATTCAAGGCATAACTTAAGTCCTTTGGAGGATTATGGGGAAAGATAAAAGCTCAAATCCTATAGACACTTGAGCAGAGAGTATTTGAGGGGAGAGAACTTCCTCCCTCACTTCTGATGTTTCTGGCCTATCTCCACATACTTCTGCAGTCCTCCCCATGAAGGGTGCAGGAAGGACTATCACATTTAGCTTGCTCGTCTCTCAGTAGACACCCTGCCCTACCAGAGAATGTGTTATGTTTCCCTCTCTGCCAGGTGGTGGCAGTTAGAGTCCCTGAGGTTAAGCCAGTTTAATTCTGGGATTTTGTATTAAGAAGCTCATTTGTACCTCATATAAAAATTTGGAGTAGGACCACCAATTGGATTGAGAAGATAATCCAAAGCCACTCTTACATTAAAAATTTAGTACACAAGAAAATGAAGCTAAATTAATACTAAGTAACTAAGCCATTGCTCAGAGTCAGACTTTTATGAAGTGCCTGGAGCTGGGGACCCTATAAAGGGAAACCTGAGAGGTCCCAGTTCTGAAGATCAAGGAATGCAGTGATATGGGATTCCCCAGACTTATTGCTACTCCAGTATGAAGTCTTACTTGGCAGTTCTTCTCACCATGTGATATTTTACATTCACCTTACCATTGTTCACTAGGAATAGGTGAAAAGATGGCTCCAGCTGAAACTCTCATTCTCCTAGAGCTCTTATTCACTGCTCTATCTCATCTCCAAATATGTTGCTTTGTGTCAAACAACTAATGATTCCTTGATTGTGCCATATTACTTGACAATGTGATGCTTTTTGCATGTATTGACCCTTCTGCCTGGAATTGCCTTGAACTTCCTTTCCTGATAAGAAAACTAATCCTTTGAGACTCAATTTCAGCATTACCTCTATGGTAAATCTTCCCTGTCTACTCCCCTCACTACTTATACATTCCACAGAAGCTAAGCATATCTCTACTTTGGTTTTGTTCATACTGTATTATTATTGTTTTAAATATTTGTGCTTTCTCCAGGAAACTATGAACTACATAAGTATAGAGACTATCTTATTTTTTGTGGGTACAGAACCTAGCAGTGTCTAGTAAATTCTATAAGGTAAATAGTCATTGAATGAGTATAAGGAGGGAGGACATACTGATTTCTTATGACTAATCCTCAAAAACAGTAGCTTTTCCATTTCAGGAGAAGGAAGTCTTTTCCATTTTGGTTTTGCTTTCTTTGAAGTTTCTAATGAAGATAATTCTTCCTATTTTAGTTTGCAGAGGTTATTTTTCTCTCTGTCATCCAGTATGAAAGGCAAGTGGAAATGGGAGACAAAGCCAAATGGGTCAAAATCCAAGTAGACTTTGGATAGAAACATGGACCCAGAGCACAAGTGGGAGTGTAGGAAAATAACCAGGAGCCAAGATAAATGTCCTCACCTGAATTGGAATATGAGGGACCTAGTAGTGGCTGGGTGGTTTGGCTGGCCTAGAAAAGGCAAGGATTCAGGGAAGATAATTTGCTGAAATGCTGCAGTAGTTAGAAATGGTAATCCCTCAAAAGTCTGAGGGTAATGTTATGTCATAATTCTAGTTATTACTTTAAAATGTATATCTCAGAAATAACTAAATTTCCTTGTCAATTGCATTATTATGAACTTCCATCAAATCTTTAACAGTGGTCATTTTTAAGTCTTTTGTCATTTACAGACAGTTCTGGGTGTACTCTGATGTTTTGCAAAAATGTTCCTATAAGAGGGTTTCATCTTCAAGGAATTCATGGAAAAGACTCTGACAAGTACAGGTTTCTGGTAACTGACTATACTGCTGAACTGAATGAATGAGCATTTTCAGAACTCTAATGGAAAACTGATGAATTCATAAAAGTGCTAACAAAAGATCAAGATGAAAAAATAATTAATTACATGGGACTGAGTGAACTGATGAGGATGATTATAATTTTTGTGACTTTCTGTTTGAATTTTTTAAAAAAAGTAAAAAAACTTCATTCCAATATGCACCAGGTGCAGACAAATACTGGTTGATTCCACTTATACGAGGTACCTAGAATAGTCAAATTTATAGAGTCAAAAAGTACAGTGGTAGACGCCAAGGGGCGGGGAGGCGGTGGGGTGGGGAAGAGGAATGGGGAGTTAGTATTTAAAAGGGACAGAGTTTCAGTTTGGGAAGGTGAAAAATTCAGGTGATGGATGATGGTGAGAGTTGCACAACAATGTGAATGTACCTAATGCCACTGAACTGTACAGTTAAATACGGTTAAATAGTATGTTTTATGTTATGTGACTTTTACCACAATTGAAAAATTAAAAAAAAAAAAAGAAGTGGCCAAAGCAGGCAGCTTTTATACTTTTTAGACAAAGAAACAATAAATTTGAGAGGAACTGACAGGACAAAGAAATTGAGGTTTCGGTGCTTAATTAGGTGATTTATTAGTAAAGAATTTAAGCAAAGTTTGGGCTTGGGTAATAAATTAGTGAAGAATCAACAAGGTTTGTTTGTAACAAGGATGTCTTTCTACCTCCTAGTACAGGGAGGGCAGCTTTCACATGGGAGAAATAGATGCCACTGAAGCATATTTGGGGGGCACCTGTCCTGGGCCCTAACAGTAAAGTCTATCAACTACTTAGCACAGCGTCTAGTACATAATAGGGGCTCAATGCATGTTAGTTGTTATTACTAAAAAAAAAACAAAACAAAAAAACAAAAGACCACACCATTGAGAAATTATCTTAGGATGACTTGCATATATCATGGCTAAGACAATATTTAATAATCGTGACAAACTGATTATTATTATATCCCCTTTCCATGTGGCCATGTCATTTATTGGTAGTTATTTATTTTGAGTGAGATCACTGGCTATTATTAAGGCCATTTGTACCACCAGTCAAGATGTTTCGTTCTGGTTTTTGGCAGATGCACAAAGTCTTAAATTTGCATTTTATACTCAACATCTGGACTAAGTATTTCCTCATGCTAATCCAGACTTGTGCTTAGGGACTGACACAGATAGATAATAAGCATCCATAACTAATAATAATTCATGAATTTCCAAAAAATAGTTCTGCTCTGAATATCATCCAATGTTTGGTCCACTACCAGAACATAATCACACACAGTTAATATCTAGATTAAGAAAGCTGAATTCAAATAACTATAATATTTTACTTATCTAGAAGTCACTACTCCTATGAACTTAATTATCTAAAACACCATTAATAACACTTTCAATTATATACCCTGAAAGTACATAAAATAAAAGAACATTTCAGTGATAAAATAAATATAAAATTTATATACTAAAGCTGATGAACTTTATTTAATTAAATGTCCCTCAGAATCTATTTACTTCTATTCTAAACACAACTGTAATCAAATTAGCTAAATCCCTCTTCAGCTAAGAGAAAATAAACAGCAAAGTAGAAAGAGGTATAACTAGGTAGGGAAAGTTTCTTGAAAATAGGCATAATGAAAAGGCAGCAAGAGAGAACAAACTACAAGAATAAGATTCCTCAAAAAATTAAACACAGAACTAACCATATAAATTAGCAATTCCACTTCTGTGAATAGACTCAAAAGAAGTAAAAGCAGGGACATGAACAGATATTTGTGGAACAATATTCATAGCAAATTATTTACAATAGCCAAAGGTGGAAGCAACACAGATATCCATCAACAAATGAATGGATAAACAAAATGTGATATATACATCCAAAGCAATACGATTCAGCCTTAAAAAGGAAAGAAATTCTGACATGTACTACAACACGGATGAACCTTAAAAACGTCATGCTAACTGAAATAAGCTATTCAAAAGAGGAAAAATATTATATGAGTCCACCTATATGAAATACCTAGAGTGGTCAAATTCATAGAGACAGTAAGATGAATGGTAGTTTCCAGGGAATGGGAGGAGGGAGGAAGGGAGAGTTAGTGTTTAATGGGTTTCACTAGAGGAAGATAGAAAAGTTCTGGAGATGAATGGTGGTGATAGTTTTCAGAACAATATGAATATACTTAATGCAACAGACTATATACTTAAAAATGGTTAAAATGGTAAATTTTATGTTGTATGTATTTTACCACATTAAAAAACACTAACAATAAAACACAAGAACTTAGAAACATAGATATCTCGTCCAGCAAGTATATATACAAACAGCTGTGAACATACCAATGCTTTTCCAAATATCTCTTCATGATATATAGTCTAATAATTCATGATACTAATAATTATAATCCTGTATAATAAAATGGTTAAATTATATTGGTCCTTAGTACTCTGAAAAAGGAGAGAGAGAGAGAGAGAGAGAGAGAGAGGGAGTGAGAGAGAAAATATGGTCCTTAAAAAATTATGCAAAATACTTGAAATTAATCATGGTATTATCCTTATTTTTTATTTTTTGTAACATCTTTATTGGAGTATAATTGTTTTACAATTGTGTGTTAGTTTCTGCTTTATAACAAAGTGAATCATCTATACATATACATATATCTCCTCCCTCTTGCATCTCCCTCCCACCCTCTGTATCCCACCCCTCTAGGTGGTCACAAAGCACAGATGTGATCTCCCTGTGCTATATGGCTGCTTCCCACTAGCTCTCTATTTTACATTTGGTGGTATATATAAGTCTGTGCCACTCTCTTACTTCATCCCACCTTACCCTTCCCCCTTCCCATGTCCTTAAGTCCATACTCTACGTCTGTGCCTTTATTCCTGTTCTGCCCCTAGGTTCTTCATAACCATTTTTTGTTTTTTATAGATTCTATATGTATGTGTTAGCATACAGTATTTGTTTTCCTCTTTCTGACTTACTGCACTCTGTATGACAAACTCTAGGTCCATCCACCTCACTACAAATAACTCAATTTTGTTTCTTTTTATGGCTGAATAAAATTCCATTGTATATATGTGTCACATCACCTTTATCCATTCATCTGTCGATGGATACTTAGGTTGCTTCCATGACCTGGCTATTGTAAATAGAGCTGCAATGAACATTGTGGTACATGACTCTTTTTGAATTATGGTTTCTCAGGGTATATGCCCAGTAGTGGGATTGCTGGGTCATATGGTAGTTCTATTTGTAGTTTTTTAAGGAACCTCCATACTGTTCTCCATAGTGGCTGTATCAGTTTACATTCCCACCAACAGTGTAAGAGGGCTACCTTTTCTCCACACCCTCTCCACTATCTATTGTTTGTAGATATTTTGATGATGGCCATTCAGACTGGTGTGAGGTGATACCTCATTGTAGTTTTGATTTGCATTTCACTAATGATTAATGATGTTGAGCATTCTTTCATGTGTTTGTTGGCAAACTGTATACCTTCTTTGGAGAAATGTCTATTTAGGTTTTCTGCTCATTTTTGGATTGGGTTGTCTGTTCTTTTTATACTGAGCTACATGAGCTGCTTGCGTATTTTGGAGATTAATCCTTTGTCAGTTGCTTCATTTGCAAATATTTTCTCCCATTCTGAGAGTTGTCTTTTGCTCTTGTTTATGGTTTCCTTTGCTGTACAAAAGCTTTGAAGTTTCATTAGGTCCCATTTGTTTATTTTTGTTTCCATTTCTGTAGGAGATGGGTCAAAAAGGATCTTGCTGTAATTTATGTCATAAAGTATTCTCCCTGTAATTTCCTCTAAGAGTTTTATAGTGTCTGGCCTTGCATTTAGGCCTTTAATCGACTTAGAGTTTATTTTTGTGTATGCTGTTAGGGAGTGTTCTAATTTCATTCTTTTACATGCAGCTGTGCAGTTTTCCCAGAACCAATTATTGAAGAGGCAGTCTTTTCTCCATTGTATATTCTTGCCTCCTTTATCAAAAATAAGGTGACCATATGTGCATGGGTTTATCTCTGGGCTTTCTATACTGTTCAATTGATTTATATTTCTGTTTTTGTGCCAGTACCATACTGTCTTGATTACTATAGCTTTGTAGTATAGTCTGAAGTCAGGGAGACTGATTCCTCCAGCTCCGTTTTTCATTCTCAAGATTGCTTTTGCTATACGGGGTCTTTTGTGTTTCCATACAAATTGTGAAATTTTTTGTTCCAGTTGTGTGAAAAATTCCAGTGGTAGTTTGATAGGGATTGCATTGAACCTGTAGATTGCTTTGGGTAGTATAGTCGTTTTCACAATGTTGATTCTTCCACTCTAATAACATGGTATATCTCTCCATCTGTTTGTATCGTCTTTAATTTCTTTCATCAGTGTCTTATAGTTTTCTGCATATAGGCCTTTTTTCTCCTTAGGTAGGTTGATTCCTAGGTATTTTATTCTTTTCCTTACAGTGGTAATTGGGAGTGTTTCTTTAATTTCTCCTTCAGATTTTTCATCATTAGTGTATAGGAATGCCAGAGATTTCTGTGCATTATTTTTTTATCGTGCTACTTTACCAAATTCATTGATTAGCTGTAGTAGTTTTCTGGTAGCATCTCTAGGATTCTCTATGTATAGTATCATGTCATCAGCAAACAGTGACAGCTTTACTTCTTCTTTTCTGATTTGGATTCCCTTTGTTTATTTTTGTTCTCTGATTGCTGTGGCTAAAACTTCCAAAACTATGTTGAATAAGAGTGGTGAGAGTGGGCAACCTTGACTTGCTCCTGATCTTAGAGGAAATGCTTTCAATTTTTCACCATTGAGGACGATGTTGGCTGTGGGTTTGTCATATCTGGCCTTTATTATGTTGAGGTAAGTTACCTCTATGCCTACTTTCTGGAGGGTTTTTATCATAAATCGGTGTTGAATTTTGTCAAAAGCTTTTTCTGCATCTATTGAGATGATCATATGGTTTTTATCCTTCAATTTGTTAATATGGTGTATCACATTGATTAACTTGCATATATTAAAGAATCCTTGCATTCCTGGAATAAACCCCACTTGATCATGGTGTATGATCCTTTTAATGTGCTGTTGGATTCTGTTTGCTAGCATTTTGTTGAGGATTTTTGCACCTATGTTCATCAGTGTCATTGGCCTGTAGTTTTCTTTCTTTGTGACATCTTTGTCTGGTTTGGGTATCAGGGTGATGATGGTCTCATAGAATGAGTTGGGGAGTGTTCCTCCCTCTGCTATATTTTGCAAGAGTTTGAAAAGGATACATGTTAGCTCTGCTCTAAATGTCTGATAGAATTCGCCTGTGAAGGCATCTTGTCCTGAGCTTTTGTTTGTTGGAAGATTTTTAATCACAGTCTCAATTTCAGTGCTTGTGATTGGTCTGTTTATGTTTTCTGTTTCTTCCTGGTTCCGTCTTGGAAGGTTGTGCTTTTGTAAGAATTTGACTATTTCTTTCAGGTTGTCCATTTTATTGGAATAGAGTTGCTTGTAGTAATCTCTCATGATCCTTTGTATTTCTGTAGTGTCAGTTGTTACTTCTCCTTTTTTATTTCTAATTTTATTGATTTGAGTCTTCTCCCTTTTTTTCTTGATGAGTCTGGCTAATGGTTTATCAATTTTGTTTATCTTCTCAAAGAACCAGCATTTAGTTTAATTGATCTTTGCTATCATTTCCTTCATTTCTTTTTCATTTATTTCTGATCTGGTCTTTATGATTTCTTTCCTTCTGCCAACTGTTTTTTGTTCTTCTCTCTCTAATTGCTTTAGGTGTAAGGTTAGGAAGTTTATTTGGTATGTTTCTTGTTTCTTGAGGTAGGATTGTATTGCTATAAACTTCCCTCTTAGAACTGCTTTTGCTGCACCCTATGGGGTTTGGGCCATCGTGTTCGCATTGTCATTTGTTTCTTGGTATTTTTTGATTTCCTCTTTTATTTCATCAGTCATCTCTTGGTTATTAAGTAGTGTATTGTTTAGCCTCCATGTGTTTGTATTTTTTATAGATATTTTCCCTGTAATTGATATCTAGTCTCATAGCATTGTGGTTGGAAAAGCTACTTGATATGATATCAATTTTCTTAAGTTTACCAAGGCTTGATTTGTGACCCAAGATAAGATCTATCCTGGAGAATGTTCCATGAGCACTTGAGAAGAAAGTGTATTCCATTGTTTTTGGATGGAATGTGCTATAAATATCAATTAAATCCATCTTTTTTAATGTGTCATTTAAAGCTTGTATTTCCTTATTTATTTTCATTTTGGATGATCTGTCCATTGGTGAAAGTGGGGTGTTAAAGTCCCCTACTATGAACATGTTACTGTCGATTTCCCCTTTTATGGCTGTTAGCATTTGCCTTATGTACTGAGGTGCTTCTAGGTTGGCTGCATATATATTTACAATTGCTTTATCTTCTTCTGGGATTGATCTCTTGATCATTATGTAGTGTCCTTCATTGTCTCTTGTAATAGTCTTTATTTTAAAGTCTATTTTGTCTGATATGAGAATTGCTAGTCCAGCTTTCTTTTGATTTCCGTTTGCTTGGAATATCTTTTTCCATTCCCTCAATTTCAGTCTGTATGTGTCCCTAGGTCTGAAGTATGTCTCTTGTAGGCAACATATATATGGGTCTTGTTTTTGTATCCATTCAGCCAGTCTGTATCTTTTGGTGGGAGCATTTAATCCATTTACATTTAAGGTAATTATCAATATGTATGTTCCTATTACCATTTCCTTAATTGTTTTGGGTTTGTTATTGTAGGTATTTTCCTTCTTTTGTGTTTCCTGCCTAGAATAGTTCCTTTCACATTTGTTGTAAAGCTGGTCTGGTGATGCTGAAATCTCTTAGCTTTTGCTTGTCTGTAAAGTTTTTAATTTCTCCATCAAATCTGAATGAGATCCTTGCTGGGTAGAGTAATCTTGCTTGTAGGTTTTTCCCTTTCATCACTTTAAATATGTCCTGCCACTCCCTTCTGGCTTGCAGAGTTTGTGCTGAAACATCAGTTGTTAACCTTATGGGGATACCCTTGTATGTTATTTGTTGTTTTCCCCTTGCTTTTTAAAAATATTTTTTCTTTGTATTAAATTTTTGATAGTTTGATTAATATGTGTCTTGGCGTGTTTCTCCTTGGATTTATCCTGTATGGGACTCTCTGGACTTCCTGGACTTGATTAACTATTTCCTTTCCCGTACTAGGGAAGTTTTCAACTATAATCTCTTCAAATATTTTCTCAGTCCCTATGTTTTTCTCTTCTTGTTCTGGGACCCCTATAATTAGAATATTGGTGCATTTAGTTTTGTCCCAAAGGTCTCTGAGACTGTCCTCAATTCTTTTCATTATTTTTTCTTTATTCTGCTCTGCAGTAGTTATTTCCACTATTTTATCTTCCAGGTCACTTACCCGTTCTTCTGCCTCAGTTATTCTGCCATTGATTCCTTCTAGAAAATTTTAAATTTCATTTATTGTGTTATTCATCATTGTTTGTTTGCTCTTTAGTTCTTTTAGGTCCTTGTTACACATTTCTTGTATTTTCACCATTCTATTTCCAAGATTTTGGATATCTTTACTATCATTACTCTGAATTCTTTTTCAGGTAGACTGCCTATTTCCTCTTCATTTGTTTGGGCTTGTGGGTTTTTACCTTGCTCCTTCATCTGTTGTGTCTTTCTCCGTCTTCTCCTTTTGCTTAACTGACTGTGTTTGGGGTCTCCTTTTCACAGGCTGCACAGTCCATAGTTCCCGCTGTTTTTGGTATGTGCCCGCAGTGGCGAAGGTTGGTTCAGTGGTTTGTGTAGGCTTCCTCATGGAGCAGACTGGTGCCTGTGTTCTGGGGTATGAGCCTGCATCTTGTCTTTCTGGTGAGAAGGACCACGTCCAGTGGTGTGTTTTGGGGTGTCTGTGACCTTCTTATGATTTTAGGCAGCCTCTCTGCTAATGCATGGGGAGGCGTTCCTCTCTTGCTAGTTTTTTAGCATAGGGTGTCCAGCACTGTAGCTTGCTGGTCATTGAGTGGAGCTGGGTCTTAGAGTTGAGATGGAGATATCTCGGAGAGCTTTCACCATTTGATAATATGTGGATCCGGGAGGTCTGGGGGACCAACGTCCTAAACTTGGCTCTCCCACCTCAGAAGAACAGGCCTGACACCTGGCCGGAGCACCAAGACTCTGTCAGCCACATGGCTTTTCCTTCTGGCGTATCCTGGGTCATCAGGACCCCAGCTCCTGTCAGCATGGACACAGTCCTGTGTTGTCCTGAAGCCCAAACCCCGGTGAGTCCAAAGAAGACTCCGCTCCTGTCAGCAGAGACAGTGACCCTGGCATCCCAGCTCAAGCTCTGGCAGTGCCTGAGACAGAACTTCTTCAGTGGCGTGCAGAGCCAAACATGGTATTATCTTCAAAAGGGCAAATTCTATAACTTAAAAAAGTGACCCTATGAGTGCATTACATATAAATGCTAGCTAATATTTACCAAAATATCTAACACACTCCCTAGAATTATAGAAAGCAATTGTTAAAGTTGTTTCCACATGCTACTTTTTTTTAGTGAAGAAAAAAAATCTAGTAAAATGTATTTCTTTCATTTAATTTCCTATTAAAATATTGTCAAAGTTTAGGAATGTGCATGTGTTATGACTGTCAGCAAATGTCACAGCGCAATCAAATCATTTTAGAGAGACTGGAGCCAAAGCTTTGTCATATTCTATTCTGAACTTTGGTAGAAAAGAGGTTTTCAGCAGGAATAAAAATGGTTTTTGTCAAGACATTAGCCAAGAAAAATCCCTTGAAAACAATATTCTGGGAATGGCTCTAAATTCTCGATAGAAAAGCAATCAAAACAAAAATGCCATCTCCCAGGGTCAAAGACCAATGTGTCAACCATTGGGAGACTCTCAGTAGTGTCCTTCTGAATATAACATTGGGATTCAAAGTTCCATTAGGCCTTTGTGAGGCTAATGTAGCTGCTCTCATCATTTTTTTCATTTATAACATTTGCTTTTTTCTCATCGTAGAAGATGGTATGATGACATTTTGCAGGGGGTAGGGTGTGAAGGGAAAACACAACTTGGGGTTTAAGGCATAAAGCAAACTTTTAATCTCACTCTTGCTGAATTTAATTCCATTAGCTTTGGTGTTTTACTAGTTTAAGTATTTAAGAAAATATCTGAGTACATTTTTAAAGTGATAGCATAATGGAAAAGTAGGTTAAAACATTAAAATACATAAATACTGATTGTTTTTGAAAGAGCTTAAATAAATATGCACTTAAAACAACACAGAAAAAGATCATTTATAATTGTCAATGAAGAGAATCCTGGAAAAATGGTGAAGACTGCTACTCAAGACCTAGGAGCTTTATTCTGTATATAAGACCTAATTTAAAAAAAAAAAGCAAAACTTAGACTTTGAAACCTGACAGCTCTCTGTCTTCATCACCTGATACCTCTTTGAGTACAAATATTCAATCTCTCTGTTTGCACATCTGTGAAATGGGAATAGTATTGACTGCACAGGGTTATTACAAGGGTTAGAGTTAATATGTGTAAGTGATTGTCAGAAGGCAGGCCCTTGATAAATGGCAGTTATTACTATGATCTTTTCCTATGATATTGCTGCAATAGTACTTTTAGCTGGATCTCCTGAAACTGTACTTCTGCCTATGGGAGAGCTTTCCAGCCTACTGAAAATGAATCAGTTTATACTTTTGGAATCACATATAAGAAGAAAAACCAACAACTGTCTTTAACCTCTAAAACAACTTCCTTCAGACTCTTGGGATGCAGGGTGCCCCTAAAACTCAGCAAATGCTTTCCAACTAGAACAACAGCTTCCAAAAGGGCCAGGCAAAAGGAGAGATAGTACTTTATTACTACACTGGTCAGTGCCTGAAATTGAGGATGCAGGCAAATAGTGTAATATGATGATTGCAAGCAAATGTGGCTGGAAGGAGGCTGTAAAAGAAACTGAGATTGTGCATGTGGGACAAGGTTAAAGAAAGAGAGAACAGCTTCTAGGATGAGCGCCTCAGTCACAGCCTGAGTTTTGGCATAAAGAGAAAGGAATGAGCTCACAAAAACATCCCTGTGAAAGATGGAAAGGTCAAGCCTCATCTAGATATTGGAACTATCTAAAATAAAGCCTGAAATTTTCACTATTTAATTGGCTATGCAGGGCCAAGCCATGTGAACAATAATCTAAGAGTACTCATGGGAGCATGTGATGGGTCCCAACTATTGTGCTCATTTTCTTCATTTTAAAGTGAAAACAAAAAGTGAAGTCCTCCAGAAGAAATTGTTAGGACCTGGAGCTCAGATATTTTAACAAAAATCAACGTGATTCCTCTGGTTTAGGTGAATTCTTCCAAAGAGTCTTTTTCTCTGTAGTTGTTTATGGTCTCCTTGCTACTACTAAAATGGAATTACCTAATCTAGCTTGTCTACCTCCATTTCCAGCCCCTAGAACAGTCTGGAACATGTTTAGTATGTAATTTCTGAATGAATGAATACTGATTTTGTCCAAGTTATAATATGGTGACACCAACTTCACCCAAGAAGAGAAATTGTCCTTGGGAGGTAACTCTGGGTGATGTGAATCCTAAATGTTCACAAACCCAGGAATATGTTTCCAATACAAGGAATTTGAAAGCATCCCTATATTATTTCATTAACCCTTACCAGCACGGTATTTAAGAGGACAAACTACATTAGTCTGATAGCACACTAAAGAAACAGAGACCTAAGAAGGTAATGTAATTTGGCCATCTACAATCAGTGAAATCATGAATGAAATAAGAAGAGGGAAAAGCAAGATTATTAGCCTCATAGCCAGAAGCAATGCTGAAGAAGATGCCTTTTCTTGGTGTTAGAGCCTCAAAGAATTACAAACACTGCAGAAAACTGTATAGCAAGCCTCCAGGAGCTTATTTCAAAACCCATAAAACTTGATCTGACTGGGCAAATTTTTTCTTCCCACTTGTGGTTAAAAAAAAAACTATAGTTCCCTCCGCCGTCACGGAACTGCCCCGGAGCCCGAGGGGAGGTCGGACTCACTGAGGCTCCCGGCTCTGGAGGGGCCACGGCGGCCGAAGCCGCGACAGTCGTGGGGACGGCGGGCCAGTTGTTTCCACAAGCAACTTAAAGACAAAATGGAAAAACAAGGAGGTTTGTGCCTGAGATCATATTGATGTGAAACCAGGGATGGCCACCTTGTACCTGGTGTTAAGATTCTGGGAGGACGAGGGGAAGATGGCAGAAGAGTAAGACGCGGAGATCATCTTCCTCCCCACAGATACAACAGAAATACATCTACATGCGGAACAACTCCTACAGAACACCTACTGAACGCTGGCAGAAGACCTCAGACCTCCCAAAAGGCAAGAAACTCCCCACGTACCTGGGTAGGGCAAAAGAAAAAGAATAAACAGACACAAAACAATAGGGACGGGACCTGCACCAGTGGGAGGGAGCTGTGAAGGAGGAAAGGTTTCCACACACTAGAAGCCCCTTCGTGGGCGGAGACTGCGGGTGGCCGAGGGGGGGTGCTTTGATACGCGGAGGAGAACACAGCAACAGGGGTGCGGAGGGCAAAGTGGTGAGATTCCCGCACAGAGGATCGGTGCAGACCAGCACTCACCAGCCCGAGAGGCTTGTCTGCTCACCGCCGGGGCGGGAGGGGCTGGGAGCTGAGGCTTGGGCTTCGGTTGGAGCGGAGCGCAGGGAGAGGACTGGGGTTGGCGGCGTGAACACAGCCTGCAGGGCGTTAGTGCACCATGGCTAGCCGGGAGGGAGTCCGGAAAAAAGTCAGGAGCTGCCGAAGAGGCAAGAGACTTTTTCTTCCCTCTTTGTTTCCTGGTGCTCGAGGAGAGGGGATTAAGAGCGCTGCTTAAAGGACCTCCAAAGACGGGCACGAGCCGCTCCTATGAGCGCGGACCCCAGAGACAGGCATGAGATGCTAAGGCTGCTGCTGCCGCCACCAAGAAGCCTGTGTGAGAGCACAGGTCACTATCCACACCCCGCTTCCGGGGAGCCTGTGCAGCCCGCCACTGCCAGGGTCCCGAGATCCAGGGACAAATTCCCTGGGAGAATGCACGCCGTGCCTCAGGCTGGTGCAACGTCACGCTGGCCTCTGCTGCCGCAGGCCCGCCCCGCACAGCGTGCCCCGGCCTCCCACCGGCCTGAGTGAGCCAGAGCCTCCGAATCAGCGGCTCTTTTAACCCCGTCCTCTCTGAGCGAAGAACAGACGCCCTCCGGCGACTTACACGCAGAGACGGGGCCAAATCCAAAGCTGAGCCCCGGGAGGTGAGAGAACAAAGAAGAGAAAGGGAAATCTCTCCCAGCAGCCTCAGAAGCAGCGGATTAAAGCTCCACAATCAACTTGATGTACTCTGCATCTGTGGAATACATGAATAGACAATGAATCATCCCAAATTGAGGAGGTGGACTTGGAGAGCAAGATTTATGATTTTTTCCCCTTTTCCTCTTTTTGTGAGTGTGTATGTGTGTGCTTCTGTGTGAGATTTTGTCTGTATAGCTTTGCTTCCACCATTTGTCCTAAGGTTCTATCTGTCCATTTTTTAAAAAATTTTTTTTCTTAATAATTATTTTTATTTTAATAACTATTTTATTTTATCTTACTTTATTTTATTTTACTTTATCTTCTTTCTTTCTTTTTTCCTTCCTTCCTTCCCTCCTTCCCTCCTTCCTTCCTTCCTCCCTCCCTCGCCCCTATCTTTCTTTCTTTAGTTCTTTCTTTCTTTCTTTCTACTTCTACTAATTCTTTCTTTCTACTTTTTCTCCCTTTTATTCTGAGCCGTGTGGATGAAAGGCTCTTGGTGCTACAGCCAGGAGTCAGTGCTGTGCCTCTGAGGTGGGAGAGCCAACTTCAGGACATTGGTCCACAAGAGACCTCCCAGCTCCACATAATATCAAACGGCGAAAAACTCCCAGAGATCTCCATCTCAACACAAGCACTCAGCTTCACTCAGTGACCAGCAAGCTACAGTGCTGGACACCCTATGCCAAACAACGAGCAAGACAGGAGCACAAACCCACCCATTAGCAGAGAGGCTGCCTAAAATCATAATAAGGCCACAGACACCACAAAACACACCACCAGACGTGGACCTGCCCACCAGAAAGACAAGATCCAGCCTCATCCACCAGAACACAGGCACTAGTCCCCCCCACCAGGAAGCCTACACAACCCCCTGAACCAACTTTAGCCACTGGGGACAGACACCAAAAACAACGGGAACTACGAACCTGCAGCCTGCAAAAAGGAGACCCCAAACACAGTAAGATAAGCAAAATGAGAAGACAGAAAAACACACAGCAGTTGAAGGAGCAAGATAAAAACCCACCAGACTTAACAAATGAAGAAGAAATAGGCAGTCTACATGAAAAAGAATTCAGAATAATGATAGTAAAGATGATCCAAAATCTTGGAAATAGAATAGAAAAAATGCAAGAAACATTTAACAAGGACCTAGAAGAACTAAAAATGAAACAAGCAATGATGAACAATACAATAAATGAAATTAAAAATACTCTAGATGGGATGAATAGCAGAATAACTGAGGCAGAAGAACGGATAAGTGACCTGGAAGATAAAATAGTGGAAATAACTACTGCAGAGCAGAATAAAGAAAAAAGAATGAAAAGAACTGAGGACAGTCTCAGAGACCTCTGGGACAACATTAAATGCACCAACATTCGAATTATAAGGGTTCCAGAAGAAGAAGAGAAAAAGAAAGGGACTGAGAAAATATTTGAAGAGATTATAGTTGAAAACATCCCTAATATGGGAGAAGAAATAGTTAATCAAGTCCAGGAAACACAGAGAGTCCCATACAGGATAAATCCAAGGAGAAATATGCCAAGACACATATTAATCAAACTGTCAAAAATTAAATACAAAGAAAACATATTAAAAGCAGCAAGGGAAAAACAACAAATAACATACAAAGGAATCCCCATAAGGTTAACAGCTGATCTTTCAGCAGAAACATTGCAAGCCAAAAGGGACTGGCAGGACATATTTAAAGTGATGAAGGAGAAAAACCTGCAACCAAGATTACTCTACCCAGCAAGGATCTCATTCAGATTTGATGGAGAAATTAAAACCTTTACAGACAAGCAAAAGCTGACAGAGTTCAGCACCACCAAACCAGCCTTACAACAAATGCTAATGGAACTTCTCTAGGCAAGAAACACAAGAGAAGGAAAAGACCTACAATAACAAACCCAAAACAATTAAGAAAATGGGAATAGGAGCATACATATCGGCAATTACCTTAAATGTAAATGGACTAAATGCTCCCACCAAAAGACACAGATTGGCTGAATGGATAGAGAAACAAGACCCATATATATGCTGTCTACAGGAGACCAACTTCAGACCTAGAGACACATACAGACTGAAAGTAAGGGGATAGAAAAAGATATTCCATGCAAATGGAAACCAAAAGAAAGCTGGAGTAGCAATTCTCATATCTGACAAAAATAGACTTTAAAATAAAGACCATTAGAAGAGACAAAGAAGGACACTGCATAATGATCAAGGGATCGATCCAAGAAGAAGATTTAACAATTGTAAATATTTATGCACCCAACATAGGAGCACCTCAATACATAAGGAAAATACTAACAGCCATAAAAGGGGAAATCGACAGTAACATGTTCATAGTAGGGGACTTTACACCCCACTTTCACCAATGGACAGATCATCCAAAATGAAACTAAATAAGGAAACACAAGCTTTAAATGATACATTAAACAAGATAGACTTAATTGATATTTATAGGACATTCCATCCAGAAACAACAGAATACACATTTTTCTCAAGTGCTCATGGAACATTCTCCAGGATAGATCATATCTTGTGTCACATATCAAGCCTTGGTAAATTTAAGAAAATTGAAATTGTATCAAGTATTTTTCCGACCACAATGCTAGGAGACCAGATATCAATTACAGGAGAAGATCTGTAAAAAATACAAACACATGGAGGCTAAACAATACACTACTTAATAACAAAGTGATCACTGAAGAAATCAAAGAGGAAATCAAAAAATACCTAGAAACAAATGACGATGGAGATACAACGACCCAATACCTATCAGATACAGCAAAAGCAGTTCTAAGAGGGAAGTTTATAGTGATACAATCCTACCTTAAGAAACAGGAAACATCTTGAATAAACAACCTAACATTGCACCTAAAGCAATTAAAGAAAGAAGAACAAAAAAAACCCAAAGTTAGCCGAAGGAAAGAAATCATAAAAATCAGATCAGAAATAAGTGAAAAAGAAATGAAGGAAATGATAGCAAAGATCAATAAAACTAAAAGCTGGTTCTTTGAGAAGATAAGCAAAATTGATAAACCATTAGTCAGACTCATCAAGAAAAAAAGGGAGAAGACTCAAATCAATAGAATTAGAAATGAAAAAGGAGAAGTAACAGCTGACACTGCAGAAATACAAAAGATCATGAGAGATTACTACAAGAAACTCTATGCCAATACAATGGATAACTTGGAAGAAATGGACAAATTCTTAGTAATCTACAACCTGCCAAAACTGAATCACAAAGAAATAGAAAATATGAACAGACCAATCACAAGCACTGAAATTGAAACTGTGATTAAAAATCTTCCAACAAACAAAAGCCCAGGACCAGATGGCTTCACAGGTGAAATCTGTCAAACATTTAGAGAAGAGTTAACACCTATCCTTCTTAAACTCTTCCAAAATATAGCAGAGTGAGGAACACTCCCAAACTCATTCTACAAGGCCACCATCACACTGATACCAAAACCAGACAAAGATGTCACAAAGAAAGAAAACTACAGGCCAATATCAGTGATGAACATAGATGCAAAAATCGTCAAGAAAATACTAGCAAACAGAATCCAACAGCACATTAAAAGGATCATACACCATGATCAAGTGGGGTTTATTCCAAGAATGCAAGGATTCTTCAGTATACACAAATCAATCACCGTGATACACCATATTAACAACTTGAAGGAGAAAAATCATATGATCATCTCAATGGATGCAGAGAAAGCTTTCGACAAAATTCAACACCCACTTATGATAAAAACCCTGCAGAAAGTAGGCATAGAGGGAACTTTCCTCAACATAATAAAGGCCATGTGTGACAAATCCATAGCCAACATCGTCTTCAATGGTGAAAAACTGAAAGCATTTCCACTAAGATCAGGAACAAGACAATGTTGCCCACTCTCACCACTATTATTCAACATAGTTTTGGAAGTTTTAACAACAGCAATGAGAGAAGAAAAGGAAATAAAAGGAATCCATATCGGAAAAGAAGAAGGAAAGCTGTCACTCTTTGCAGATGACATGATACTATACGTAGAGGATCCTAAAGAAGCTACCAGAAAACTACTAGAGCTAATCAATGAATTTGGTAAAGTAGCAGGATACAAAATTAATGCACAGAAATCTCTGGCATTCCTATACAGTAATGATGAAAAATCTGAAAGTGAAATGAAGAAAACACTCCCATTTACCATTGCAACAAAAAGAATAAAATATCTAGGAATAAACCTACCTAAGGAGACAAAAGACCTGTATGCAGAAAATAATAATACACTGATGAAAGAAATTAAAGATGATACAAATAGATGGAGAGATATACCATGTTCTTGGATTGGAAGAATCAACATTGTGAAAAAAACTCTACTACCCAAAGCAAACTACAGATTCAATGCAATCCCTATCAAACTACCACTGGCAATTTTCACAGAACTAGCACAAAAAATTTCACAATTTGTATGGAAACACAAAAGACCCCATATAGCCAAAGCAATCTTGAGAAAGAAAAACGGAGCTGGAGGAATCAGTCTCCCTGACTTCAGACTATACTACAAAGCTACAGTAAACAAGACAGTATGGTACTGGCACAAAAACAGAAATATATATCAATTGAACAGGATAGAAAGCCCAGAGATAAACCCATGCACATATAGTCACCTTATCTTTGACAAAGGAGGCAGGAAGGTACAGTGGAGAAAGGACAGCCTCTTCAATAGATGTTGCTGGGAAAACTGGACAGGTACATGTAAAAGTATGAGATTAGATCACTCCCTTACACAATACACAAAAATAAGCTCAAAATGGATTAAAGACCTAAATGTAAGGCCAGAAACTATCAAACTCTTAGAGGAAAACATAGGCAGAACACTCTATGACATAAATCACAGCAAGATCCTTTTTGACCCACTTCCTAGAGAAATGGAAATAAAAACAAAAATAAACAAATGGGACCTAATGAAACTTAAAAGCTTTTGCACAGCAAAGGAAACCATAAACAAGAGCAAAAGACAACTCTCAGAATGGGAGAAAATATATGCAAATGAAGCAACTGACAAAGGATTAATCTCCAAAGTTTATAAGCAGCTCATGCAGCTCAATAACAGAAAAACAAACAACCCAATCCAAAAATGGGCAGAAGACCTAAATAGAGATTTCTCCAAAGAAGATATACAGACTGCCAACAAACACATGAAAGAATGCTCAACATCAATAATCATTAGAGAAATGCAAATCAAAACTACAATGAGATATCATCTCACACCAGTCAGAATGGTCATCATCAAAAAATCTAGAAACAATAAATGCTGGAGAGGGTGTGGTGAAAAGGGAACACTCTTGCACTGCTGGTGGGAATGTGAATTGGTACAGCCACTATGGAGAAAAGTATGGAGGTTTCTTAAAAAACTACAAATAGACCTACCATATGACCCAGCAGTCCCATTACTGGGCATATACCCTGAGAAAACCATAATTCAAGAAGAGTCATGTACCAAAATGTTCATTGCAGCTCTATTTACCATAGCCAGGAGATGGAAGCAACCTAAGTGTCCATCATCAGATGAATGGATAAAGAAGATGTAGCACATATACACAATGGAATATTACTCAGCCATAAAAAGAAACGAAATTGAGCTATTTATAATGAGGTGGATGGACCTAGAGTCTGTCATACAGAGTGAAGTAAGTCAGAAAGAGCAAGGCAAATACCGTATGCTAACACATATATATGTGTTATATATATATATATGGAATTTAAGAAAAAATGGAATTTAAGAAGAAAAATATATATGGAATTTAAGAAAATAAATGTCATGAAGAACCTGGGGGTAAGACAGGTATGAAGATACACACCTACTAGAGAATGGACTTGAGGATATGGGGAGCGGGAAGTGTAAGCTGTGACAAAGCGAGAGAGAGGCATGGACATATATACACTACGAAACGTAAGGTAGATAGCTAGTGGGAAGCAGCCGCATAGCACAGGGATATCAGCTTGGTGCTTTGTGACTGCCTGGAGGGTTGGGATAGGGAGGGTGGGAGGGAGGGAGATGTAAGAGGGAAGAGATATGGGAATATATGTATATGTATAACTGATTCACTTTGTTATAAAGCAGAAACTAACACATCATTGTAAAGCAATTATACTCCAATAAAGATTTTTAAAAAAAAACTATAACATAAAACTTACCATCTTAACCACTTTTAAGTGTACATTTCAATAGTGTTAAGCATATTCACATTGTTGTACAAGAGATCTCCAGTAAAACCGAGGCGAGCTTCAGCAAAACTGAAATTCTAATCACACTAAACAATTCTCCAGTTCCCCCTCCTCTCCACCACCTCCTGGTAACCATCATTCTACTCTTTGATATTTATTGTTGCCAAATTCTATAGTGTACCCCCATTAAATATTTGAAATGGTCCTTGGATGAACTGCACATTAACATAATGAGATGTCTGGAGAGTAAGCTGGCTTTAAGGAGAAAAACATTTTGAACTCAAAGTTGTTGTTTTCTCTTTCAAGAACTTTGCTTGAAGTCAGGTCCTTAGGGTCATTCTGGCATCTTGACTTCAGGAAAGGCCCAGGGAATCCCAATTTGTGTGTGGGTAATGGAATGATTGCAGCTGGGAAGCTGCATATCTTCTATCACAGGTGGTCAGTTTCAATAATTACATTGACACAGAGAAAAATAAATTCTGCCTACTGATACACCAAAATATTATTCTTAATCTAATAGCCCTGGAAATAATATTCAGGACTTAAATTAAAATGGGCTTTGTTCCTGGGGTACTCAATTTTCTGTTCATATCCTTCCTGCTAGAAGAGATTGCTAAATTCTTCCAGGCAATTAAACAATAAGTAAAACTATAAAAATGAAGGGAAAAGAGCAAAACCATGCTACAGATGGAGGACAGGTTAAGGCAGAAAGAGTGATCAGTGAGTTGATTTATACAACAATCATATGAAGATGGGTACTATTTCTACCCCCATTTTAATATAAGAAACTAATGTTATGAGACAATAAGTAATATATCCAAAATCACAGTGTCTTAGAAGCAGAAAAGACCTTAGAGGTCATCTGGATCAAATTCTGTGTAAATGCAAATGTTTTGAAGATAACCATTCAGCTCTCTTTACACATTTCTACTAGAGAGGGTAAAAATCACATTGATAAAAGGTTCTTCCTTGCTTTCAGCTTGCCAAAATCTTCATCCTTTTAAATTCTTTTTTTTTATTGCTTTAATTTAGAACTTCATAGACTTCTCCTTCATATGTCTGAAGAGAGGTGGCTATATTCCCATGAAAGTTGGCTTCCAGAAACTTCAGAGTCAATGACTCGGTAAAGCCCTCCCCACAATCCACAATCCCTTGTTCCCCCTACACCCTGCAGCTTTCCAAAATCTCCGTAAAAGTTTGAAGCCCAGAACAGAGCACCATGTTGCAGATGGCTCTGCCCAGCACAGGGTCAGCCAGGCTATTATACCCGTTGCTCTGCTAACTATATCTGGTGCTGCAACCCACGTGTGCATACACATTATTGCTGCCATGTCACCCTACTGACTTACAGCCAGCTCCCAGTTGGCTATGTGCCCTAGATCCTTTTCTCACAAACCACAGTTAAATCAAGTTTCTGTCGACGTGATTTTACATATTTTATATTTTGATTTTTTTGTTTGACTCTTGTTAAAGCTTGTCAAAATAGCTCCAATTAATCTTCAAGTTTATAAATCATTTTAAAATTTAGCCTCTGTTACCTAATGTATCAACATGTAACAATCAGGAGTTTTCTCATAAATCACAGTGAAAGAGACCTCCGGCAGGCACAAGGTATTCTGGGACTGGGTGGGACTGGGAAGAATTATACAGAACTTTTCTCATTCTAGGATATGGGTACAGCCTGAGGCTGAAGAACTTAAAGAGAAAAGTTTAACCATCTAAGGTGGTGTCCAAAGCTCAGACTTGGACAAGTAAACTTCATGTGAGCAAGTTCAACCTGGCTGAAGTTTCCCTGTGTTTCTGGGAAATCTGCTTGTAGGTTTCTTATTATCTCTGTCCATGTATTGGACTCTGTTCTCTGTGCTGGGCCAGAACTAATGCTGGACCCTGTCCTCTCTGGATATGGATATTCTTCTAATCACTTGCCACTGGGTCTACCTGGCCAATATCTTTATCACCAATGGGAAGCTCCGTTCCCCTCTCTGAGCTACTCATGTGTGCCCCTCCTACAACAGTTCATTGTTCTCTACGCAGCTGCATTAGAAGCTGAGTACTAGATGCAGTAAGGAAACTGATGAAATGGCCCTCTTTACATTCCCTTGTTTATGGTGGGATGGGTTCTGGAGCCTATTGCAGGGCTGAGCCTGCAAAGGGAAAAGAGAAAAGTCAACAGGCTTTGACTGAGGGGAGACAAGGGAAAAGGAGCTACAAAAGCAAAGAGCCAGGTAGGTCCCACAAGGGACCCTGTTAGCAAAGTAAATGAGCTTAATTAGACATGATGGAATGAGAAAAACAGTTACATTTATTGACCATTTATTCTGTGACAGGCATGCTAGATACTTTATTTTATTGAATTCTCACCATAAAGGATGTGAGTTTGGTACTGTCATTATCTCCATTTGGGAGCTGAGGAAATTGTAACTCAGAGGGTTTTTAGTGACTCCCCTGAGTCAGCTGGTAAATAGCAGAGTCATGGTTTGAACCAAGTTTGTCCACAACATTAACTGCCAAGCAGTTTTACAGATGTAACACCACAGACCTAGTAGAGTTAAGTGACTTGCCCAACACTTGGCTGCAGATCCCGGACTGCCATCAGGGCCCCATGTCAACCAACTGATTCACTTTTCACAGTACAAAGTGATCCTTTACCATCACTTCCTTTTTTAATCACTTACAAATCATTCAGATATTACCATATGAAGTTGCTGGGATTTATTTTTCCTCTTTTGGACATTGTGACATTTGCATACCTTTATACCTCAGTTTTCACAATCTCTAGAAATGATTCCTTGATTCTATAGTATTTTATCATTTTTCCCCCTTAGTACCCAGAGATATACATTGCCTTGGCACAAAAGCTTGAACACATTTGAAAACATTTTTTCTTACAATCCTCTCACTTTTCTTCTGAAGATTATTCATCCTGATTGAAAATCACAAGTGAAACATGAGTAGGTAATATCATGTACACCAGGCCTTCTTAGACACTTTACACGCATCTTCATTTAATCTTTACAACAACCTAAGAAGTATTATACCTATGAAGTACTCATAACAGTCTATGAAGTATTATTATTATCCCCACATTTTAGTTGAGAAAACTGAAGCACAGAGCTAATAAATGGCAAAGCCATGCTACAAACCCCAGGTGTTTGAAACCAAAGCCAGCATTTTTAAACTATATCTCCTCTGCCTGAATTACATAGTCCTTATTTCTTTTTATCATTTGTTCATTTCACACCATCTGCCCTAAACAATGTTCTAACCTTTCCTTATACTACTTCTAGTTCCAAGTATAGCAAAGAGAGATCTTGGTATTGTCTTCATTGTTTTAATCTCAACCCTTTCTTGACTTCATCCATGTTAACACATTTCTGCAATTTAGTGACAGCTCTTACATCTTTTGTACGTGACATTTTAAATCCATTATATTGGTTTTGTAGATGGATCCTCTTTTTTGCCTTGTGGTTATCATGTATACTTTTGTTGTATTTTAATAGAATTCCTCATATTCCTTTACAGAGGCTAATAAAAGCATTATTCAAAATAATTGTGGAGTTGAATATTATTACTATATTTTGGTTCAATAAGTCACTATACAGATCATACTTGAATTACCAACTTATAGGTAACTGAAATACAAAACTTTAAAATCAAAGCAGTATTAAAGATAGCAAAGTTTTTTTTCCTTGAAGGCATAGGCCAATCTAATATTTCTTCAAAGTCTTTATTGTAACAATTATTAAGTATATAAACATATAAATTATAAGAAATTGGTTGAACACTCAGTGCCATAATGGCTAAAAACTGCTGTATAAAACAAATTTCTATTTCATTTTGTTCAATTATCATGTCTCATTCAAAAAACATTGAGCCCATTTAATAAATAGTCTATTTAATATATAGTCTTTATTAAAGTTCACTGAGATCATCCCTTTACTGAAATTAACCCATTTTGGATCCAGACTTGTTAAAAATTTTGAATAATGGAGCTGACTTGAATAATTTCTTTAGGTTGGCTTGTTCTCAGATCAACAGAACAGAATCTTTTGTGCAAGATCAGAGTCCCTCTATACTGGCTTTTTCATCTGTCAACATATATATACCACACAACTATAGGCCAGGCATATTTTGGGCACTAGAAAAGATTCAAATAAGGTCTTGCCTTCAAGGTGCTTATATTCTACCTAGTTGACAGACAATAAGATATAAATAAATTAATTATTGTTACCCAAGCACTATGAAGAAGATAAGCCAATCAATTGTTAGAAAAAATGATGAGGGTGGAGGTGAACTGCATTGGCTAACACAGTCAGGGAATATCTCCTGAGCAGAAGGCATCATACTTGAGGCCATAAGGAGAAGAAGGCAGGCTGTTGATAATCTGGAGGAAGATTCCAAGCAAAGCTCTAAGACAGGGAGGAATCTGGAGGGTATGAGGGCCAGAAAGAATAGCTGGGATTAGTGAGTAAGCAAAGGGTAGAAAGAGTCGAGGTCAGAGAGATAGGGACCAGTAATTTTAGTATAAATGCAGAGGGTTTTAAACAAGTTAATGATGTACCTGATTTATACTTTTAAAAGATACTCTGTGTAGAAAGGCAAAAAGAGGTCAGGGAACCTGGTTAGGAGGCCTTTGGAGTAATTCATGTGGGAGATGACAGTAACTAGATGACTAGTAACTAATAATGATTAGTGATTTTGTGCATCTTTTAATGTACCTGTTGGTCATTTGTATGTGTTCTTTGGAAAATGTCTATTCAGGTCTTCTGCCAGTTTTTATCAGATTATTTGTTTTTTGCTATTGAGTTGTAGAAATTCCTTACATATTTTGAAAATTAACCCATTATTAAATATATGGTTTCCAAATATTTCCTACCATTCTTTAGGATGCCTCTTCATTTTGTTGATTGTTTCTTCTGCCGTGCAGAAGCTTTGTAGTTTGTTGTAGTCCTACCTATTCATTCTCAGTTTTGCTGCTTGTGTTTTTTGTGTCATATCCAAAAAATCATTGCCAAGACCAAAGTCAAGGAGCTTTTCCCTATGTTTTCTTTGAGAAGTTTTATAGTTTCAGCCCTTATGTTTAAGTTTTTAATCCATTTTGAGATAATTTTTGTGTATGGTATAAGAAACGGGTCCGATTTCATTCTCTTGCCAGTTTTCCCAACACCATTTATTGAAAAGATTATCTTTTTCCCATTGAGTATTATTGACTCCCTTGTCAAATAATAGTTGACCACATATTCATGGGTTTATTTCTGGACTCTTGATTCTATTCCATAGGTCAACATGTCTGTTTTTATGCCAGTAGAAAACTGTTTTGATTACTATAGCTTTGTAGTATAGTTTGAAATCAGGAAGTGTGATGCTTCAGCTTTGTTCTTCTTTCTCAAGGTTGCTCTGGCTATTCAAGTCTTTTGTAGTTCCATATGTCTTTTAGGATTTTTTTTTCTATTTCTGTGAAAAATGCCATTGGAATTTTTATAGGGATTGCATTGAATTTATAGATGGCTTTGGGTAGTATGGGCATTTTAACAATATTAATTATTCTGATCCCACAACATGGAATATCTTTCATTAATTTCTGTCTTCTTCAATTTCTTTCATCAACATCTCATAATTTTCAGTGTACAGATATTTCACCTCCTTGGTTAAATTTACAGGTTTCCCTCACTCTCTGAAAGTAGAGTGTTCCTATGAAACCTTTTGTAAACAGAAATGGCATAAATCAAAGAAGCAATTAGGACAGATGTTGTTAATTGATGTATAAAATAAATCAAGATAATGCAAAGATGCTCACAGACACAGTTCAATGTATGGTGGCTTGATGCTGAGACACTGAACATAGCTCCCAGGGATGGAGCTTAGAAGTGTCACTCTGGCAGCTCAGAGTGAGTGCTGCCTTTGTAATGACTCACTGCAAAATAAATTTGAACACTTTTTGCCTTTTGCTTTTTTTCGTAAAAGTGAAAATCTTCAGATTTTTTTTTTTTGGTTAGAAAAATAAGTACTAATGTAGGTCTTTCATAAAAGCAAAATGGCATAAAGCGAACTTTCAAAAAATGAAGGGTACCTATAGTCCTAAGTATTTTATTGTTTCAATTTACTATTGTAAATTGGATTGTTTTCCTTTTTTCTCTTTCAGATATTTTGTTTTTAGTGTATAGAAAGGCAACTAAATTTTGTATATTGATTTTGTACCTAGCAACTTTACTGAATTTGTTTATTAGTTCTAGCAGGTTTTTTGGTGGAGCCTTTAGGGTTTTCTATATATAAGATCACGTCTTCTGTAAACTGAGAAAATTTACTTCTTCCTTTCTTATTTGGATGACTTTTATTTCTTTCCTTATCGAATTGTTATGGCTAGGTCTTCCAGTACTAGATTGAATAGGAGCCGTGAGAGTGGGCACCCTTGTCTTGTTCCTGTTTTTAGAGGAAACTCTTTTCAGCTTTTTACATATGAGTATGATGTTAGCTGTGAATGTGTCCTATATGGCCTTTATTACATTGAGATATATTCCCTCTATACCTAATTTGTTGAAAGATTTAATTATGAAATGGCATTGAATTTTGTCAAATATTTTCTCTGCATCTATTGAGAAATCATGTGATTTTTATTTTTTACTATATTAATGCTATGTATAACATTTATTAATTTGTGTATGTTGAACAATCTTTGCATCCTATGGATAAAACCCACTTGATCATTGTTCATGATCTTTTTAATGTGCTGTTGAAATAGGATACTCACTTTAGATTTAAGAACACACATAGACTGAAAATGAAAGGATAGAAAAATATATTCCATGCAAATGGAAACTAAAAGCGAGTAGGAACAGTTATATTTATATCAGACACAATAGACTTTAAGTCAAAAAACTGTCCAAGAGTCAAAAACTGTCACAAAACTGTCATATAAGGGTCACATAACAATGGAGATATATAAATTATAAATAAATATAGACACCCAACATCAGAGTATATAAATATATAAAGCATACATTGACAAAACTGAAGGGATAAATAGACAGTAACTCTATAATAATAGGAGATTTCAATACCCCACCTTTCATAATGGATAGAAGGTTCAAACAGAAGATCAAGGAAACAGAGAACTTGAACACAACATTATAGACCAAATTACACAGAACATTCCATCCAACAGCAGCAGAATATACATTCTTATCCAGCACACACAGAACATTCTCCTGGATAAATCACATGTTAGGTCACAAAACAAAAGGATTAAATAAATTTAAAAGATTGAAATCATACCAAGTGTCTTCTCTTTATCTTTTTTTCTTTCTTTTCTTTTTTTTTTTTTTTTGTGTGTTACGTGGGCCTCTCACTGTTGTGGCCTCTCCCGTTGTGGAAAACAGGCTCTGGACATGCAGGCTCAGCGGCCATCGCTCACAGGCCCAGCCACTCTGCGGCATATGGGATCTTCCCGGACCGGGGCACGAACCCGTGTCCCCTGCATCGGCAGGCGGACTCTCAACCACTGCGCCACCAGGGAAGCCCCAAGTGTCTTTTCTGACCACAATAAAATTGAACTAGAAATCAATAGAAGAATAAAGCTGAAAATTTCTTCAATATATGGATATTAAACAATATACTCTTTAATAACAAATAGGTCAAGTAAGAAATCAAAATGGAAATTAGATAATATCTTGAGACAAAGGAAATGAAAACATGCCATACCAAAACTTATGAGATGCATCAAATGCATTAGTAAGAACAAAGTGTATAGCAATAAACACCTTCATTAAAAAAAGAAGAAAGATCTCTTTTAAGGCAAAAAATTTCAAACAAGTACAGTATGTCTTTTCTGATTTAAAACATTAAAAAAAATCTTAAATGAACAACCTAATTCTATACCTCAAGAAGTTAGAAAATAAAAGAACAAATTAAGCCCAATGTTAATAGAAGAAAGGAAATAATAAAGATTAGAGAGGAAATACATAAAACTGAGAATAGAAAAATAGCTTTAACAAATCATCAAAACTAAGAGCTGGTATTTTGAAAAGATAGACACAGTTGACAAACCTATAGTAAGACTAAGAAAAAAAGAGAAGACTCAAATAAATGAAATCAGAAATGTAAAAGAGACATTACAACTGAGGCCACATAAACAAAAAGGATTAATAGAGACTACTATGAACAATTTTATACCAATGAACTGTATAGCCTGGAATAAATGGATAAATTTCTTGAAACATACACTCTACCAAGACTGAATCATGAAGAAATAGAAAATCTGAACAGACCCATAACTAATAAGGCGATTGAATCGGTAATTAAAAATCTCTAAGCAAAGCCCAGGACCAGGCAGCTTTAGTGCTAAATTCTCACAAATATTTAAAGGGTTAATGACAATCTTTCTTAAACTCTTCTAAAATGTTAAAGAGGAGGGAACACTTCCAAACTCATTTTTGAGGCCAGCATTACGCTGATACCAAAGCTAGCCAAAGACACTACAAGAAAACTATAGTCCAATATCCCTGATGAATATAAAGGCAAAATTCCTCAACAAAATACTAGCAAACCAAATTCAATAGCACATTAAAAGAATCATACACTATGACGAAGTGGGATTTAATCCAAGAGTGCAAGGAACATTCAACATATGAAAATCAATCAATGTGATACATCATTAACAGAATAAAGGGTAAAAATCACATGATCATCCTTATAGATGCAGAAAAAGCATTTGACAAAATTCAACACCCTTTTATGATAAAAATACTCAACAAACTGGGACCAGAAGGATATTTACCTTAACATAAAAAATGAAATGCCCACAGCTAACATCACAGTTAAAGCTGAAAATGATTCTGCTAAGATCAGGACAAAGCAAGTATACCCACTGTTACCACTTCTATTCAGCATAGTACTGGAAATCTAGCCAGAGCAATTAAGCAAGAAAAAGATATGAAGGACATCCAAATAGGAAAGAAAAAACTAATATTATCTCCGTTTATAGATGACATGATTCTATATGTAGAAAACCCTAAAGATTACACACATACACACAACAACAACAACAACAAAATCAACAAAAACCTGTTAGAATAAATGCTTTCAGTAAAGTTGCAGGATCAAAATCAACATACAAAAATCAGTTTTATTTCTATATACTAAAAATCAACAATCCAAAAGGGAATTTAAGAAAACAATCTTATATATAACAGCATCAAAAAGAAAAAAATATTTAAGAATAAACTTGACCAAGGGGGACTTCCCTGGTGGTCCAATGGTTAAGATTCCACACTTCCACAGCAGGGGACACGGGTTTGATCCCTGGTTGGGAAACTAAGATCCCACATGCCGCATGGCATGGCCAAAAACAAACAAACAAACAAACAAACAAAACTTAACCAAGGATGTAAAAGACTTGTACTCAGAAAACTGAAAAACATTTGTGAAAAATTAAAGAAGACTCAAATAAAAGGGAACACATCCCCTGTTTGTGGATGGAAGACTTAGTGTTGTTAAAACACCCAAACTACCTAAAGTAATCAGATTCAAAGCAATCCCTGTCAAAATCTCAATGGCATTTTTTTTACAGAAATAGAAAAAACAATGCTAAAATTCATATGGAACCACAAAGGACTCCAAATAAACAAAACAATCTTAAGACAGAAGAACAAAGCTGGAGGCATAAACCTTTGTGTTTCAAAACATATTACAAAGCTAAAGCAATCAAATCAGTATGGTACTAGCACAAAGACAAACGTATAGACCAACAGAACAAAATGTAGAACACAGAAATAAACCCACACATATACAGTCACCTGATCTTCGACAAGGGTGTCAAGAATACACAACGATGAATGTTTAGTCTCTTCAACAAATGTGTTGGGAAAATGGATATCTACATGCAGAAGAATGAAACTGGACCATACATCATACACAAATAAGCTCAGAATGAACTAAAGATCTAAATGTAAGACCTAAAATTGTAAAAGTTCTAGAAGAAAACATGAGGGGAAAGCTTCTGGACATTGACCTTGGCAATGATTTCTTGGTTACCACATGAAAAGCACAGACAACAAAAGAAAAAATAGACAAGTGGAGCTATATGAAACTAAAGAACTTCTGGATAGCAAAGGAAGCAATCAACAGAGTGAAAATGCAACCTATGAAATGGGAGAAAACATCTACAAATCATATATCTGTAAGGAATTAATTTCCAAAATATATCAACTCCTACAACCAAATACCAAATAACCTGACTAAAAAATGTCAAAAGACTTAAATAGGCATTTCTCCTAAAAAGACATACAAATGGCCAACAGGCACGTGAACGGAAGTTCAGCATCACTAATCATCAGGGAAATTAAAATCAAAACCACAATGAGATATCAACCCACACCTGTTAGGATAGTAATTATCAAAAAAAAAAAAACCCAGAAATAACAAATGTTGGTGAAGATATGGAGAAATTGGAACTCTTGTTCACTGTTGGTAGGAATGTAAAATGACGCAGCTGCTACAGAAAACAATATGGCATTTCCTCAAAAAGTTAAAAATATAACTACTATATGACCCAGCAATCCCACTTCTAGGTATTTAATCAAAATAATTGAAAAAGGCTATTAAAGAGATATTAGCCCTCCCATGTTCATTGCACCATTATTCCCAATAGTCAAGATACAGAAACAACCTAAATGCCCACTGACAGATGAATATATAAACGAAATTGGTATATACATGCAAAGGAATATTACTCAGCTGTGAAGAAGGAAGGAAATCCTGACATATGCTACAACATGAATGAACCTTGAGTACGTTATGCTAAGTGAAATAATCCAGTCACAGAAGAACAAATACTACATTATTCTACTTACATGAAGTAGGTATCTACTTCATCAAAGTAGAAAGTAGAATGGTGGTTGCAGGGCCTAGTGGGAAGGGAAAATGATGAGTTGCTATTTAATGGGTATAAAGTTTCAGTCATGCAAGATGAAAAAGTTATAGGGATCTTCTATACACCTTTGTGCTTATAATTAAGAATACTGAACACTTAAAAAACAATTAACAGGGTAAATCTTATGTCATGTGTTTTTTAACCACACACACACACACAAAAAGTGTCTTAAGAAACCAAAGGAAGAACATGTTTCAAGAAGAGGAGTGTGGTCAGTCACATCAAACGATGCTGAAAAGTCAAATAAGATGATAGAGAATTATCCATTAACTTTAGCAAAAAAAATCATTGGCAACCTAGATAAGAACAATTTTAGTGCAGTGGTAGGGAAATAATGAGATTAGTATGCAGTAGGCAGAGGAAAGGAAATAACCTGAAGACAGAGGGGATATTTTTACAAATATCAGAGAAATAGTGCAGTGGATAGAGACACAGGTGTGGAGTCAAGGGGGATTTTTATTTCTTTAAGAGAGGTAATATTGATAGTAATATATGTTTGTGTAGCAACTGAAATGATCCGGTAGTGGCAGGAAAGAGAGGGGATAAATTTGAGATCAAACGTAGGAGATTTGAGTGACTGAGATCCAGACCATGAGTAGAGAAGCTAGATTTAGGTAGGATCAGGTCATGACTTCTTCTTACCTAAAGAAAATACAGAATATGCAGAAATAGATGCAGGGGGGTGATGGGTTAATTGTGGGAAACTGAGAAAGTTCTTATCTGTTTGCATCTATTTTTTTCCTGTAAAATAAGAGGTGAGGTCATAAGTTTAGAGTGAGGTGGGAGGGATATATTGATTTGAGAAGCAAGAAGAGTATGAAGTTATTATCTCAGAGAATAGGAAAATGAATTTACTAGGGATATGCAGTCAGATTACTAGGGATATGCAGTAAGATTACTAAGGATGTGCAGTAAGATTCATGGTCAAAAATGTCTAGTTAGTGGAGCCATCCAGGCTGTGTACTCTTTCTTCAAAAATATTTAGCCACTGAAGTTTTCTGGGATTGGAAAATGTAGAAAAATGAGTTTAACTGAGTTGGAGTTTCTTCCAAGTAAGCAGAACAAGAAAGAGTAAGATGAGAATTAAGGACATTTTCAAGAGTGAAGCTCTAATGCTAGACCCAAGGAATTTGAACTGATGCAAAGAGAAATGAGGACATGAGGGGTGACAGTTCTGCAGCCTTCCTTTCTAGCAACTTTCAAGGTGATTCCTTTATATCTCCTTGACCAATTTTTTTTTCCTGAGAAAAGCCCAGAGCAGGTCATGGCAGGAGTGTGTTTAGGGCTAATTCTGTGCTGAGACAGCCCTGTTCCTCCTTCTTCTCATCTTCCTCCTCCTCCACATGGCAACAGAGGAGTATAGTCAGAGTTGTGTATTGAAATAGGTTCCCATTTGCCCATGAAGACCCCTTCAAGTACATCTTCCTCTTCACCAGCCAACAAGACAGAGGGGACCTCCAGGGAAGCCTACAAGGCAACTAAGATTGTCATTCATTCATCAGAGTCCACTTCCCTTCATGAAGAAAAATTCTCCAAGTGAATCAAGGAACACAACCATCATTTATAATGTTGACCAAGGATAAACATGGCTGCTTCATAAAAATTAATTCACAAGAAGAATTCTTCTATGTGAAACGTAATATTAGCTGACATTTAAGATAGAGTGGTGTAAGAGTTGTCCACTCCCAGGATCTATAATGAAATATAGGAACATAACAAGAGCACATCTAACAAATCAATGGACCATCCATTTCAGTACCTGATCTCCGGAGGTGACTAATCCTGGCAGCTTCTCAAGCATGTTTAACCGTCTCCTTCTGACCCATCTTCCTCTCTTAATAGAGCATAATAAAAGCATATGGTGCTGTAGAAAGCTTCTGGTTGCCGAATTTCATTTGAACCATGGTCATTTTCTCTCTCACTTTCCCCTGCCTTCTAGAATATATGATTTTTATAATTTTCTGGTCCCCAGTCTTCTGAGACTGCTCCTAACCCTACACAGAGAAAGAGAACTAAGAGAATCTATAAGCTTCTTGAGGATAACAAACTCCATGATTGTACCTAGAAGTTCCTTGAGTGCCCATGGGTAATGGTTATGGATAAACCTCATTGGCGGTAATAGGTAAAATTTCCAGATTAACAGAGCTGACCCCTTTAACCAACGATAGTTAAAATGTGTGCATATGTGTGTATGAGATTTAACCTTCTCTTGAAGGCTCAGAACACATCAATTACTCTATTAATGTGCTTTAAAGCAATGAAGGTGTTAATAACTACCTTAGGTCTATCAGATTATTTGGCTCTATTTACATTGTCCCAGGCTGTTCACTGGGAACAGTATGGACCCCAGCTTCTGTTCCTACTCTGGACCTGTCTGGAGGAATGATTAATTAGGTAGCACCAGAGGTCTACTTATAGGAAATATCAAGAAGCTTCTTGGAAAAGAAGTTATCTTAAGAGAAAGTTGATACACCTATGGGCATGCACACATACACATGCACATGCACATGTGCATGCAGAGAGTGAATGAACATTGAGAATGATGCAGAGTACAGAATAAAACCTATTGTCCTCTGCCCGGCCCTCATAAACTCATACCTGAGTCCTAGGGCAAGGTGGCAACACCAAAAGAATCAACATAAATTCAAAGAGCTCTTTTGTTGGCATCCATACAAAAAGCAAAAGGATTGAAAGGATCTGGCAGTGTTGGCACTCATGGCTTCAGCAGTGACAGCGTAAGCAGTAGAATTGGCATCAGCACCTTCCACAATGGGGGAAACCCAGTTCTGAGAGCCTTTGACCATAGTGGAATCCAAGGTCCTTGTTACTCACTAACATCCTCAGTGTTGGGCCTCTGCAGACTTAGCACAAGCCCTGGTGGGTCTGCCAGCAGCAGTGGTGTTTTGGGTATAAAACTATGGAAGTACAGTTCCTCTACATGTCAAAGCAGCAAACATGACAACTCCCCATAGGTTCCCCCAAAACAGGAAAGAAGGAAAATCGCTGATACTACGTGTGTTAGCCCACAAAATCGGTTTATAAAACATATTTAAGAATTTTTCCAGAGATTTCTAGAACTATTTGGGTTTTTTTAATTATTTTATTTATATATTTATTTATGGCCGCGTTGCGTCTCCATTGCTGCTCACTGGCTTTCTCTAGTTGCGGTGAGCGGGTCTACTCTTTATTGCGGTGCGTGGGTTTCTCATTGCAGTGGCTTTTCTTGCTGTGGAGCACAGGCTCTAGGCACAAGGGCTTCAGTCGTTGTGGTGTGCGGGCTTATTAGTCGTTCTAAAGAGCAGGCTCAGTATTTGTGGCCCACGGGCTTAGTTGCTCCACGGCATGTGGGATCTTCCCGGACCAGGGTTCAAACCCGTATTCCCTGCATTGGCAGGCTGATTCTTAACCACTGCGCCATCAGGGAAGCCCTCTAGAACTATTTGGAAGCCCATGAAGGAGGTACTTGAGAGCGGTCAAAACTGACAATGAACATGACTCCGATTTTACTTTGGGGCTGATAGAGTTTAGGGAACATTACATTTTGTGTCCCTGTATCCTCATTTATTAGTCTTTCCTCATAAATATTTCCTATTTTTATTGCTGATGTATGTCACTCAACAGTTTTACTCCTCTTCTTTGTAACTTATTCTTTCTATTTTCATTAGGTAGGGTTGGAATTAAATAGGATACAAGAAACTAAGTAATGATATGAGAAATCTTCATATGAGTAAAGTGTGTGAGCCTTAACATATAAACGTATCTATTTTAAAAACTTGAAGGTTCTTTTTAAAATTTTAACTCTTTTAGCGCACTGATTATGCTAAAATAACTAAAATTCAAGCAAGTGAGTTATAACCACATTTATGCATGTTTCTATTCCATATAAACCATGATTTGAATAAATGAGGTATGGTTTGCAAATACGAAGATTGATCTTCTTTCCATCAAAACTCAAGTTACTGTTGACCTTTGTGTTTGAGATCTTTCTGATGCTGATTATTACTACAGTTTGCATTTATGATGCCACTATTACTTCAGAGCAATATTGAAAAGTTTTAGTTTATAGATAAGGTGAACAAATCTGTGACCTATAAATATAACAAAAGTAGCTGGTCCTGTAACACGCACAAAAAAGTGGGATTAAATGGACAAGAACCAATATGGAGTGTCTCCTAAATTGTCATTAGTGACCAGTAGCATCACCAGATGGTCTGATTTTAAGTGCTATTGACGGCTGTTATCAATGAGCATCAGGACTTTAAGGAAATGAGGGGGAAGATTTTACATTTGTCACAGTGACCTAATTTGCACACTTAGGTAGCAATTAAATCACTTTTATTGTGATTTTATTGAACTGTAATGTCAGTTATCAGAAATGTTCCCAACCTGGGCCATTAGCCTTGAGTCAGATATGGGGGCTCTGGCTCTAAGCCTGATTGTAAATTTTAACACTCACAGATAGACTGCATGGTCCATTAGAAAGAACTTAGTCAAAGATGTATATTTAAATTTGGCTCTGCCGCTTACAGAAAGGTTCCTCTTAGAGATACTCCAGGCAGTGTTTCTCAAACTAAATGGGTATATAAATCACCTGGGGACCTTGTTAAAATGCAGATTATGATTAAATCGGCCTGAGGGCTGGGGTCCAAGACGCTGCATTTCTATCAAGCACCCATGTATGCTGATGCTGCTTGTCCCTGGATCAATGTTGAGTAGCAAGGCCTTAGGAGACTATTGATAGAACATGTGAAAAGCATGTGTGTTCATCAGAAAGCACTTTGTAAAATGATGGAAGTATCATTTTATATTGATTAGTAATAGTTGGTGATTCAGTTCAATTCATCAAGAGCAAGCCCCAGTACGATAAATTATGTTCCAGATATTCAATTTTTTTCTTTTTAGCAAAACCAAAACCAAAACCAAAACTGGGAATTGGAAAGGCAACACAAGAAAGATAGTCATTCTAAACAATTTTGTTGTTTTTTGATTGCTTGAAAAATTAACTTCCATATCACTATCAGAACTAAAATAATGAAAAAAAATGCCCTGTGTTTTAAAAGAAACTTGTACAATTAGACCCAGTCCCAGATTTGCTCTGTAGATTGTCTCATCCCAATCAAAATAGAAATAGTAAATTATAAGGAAAAGGAAGATAGTTGGCTCCAGGAACAACAAGAAGAAATTTAAAACTAATAAAAGCCAACACAAGAACACAGAAACTGGAGCTATATAAACATCTAGTTTCCCTAAGTAAGATGGTTCTTTTTCATTGGTGTTAGCATTTTCTGGAAGAGTGTACAAAATCTACAAGAACAGTGATCGATTTCTAAAGCATTTCTGTGTTCCTTATCTAAAGTACAATTAACAATTCCTGTTCAAGTTTTGATTTGAAAACTGGCAAGGGAGAAACCAAAGAAAGGCATATCACTTCCAGATTGATAGGTGGCAAGTTTACTAAGCAGGGAACTTACCTAAGAAGCTTGTTTTAAGGCAGCTGCAAGATGACTGGATCTCCGCACCTACCCGCCAGAATCTTAAAAGTTTATATAGAGGCCTTAAAGAGGTTCAGCCACTTACACTGTCCAGATGGTCTCAGTAACACATTGCTCTCTCAAGGCTGCATCCTTGAAAATGGTTCCCACTGTGTGAACAGTGGGCAGAAAGTACATTCCAAAGACAGGAGATGGGGGAAGCAAACTCTGCCCGGGTCCAGCTCGAAGGCCAACTGGTGGTCAACTCAGTAATCAACTCTGACACCAAGGAAACATACACTCTTTCTGAGATTCTAGTCCCACAACATTTTAGCCAATCTTTCATTATTACATGGTCAATTTACTGTATTATGTGAAGAAGACTTTCATCACATATCAGAAAATGCATAACGGACCCCTCTTATGGAGTAAAAACCCTTCCTGATCTTTTAGATTTGGGACAGAATGACTCCCTGTCATAGATCCAGATCACCAACAAATTACAAGCAATAGCTTGCTTGCTCCCATGACGGATCTTTTTACAATGGTTCTGGCAGCACTACGATTATAGAGTTAGAACTCGGCTTCAAAGATGCCAGAAATTCATCAGACCTCACCTGAATTTGATACTTTGTCTCCCTGCTTCCATCCCTGTTTATCCTCTCTCAACTGTTTGTGGTGACAGGACACATTATTCATAAACCAAAATGCCAGGATATTGTCAAGCAAACATGTATGAATGAAAACTTAGCTTGGTGTCATCAGAGATAGGAAGAAAAGACAAATGAGACCGAAATCCGAGTAACTGTCAGTGTGTTACGACACTACCATTCCTTTGAAAAATAAAGTGAAAGTAAAACTACTAATACCGATTACTAATTTAATTCCTTAGGCCAGTCAATACCGAATCGTGAGGCTATTTCAATGCAAAACAGCCACTGAGAAATTTTGTTATGAAAGCAATCAAGATGCAGACACTTGAGAAACATTTCAAGAGGCCAGAACTGCACACCTGGTGGGGAATATCACACACCTGCAGATTGTTCTTTGCACTAGCTCTGGGTGATCCAGATCAGCTGCCCCAGGTGGATGGCTTCATAATTAGACAGCTCTTCACTCTCCAGTTGCTCCACCTAGGAAAACCTGAAGCTTTGAGGATGACCGAGCAGCCGTTCCCTTCTACAGAAAAACACTTGTGTGGTACATCAGGAGTGGTTTTAAATGGTGGAGATAATTACTTAATTCAAGCTGTAGCAACTGGCCAAGTAAACAAGCAGCAGCCAGGAAGCTATTAGCATGATTTTAAGGCAATTATTCCATTAGTGTTTAATAGTGTCCAATTAGTCTTCCCTGACTATCGAAGTTTGAACGTCTTTTTTCCTCCAAAAATTCTCACAAGTTGAGTAATGTGGAAAGGTATCAAGCCCATTTTTAAACCTGGATTTATATGTGTGGATCTGCCAGATGTACATTACAGAATCATGGAGAAATTCAGGCGTGTAGATTGGTGAAATAGGGGTTTATTTTTTCTCAGAAGTATTGAGGGTGAGAATGGAAGGCTTTGCAGGGGATCCACTTTGAGTATACAACTACGAGGGAAAGTAGTGGAAATTCCCACTGCATCCAATGCCATCATCAGTATGTCTCTGCTGTAGGACTATCAGAATATCAAAGCCTCTGACCTCAGGTTTTCACTTTGTCCTGTGGAAAGAAAATTCATCCTGTTCCTGCTAATGCCTATTCCCTTGTCCTCTCACCCTGATTAGTACTTGTTGTTGCTGAATCATCCAGATACAAACCCCAAAGCATTTCCCTCCAAAATTCCTAGGAGATTTTTTCCTAAGGACCATTTTAAGGGTTATATCACTGAACTGATTGTAGGTCATTTCCCTTCACTGAGGTGTAATTTTCACATCTGTGAAATGGAGTTAATACTTATCAGCATCGACTGCTTCACAAGGTTTGGGGAAGGATTATGTGATCTGGGCTACATGCTAGGGCTTTGAAAAGTGAAGTATTATAAAAAAGTAAGTTAGATTCAGACATGGTATCATACCATCCCTCAGAACTTGCAATGTGAACTTGCGCTTTTAACCTCCCTGTGTCTCTGGAGAGTCACCTATCAGGAGGCTGGCAACAGGGTCCTTGCCCTTCTTACCTTTTATGTGAACACAAATTCTCAGGTGAGACCATGTAAAAGTAACCTTCTAAAAACCAAAAAATAAAAAGGAAGGAAGAAAAGAGGATAGGAATGCCTGTGGAAGTGAGAGTGGAATTTTGCCAACAAAGTTCTGTGCTTTCTATGGTCTCCTTCAAAAGAGCGACCCCAGGCTCACCCAGTGAGCAGGGTAAGTGCAGAGTGGAGAAGCTGTCTTGTTCTTTTCCTTGGAGACACCTGGGCTCTTGGGAAGCTACCTCTTGAAGAAGGACAAAAGTAGAAGAAACCTTCCCTTCCAGGGTTGGCTCTCAGAGTGTAGCCTGTGCCTATCATAACTGCCAAACATCCACTTGATGAACGACCATTGATTTGAGTTACTGATCAATTCCAGGGTTACTGGTTAGAGACTCTTGGGATTTTAAAGAAAACCCATCTTTTCCTCTTTTTTTTTTTTTTAAAGTATGATTTCCCCCAGTGGCTGAGAGGGGGCGCCGGATAGGGCAGATCTAGAGAAGGCAGACCAGAAGGTTGAACTTGATAACACGGCACAGCTTGGGGCAGGGTATTTTGCCCTCTAAGCTGAGTCCTGGAAGGGTCAGGCATCTGCACCCTCAGCCCAAGCGAAAAGTCAACGAAGTATGGCTGTGTCCCCAGCTGTCACCGTGGTACACCGTCCTGAAACGACCCTCCCTCCTGCACATCCGAACTAGGGTCTGCTGCGTTCCCGTCCCAAAAACCTGCCTCGTCCTCTGGTCCCAGTCGTGCGCGCTATGCTGAAGCCTCTGGATGCCTCCAGTCTCTTCCTCGCTTTGCCCGGGCTTCCGTCCTGCTAGCCTGTCCGGACACCACCGCAATCATCTTTTCCCTAAGATTTGCCTATTAATCCCACCCCTCCACCGCAGCTCACGCAGGTTCCCCTGCCCAGCTTCTGTCCCGAACAACAAATGCACGGTCCACGAGGGTTTGCTTTCCTGACCCGCGCGCTGTAGGCTGCTAACAGCCCTTGGACCAAAATCCAGACGGCGGCCACCCGGCCAGGCCCTCTAGGTCCACGCAGATCAGGAAACTGCTGCCTCCTCTCCTCTCCCCCTTCAGCTCCCGGTCAAGGGCAGCGATCACGCCGCCGCCGCGGGTCCCTGAACTTTCATCACTCTTCGGGAAGCGCTTTGTCTCTTTAAAGGAAACTAGGGACGAATATTAATGACTCGGGTAAGGTTCTAACAGAGAAATCCACCAGATCCGCTTGATTCCGTGACAGGGATGGAGTGGGAGGTCCACGGGCCGGAGCCGAGCCCTTAGGACAGCAGCTCGCTCTCGCCGGTCACTATCACCCCACAGCCCCAGAAATCGCCCCCAGCCCCGAGTCTTCGGGGAAAACGTGGCAGGGGGCCACGAGGGGCCGTCCTGGAGCCAAGCCTTTCCCCTGCCCCAGCCTTCTCACACAACCTGCTTCAAAAACCCATGGGAAATCAGTCACCTTGACTCCCCGCGCCGCGGTCCCCAGACGTTTGGAAAACGCCAGGAGCCCGGAGGCTCCCAGGCACGCACTCTCCTGGCCGAGACCCACCCCTGGAGACGAGTTTCCCTCCCGCGGGCATCGTGGCAAGTTACCACTTCGTGGCAGATAAAGCAGGGCGGGGCAGGTGGAGCGGACGCCGAGCGCCCCGTCGGCAGCCTCAGCGCGCCTACCTGGGATGGCTAAATTGGTGAGGGGGATGCTGTGGATGCTCTCGGGCAGAGTGGCCATCCAGTCGGCGAATTTCAGCTCGTTCTTCCCTTGAGACGAGGCCATCGTGCGGTCGCTGTGCCGCGCGCTGGTCCTCACGCTCCTCGGGCAGGCTGGCAGGCTGCTGCCGCTAATCGAATGTTTGCTCCAGCCCCGCTAGAGTTTACACTCCGCTGCGCGCCACACCCACAGGATGGCGCAGACACATGCTAATTTTAATAATTATTCAAAACACCCCATGCTCCCTTAGTGCCTCCGCCAGACTCCGCTGGAGCTTTTGTTCCTGACGTCCGCGCTCAGCTTTCTCCTCTCTCCCCGCCCTCCCCGACTCCCTCCTCCTGTCTTATCCCTCCTATGCGTCTCTGTCTTTTCTCGCCATTTCTGCAGCGTTCCTTGTCTTCTTACTATATTTTTTTTTCCTTTTTCTTTTTTTAACTTGGGTCACACAGCTGCTTTGCCCATGACCTTGCTCGGTCCTCTGATGAGACTTCCTAGCCCTGCTTGTATAAAAGACAATCTTGTGGCTGACCCTAAAATCCTAGTAGACTTTGGGATGCTATCACCTCCTGGGGAGCTGACTCTCATACTGGCTATCAGGACTTTCCATTCTTACAGAAGAGCTTTTCTTTTTGTAAGCTACAACAGGTTATTTTCTTTCCTCCGTCGGGGCCCAGAGCCCTGCTTATAACAAAATGGTGGTCTTTCTTCACCACTTTGCCTAATTTTTGGAGTAGTTGACAAGTGTGCTGTCAGCAAAGAACAGTAAGTTCCAGGTGGTTCCTACTTAATCCCTGGCACCCTGTTCAAGGTAAAGAAGCACATCAACCCCTTCATTTCCCTGATTATGAGAAATGTATGCTATATCTATGGAGAAAGCTGTTTATGTCCTCTCTGTGTCATTTTCGTGGCACTCAGGACAAGGCTGAAGCCTGATGCTAGAAGAAAATCACCACATTTCCCAGTGACATGTTGTAATTATTGCCAGTAGCATTTGGTGGAATTTATTTGGCAGCATTCAAAATGATCTATGTGATTGTCTGAATTTTCATTCCTTGGCAGACTAGAGAGGTGTGCCTCTCTCAAGAGAAATCACTTGTCGAGCCTCCAAAGAACTGTCTTGGTCCACCTGCTCTCAGATGAGAAAGAGGAGAAAAATCAAATCTCACAAATGTGATGAGTCCAGGGATGGCCTGAATAGGAATGATAAGCAACGGACTGAAAATGTGCGGGGTCTTTGCAGCCCAGTGAATGTAGATGCAATAAAGGTGCCTCTGTTCTTTGCGCCAGTGATGTAAAATCCTTTTCCTAAAGTAAATGCTGTTAAGTTGGGAAAATGAAAACCAAGGTAGGAGAGAGAGCTGTAAAATGTGGGGATATTTTTTTTCAATTCAGTAAACCATATAGCATTTTTTAAAAACAACCACAGCTAAAGCCGGCTTATTGTACAAGGATGCAGAACTCAAAGAATATTCACTCCAAATAGGGAGCACTGTGGGAAAGGTGGAGAGAGGAGAGAGAATAACTTATCCATGTGATCAAATTTTCTGTTCTCCCATGGAATCAATTCATAATTGCAAAAGAACATGGTAGGGTTATCTTTAAGAATGAGAAAGGATGTACTGGGATTTTTTTCCCAAGGTAAATCTTAATATTCCTGTTAGCACAGTAGAACTCACATATCCTTTTTTTTTTTTTTTTTTTTTTGTACTACGCGGGCGTCTCACTGCCGTGGGCTCTCCCATTGCGGAGCACAGGCTCCGGACGCGCAGGCTCAGCGGCCATGGCTCACGGGCCCAGCCGCTCCGCGGCACGCGGGATCCTCCCGGACCGGGGCACGAACCCGTGTCCACTGCATCGGCAGGCGGACTCCCAACCACCGCGCTACCAGGGAAGCCCCACATATCCTTTTGATTAGGGTGAGAATTCAGCTCACTATAGGATTGCTGGTCAAGAGACCTACAAACACCACCCTCTGGCTAATGCTGGTGCTCTGTGGGCATCATTGCAGGGCAATGAGGAGAGCTCAGATCTGGGAATTGGCTGCTCTGTCTCTGAGTCATTTAGGCAAGTCTTCTAGTCTCTGTCAGCCCTGGTTGTCTCCATCATAAAATGGTGAGAGTAACTCAGAGATTTGTGGTGAAGCTTCCAGAAAAGAGTGTAATGAAAGAGCTTTGTTATCAGCAAAGCATCAGACAAAATGTGAGACCTCTGTTTATTAAGATAAAAATGTGTATTTCCCTCTCTTTGTCACTTCTATCTTTATAAAATATTCATTTTCAAGAGAATGAAATAATTATTGAATCTTGGGATTTTGTTTTTTAGTAAGATGCACTTTAAAAACATGCCCTATTCAATTGTGTTGAACCTATGTGTCCCTGAAAGTTTACAAAGCATTTTTAAAAAAATGAAACCACCTTAAATGTTGAGGAAATATGCCTCTCTAAAGAATAGTACCCTTTATCTTTTGGTAAAGCAAACAAACAATCCCTCCCTTGTTTTATCTGCTTTGAACTTCAGATTTTTTACTGTATTGGTTTTTCATGAAACTACATTTCTCTGCATGCGAGCCACTAAAAAGGACGGTGCTGAAAGTGGATAGTTTATGAATTTCTTTCCCAGAATTATAATCAATATTTTAAGGCAATTTATGACCCAGTTTCCCCGTCTTTCTATTATAGCTTGGTCACCATTTACTAAATGATATTAGAAAAATCATATAATTTCTATGGGCTTTAGTTTGCCCACTGTATTAGTCAGGGTTTCCCAGAGACACAGTAATATGGATATAAATATAGACATATAGAGAGATTTATTTTAAGGAATTGGCTCATATAATCATGAGAGCAGGCAAATCTGAAAGGCAGGCCAGCAGGCTGGGAACCCGGGTAGGATTTCTGTGTTGCAGCCTTGAAACAAAATTCTTCTTCGGGAAACCTCAGCCTCTGCTCTTAAGACCTTCAACTGATTGGATGAGACCCACCCACATTATAGAAAGTAATATCTGCTTTATTCAAAGTCACATAATTACATATGCTAATCACATCCACAAATACCCTCACAGCAACATCTAGACTAGTGTTTGACAAAACTACTGGGTATCATAGCCTAGCCAAGTTGACACATAAAATTAACCATCACACTATTATTCTATCTTTCTGTTTCCTTTATGATTATTTCTTAACATATAGCTGCTGGCAATAGCAGGAGGAGGAATGAAAATATTTAGTTGTTTTACTCTATTCAGAGAATTCAAGGTATGGATCAACATTTTTATCATTACAACAGAGATGAAAAAATACTAATGATTTTTAATTGTGCTGTTGAGAAAAACTTAAAAAAACTTATCCTTAAAAAATTTTTAAGCATAAATGGAAAGAGGAGAATGACTTACTGCAGTGGTTTCCTGCTCCTATTAAAACTTATTCATGTAATCCTCAGCTGTCGATCAAAACGACACTATACACAGTTTATAAACATGCTACTTATTTGGAACATTTTCTTACTTCATATCCTCCTCCACTCAGAAATACATGGCTCTTTACTACATGTTTTCTTTCATTAGTTCATAATATTTCTCAATTGTTGGAGATATATACTTTTATTTTTTATATATTTTTTATTTTTTATATTAAATTGATGTTGAATTACGTTCCGAAAAACAAGGATTCTTACAGCTCAGAAAACTTTAGAACACATTTCAGCTGAATAATATTTTTAAAGAGGAGCTCTGTTTAAAACAACTCGGCCAAATCATTAAAAAACATGGTGTTCATAAATATGTATTTATAGAGTCAAACTTAAAGAAAACACATACAAAAGGGGAATAAAGAATCTTTGTAAAAACTAACTACTAATAATCAATGCTTTCTGATCATTCTCTGCAACCTCTACCCAGATATTCCATCATAAGATGGAATTATTGTATTTTAAGCATATAAAAATGCTTTTTACACTTAAATTCGAAGTAGAAAAAAGTGACAGCTTCCACTTGCCTCCACCATTTTAACCCTGCAGAGATTTTGGTTGTACCCCTCTCTCTTCCTCTACATCTACATCTTATATACAAGTCCAAAATAAGCTAATTAATACTCACTAAATACAATCTAGTGGTCGGAATCATAAGCTATGGAATCTGAAGGACTGGATTCAAATTCAGGTTTCCCCAGTTAACTACTATGTGTTTTTTGATTTCCTTAACTGAAGCATGAAGAATGATTATTCCCTCCTGAGGGGTAGGAAAACGGAAGGTGCTATGAAGCTTAAGTCAAGTGAGAATTTAAAGTTTATTGAACAGAATGGAAGCTTTATAAACTATAAACTATAGTTCATCCTTATGCTTCTTGCAACCACCACGCCTTTGCTCATGCTATTAACTCCACATGGAATACACTTTCATGCTTTCACCTGTAAAAACACTTTCCATTCTAATTCATCTTTGCAACTTCTGTCATTATTCATAAGCAGAAGTAATTTTTCCTTTTTCTGAACACTCATTACAGTTCGTTTATAGCTGTCTTGTAGTGTGTTTCTAATTCCCTAGTCAGCCTTAAAGCATTATGTGGACAGTGATGGTGATATTTGATACCCAGTCATGCCTCTCACAGTGCCTAAGACATAATAAGGACTCATTATGATCATTCATTTACTTATTTCATAAGTATTTATTGAGTGTCTATTATGTGCTCTGTCCTAGAGAGGGAAGACAGAGCACAAGTCCCTGAACTCACTGAGTTTATGTTTCAGGCAGAAAGTGGCAAATGATAGCTTAATGTCTGAATAAATAAATGACTTGGCTGTATCTCTTACCTCAATGTCAAAAGCCCTCCTTTAGCATGCTTGATTTTTAGTACTTCACTATGTAGCAAACAACTTATAACTTAATTTTGAAAATATATTTTGAAAGAAAAATTGTTTCAGAATTGTTTTGCCTGTCTATACTGGCTTTTCTAATTCTTTCCATCCTATTGCTATCTTGGTAAAGTCAGTGATCACACTTGGAAATAACATGGTGTACTCTTCCAGATTTCCAGAGGTCATCACTAGCAAACTATTTGATTTCTCAGAGCATGGGGATTCCTGTGGGTGGAGGTTAGCCAGGGAAGGAAGAAGGAGAATGTTTTAGGTTTACTTGTAGAATCAGAAAAATCCTGGAACTATTCTACTTCTCATTGCTAAAAAAATTATGACCAGGGCTTCCCTGGTGGCGCAGTGGTTGAGAGTCCACCTGCCAATGCAGGGGACACGGGTTCATGTCCCGGTCTGGGAGGATCCCACGTGCCGCTGAGAGGCTGGGCCCGTGGGCCATGGCCGCTGGGGCTGCGCATCCGGAGCCTATGCTCTGCAGCGGGAGAGGCCACAACAGTTAGAGGCCCCCGTACAGCAAAAAAAAAAAAAAAAAAAACTATGACCATAATTATACCAGTGCTCATAGGAGCATTATTCACAATGGCAAAAAGGTGGAAACAACCCAAATATCCATTGACAGAAAAATGGATAAATATAATGTGGTATAATCATACAATGGAATATTATTCAGCCTTAAAAAGGAAGGAAATTCCGATACCTGCTACAACATGGATAAACTCTGAAAACATTGTGCTAAATGAAATGAGCCAGACATAAAAGGACAAATATTCTATGATTCCACTTACGTAAAGTACCTAAAATAATCAAATTCATAAGGACAGAAAATAGAACAGTATTATGAAGGGTTGGGAGAGTGAAGAATGACATTTTAATTGATGCAGAGTTTCAGTTTAGGATCATAAAAATTCTGGAGATGGATAGATAGTGGTAGTAGTTGTACAATAATGTAAACATTATTCAGTGTCACTGAACTGTACACTTAAAAATAAGATGGTAAATTTTATGTTATGTGTATTTTGTCACAATTTTAAAAACTAATGACTCGATTGGACAGAAGAATCATACTTGTTTTATCAATTATAAGGCTCCCATTGTAACCCTTTAGTACTAGCTTATCCTCCAGCCAGTGATTGCCAGGAACACACCTGAAATTATACAAATTGGATTTATCACTTTTTGTAGCAAGAGAGAATACAAATCATGGGAACCCTGGGCCATATCAGTAAGAAGATGTTAGCAAGAAATTATTATAGGATTTTCCCTTATGTTTTGTGATTTGGGGAGGGTTTAAGGAAGTGGGGCTTTGCTCTGATTTGGATGCTGTTAGGAAGTGGTGTAGGGGGTAATTCAATGAGTATCTTCATAAATCTTATCTAGAAGGAGGAGAGACTATACTAATGCTAGAGCTATAAGAAGTAAAGAAGCAGGAGTCACTCACTAGAGTGGGGTATATAAGATCATTTTTGTGGCATGGACAATACTGATGTTTTGTCCATTTCCAGCCATGATTACAGAGGGCTCATGTTCTTTTTTGTTGTTGTTGCTCAACGTCTTGGGGTGGCCTTGTATAATGTTGATGTTCCATGAATGTGTTTATGTTCAACAGATGAACACCAAGGCCTGGCTGATAATACCAGAAATCCTAGATGTCAGGGGCTATTTTTCACTTTCCCACCAATAAGTAGAAGGACACAGCCCAACCTAAGTTTTCTGGAGCTCCAAGAGTCCTAGCCTTGTAGACCTTTGCAAATGATAAATGTCATTGGCAACTTTGATATGTACTCCCCATCAATAAGATTTTCACTTACATTTTATGGCATGAACAGATTGATGCAATAAAGCAAATGATACACCTGCATGTGCCACCTCATGAGTGTTTATGCACAGTTATGCCCTGAAAAACCATTTGTGTCCTCCTGCCATTCTCGAATAGTTCCCAAGGTACACAGAAACAATGATAATCCTTGTTGCAGAATAACTCACTCAATTTGCATTTCTTTTCAGTCTCTTCTTGCAAACCCCAAAGGCAATCATCTGTAACTAGGGCTGTCTGACAGGCAAAGATAATGCTGTGGTACACCACTAACACCTTAGAGAAAGAGATTCTGAGAAGAAAAGTCAAATAATGAGCTCTCAGTCTAGCTCTAGCCCTAGAACTGCAGATCAGCTGTGGAAGATAGTGTCAGAAATCTGGACACAGTGTGTGAGGCAGGACAAGTATCTGACTGTTCAGGGAGCTTTGAGCAATGCTCAGCACAGAAAAACAAAGAATTAGATACAATGACTATTTGTGCTTATTCATCTTTCTGACTACCATTCTAGCATCATTTAAGACTACACCTTTGTCCAAATCCTGCATTTGTCTTAGTCAATGAATAATAAACTTAGGGGATCCTGCATCTAAGCCATAAACTATGTTCGCTCAGAGTAGCTGTCCATAACTTTAGTGCTGAACATGAACAGATTCATCATTTGCTCTGAGTGTATGTTTATGATGGCTAGCTCTTGTAAACCTGTGACTATACTGTTCTGGTGGTAAATAACAAACATTTTTTGGTAGTTTACAGCCACAGCTATCTTCTCACTTGGTTTCTTTTAAAACATTTCATCATAAAAAATTTCACACACTTGCAAAATTGGAGAGAACAATTAATAAACCTTCACATACTCATTCCTCAGACTCAATAATTATCTGCTAATGGGGAACTTTTATGTTTTACACACTGCTCCTTCAAATTGAATGATTTTAAGTAAATTCCATATGTGATAATATTTAATCCATAATATTTTGATATGTTATTATCTAATATAGTCAATCAACCACTCAATTCAGATTTTAAAAATCACCGATTAATGAATGAATTAACTGAGATTTTTCTCAACTCACTGATTAGTAGCCTAGATACAATATAAATTGGATGCTTTAAATTGTGTTATTTAACTCAAGTTGTATGTAGGGATGTTTATACAACTTGTAGGGAAATTGTAAAAAGTAAAATTAAAACTTTACAAACATAGACTACCTTAAGTTAAAGGTAACCACACCCTCTGGTTGTATAATTACTATGTGAATATACTGTTGAAGAGAGAATTAATTTCCTTGAAACTATATGTGCTGTAATCACTGCATTTATTCTTTATAGTCTAAAGACTTTATCTTTTTTAATGATTGAAGTTTGTGTATTTTTTTATCAAAATGTTACTCTTTTATTTTGAAAAGCTAAAGAAAATGCATACATCTCTAATAAAAAAGTCAAGCCTAAGACCTAGGCCTCATTTTGTCCACTACACACAAAGTAACCCAAATGACTACTAAATTATTTTATTATGTACCACATTTATATAAGACATATTTTTTTACCTTCCCATAGAGGCAATACAATAATATAATTTCATTTAATTATTACATATAGTTTGAAAATACCATTTGACAAAAATACTAAGAACACTTTCAGATGTCCCTGCAAATACATATAAAGACTTTTACAGCTACTATGAGAAATAACATAATTCTAAGATATAAGAATTCATTCTATTTAATAATTATCTAATATTTGCACTGAGTGCTAAATGGCTATGCATGGAGTCAGAGTATCTTTGAAAGCTTGTATAGAGAGCTTGTAAATAAACTTGCCTTTACAAGCACTGGAGAAAGTGTTACAAAATTTACGCTACATAAAATAAGGACAAATTATCATTAATACAAAATGGCTAAGGAGCAGCTTTCCTGGCCCAGCAAAGACAATTGTGGACCTGGAAGAGATGAATGCCAAAATCTATAATAAGTCACATAACAACTGATAAAAATTTCTGGAAGGAGACTGCAAATGCCTAAATGCCTTATTTCCCAGGCTGAGTGATTCTAATTTGTAAAACACATGGAAGAGAATAAGAGCTAAGGAAATATAATCCAAGAGGACACCCACACGTAAATATCACTGGGGAATGAGAAATTATAGTGCTACCTTCCTAAAATAGAAAAATTAGTAAGCATGCAATCTCCAAATTAATGGACTTGGCAGAAAACCTATGTGGTCAGGACACTGAAAAATGGTCCAGTTCTCAAAGTAAATAATACTGGTTTGCAGACACAAAGAGTCACAAGACTAATTTTGATTTTGTGTGGAAATTCAAAAATGCAATATTAAAAGTTATGGCTCCATTGTATATTCCTTTTTTTTTTTAAGATGTTGGGGGTAGGAGTTTAGTAATTTATTTATTTATTTTTGCTCTGTTGGGTCTTCATTTCTGTGCAAGGGCTTTCTCTAGTTGTGGCAAGTGGGGGCCACTCTTCATCGTGGTGCGCGGGCCTCTCACTATCGCGGCCTCTCTTGTTGCGGAGCACAGGCTCCAGACGTGCAGGCTCAGTAGTTGTGGCTCACGGGCCTAGTTGCTCTGCGGCATGTGGGATCCTCCCAGACCAGGGCTCAAACCCGTGTCCCCTGCATTAGCAGGTAGATTCTCAACCACTGCGCCACCAGGGAAGTCCTCCATTGTATACTCTTGCCTCCTTTGTCAAAGATTAATTGACCGGTGCTGTGTGGGTTCTCTATTCTGTTCCACCGATAAATTTAAAACCTCTCTCCTTTGAGCCAGAATCAAACCAGCGACCCAAGGATGGCCACAGACAGGCACCTACAGTCCTTCGCTTTACCAGCTGAGCTACCAGAGGGAACACACATTTGATTGAATATATAATGAATATACTATAGAGAAAAGACAGTCTCTTCAGCAAGTTGTACTGGGAAAACAAGACAGCCATATGTAAATCAATGAAGTTAGAACACTCCCTCACACCATATACAAAAAATAAACTCAAAATGGCTTAAAGACTTAAATATAAGACATGGCACCATAAAACTCCTAGAAGAGAATATAGGTGAAACATTCTCTGAAATCATAGCAATGTTTTCTTAGGTCAGTCTCCGAAGACAATTGAAATAAAAACAAAAATAAACAAATGGGACCTAATCAAGCTCATAAGCTTTTGCACAGCAAAGGAAATCATAAATGAAACGAACAGACAACCTAGGGACTGGAAGAAAATATTTGCAAACAATGTGACCGACAAGGAATTAATTTTCAAAATATAAAAACAGCTATAGGGCTTCCCTGGTGGTGCAGTGGTTGAGAGTCCGTCTGCCGATGCAGGGGACGCGGGTTCGTGCCCCGGTCCGGGAAGATCCCACATGCCGCGGAGCGGCTGGGCCCGTGAGCCATGGCCGCTGAGCCTGCGCGTCCGTAGCCTGTGCTCTGCAATGGGAGAGGCCACAACAGTGAGAGGCCCGCATACCGCAAAAAAAAAAAAACAAAACAAAAAACAGCTATACAACTCAATAACAAAACAACTAACTAAATAAATAAATAAATAACCCAATAAAAAATGTGCAGAAGACCTAAATAGACATTTCTACAAAGAAGACATACAGATGGCCAGAAGGCACATGAAAATATGCTCAACATCGTTAATTATTAGAGAAATATAAATAAAGACTACAATGAGGTATCACCTCACACCAGTCAGAATGGCCATCATCAAAAAGTCTACAAATAATAAATGTTGAAGAGGGTGTAGAGAAAAGGGAACCCTCCTGTATTGTTGGTGGGAATGTAAATTGGCACAGCTACCATGGAAAACAGTATGGATGTTCCTTAAAAAACTAAAAATAGAGTTACCACACTCCTGGGCATATATCTGGAAAAAACTCTAATTCAAAAAGCTACATGCACCTCAGTGTTCATAGCAGCACTATTTGCAATAGCCAAGACATGGAAGCAACCTAAATGTCCATCAACAGATGAATGGATAAAGAAGATGTTGTATTCATATACAGTGGAATATCACTCATTCATAAAAAAGAAAGAATGCCATTTGCAGCGACGTGGGTGGACCTAGAGATTATCATACAAGTGAAGTAAGTCAGACAGAGAAACACAAATATCATATGATATCACTTATATGTGGAATCTAAAAAATGATACAAATGAACTTATTTACAAAACAGAAACAGACTCATAGACATAGAAAACAAATGTATGGTTACCTAAGAGGAAAGAAAAATGGGGGAAGGATAAATTAGGAGTTTGGGATTATCAGATGTAAACTACTATATATAAAATAAACAACAAGGTTTTACTGTATAGCACAGGGAAGTATATTCAGTATCTTGTAATAAACTATAATAGAAAAAAGTATGAAAAAGAGTATATATACAACTGAATCACTTTGCTGTATACCAGAAACTAACACAACATTGTAAATCAACTATACTTCAATAAAAATAAATAAATAAAGTTATGGCTAAGTAATGTGGCCACCTGCAGGCTGTTAAGGAAGAATGTCCCAGTATGTGCTGGCTAATAACAGGGAAGTAAGTTACTTTCTATTTAAAATTATTTATAGCACGGAAATTATTACCCAGCATAATCTTATACTCTTTGTAGTTATAAAACTTAAATTCTTCATACATGACAATTGTTTGTATAATTTTCCATAAGATATTATTCATTATTCCTCATTATTAAATTTGATTAGTGAGATTAAAAAGAATACATCCATTACGATTATTCATGCCTTTCTTATTTTGTTTCACCAATATTTTAAAAAGCTGAGATGTGGCTCCTGGCTTATGCCTAAGAAACCCAGGATTTGGAAAATTCAGCATTTGAAAAGAATGGGTTTGAATTGACTGAAGTTTATTACAATGGTTGTAAAGGAGATTAGGAGGCCTTCACCTAGTTAAAAATGATTTTAAAATAAACTATACAAAATAGCTTTTGGAAACGATAGTAAGGTAATATGAAATAAACACATTTTCACCTGTAATGTATTTAGTGGTTTGATTTGATGGTAGGACATTTGCTGAAGTTAATAGTTATAGGAGTAATTGAAATATAAACAATTTAAAAATTATGCAGACAGATTCCATGTGAGGCAAATATTGGCAGGTCAGCTAATTGGTCACATGGAAAAATGGTTTCAGACTAACAAAGGATAATTTTAAGTATCCGTCACTGATAAGTATTAACCATTTGAAGATTAGGCTATAGACAAGTCTGTATAATCTATTCTGCAAGCAATGAACAAAGAAGGAGAAGAAAAGCAGAACCCATCATGGGCTGAAAGTAGGGAAAGCTAAGAAGAGAAACAAAAACAAAAGTTAGATGAAATTTGGAAATTATCCAGTTAATACAATTACTGTAGAAAATTTGACTGATTAATTTGGATGAAGATACCAAAATTGGCACATCTAGACTCTTGTTTATTTGACAATACTAATTAGCTTGTTCCTCTTCACTTCACTTTCTATTGCATAGTTGTGCCTAAAGCTACCCTCTAATACAACACCAGATGAATACGAGGTGATTTATTCAATTATTCAGATGTTTTGTCTATATTAGTAAGGTTTGATTTTTTTCTTTTTTCATTTAACTATTTTTGCAGTGTATATCATTTCAATAGAAATTACACCGAAGTGGTAAATTTTTGTTTAATCCCCAGGGACATAAGCCAGGCCAAAAGATAATGAAAAATAACATTTAAAAAATAATTTTAAAATTTTTAAAAATAGTGTTGGAAAATACATCTTCATCTGACAATAATTAAAAGAGAAATTCGGGCTTCCCTGGTGGTGCACTAGTTGAGAGTCCGCCTGCTGATGCAGGGGACACGGGTTCATGCCCCGGTACGGGAGGATCCCACATGCTGCGGAGTGGCTGGGCCCATGAGCCATGGCCACTGAGCCTGCGCGTCCGTAGCCTGTGTTCCGCAACGAGGCCCGCGTACCAAAAAAAAAAAAAAAGAGAGAGAGAAATTAATAAGCCACATTTCTCTCAGTGACTCAGACTCCCTACCATCTATTCCCTGAAAATCAGTCCCAAAGAAGAGAGCAGGCACAGTAATAATATTAGGTACAGTTGCTGAGTCGTAAGTACATACTGTAGGCACTGGGATAAGCAACACATTATGTATATGATTCTATTAGATCCTCACATGAGGATTAAGATGTATTAACCCATTAATGCCCAAGGACCCCTCTTTAGGTTTGAACTTTCAGTTGAGTCATCAGAGAAATGCAAAGGTTCCAATGAACAAATATATATCCATTCAAATTGATTTGTCATTTGGCTCACTGCAGCCATATTCTATGTCTTTCTTCTGCTGATGTACTAAGTATCCTCAGATCTTCTCTCCACAACCATAGCCTTTTTATATCCCTTAATATATGTTATTCCAATAAGTCCACTTTTCCCATGCTCACTGTCCTGTGACATTAAGGTGAAGGACTTATTGGAGTCTGGGCCCAGCACAAAGGTTGCCAGTTAGACCTTTGTCCATAAATTTGAATGTGAATCTGGTTTATAAACTTAAAATTAATTTCTAATGGGTTTTGCTCTTCTGTCATTTGAGTCCTCCTTTTAATCCAGATATCTTTAAGTTTGATATTATTCCTCCAGAATTTAAACTCCAAGGACAATTCTTGTTCTTACTTCTATATTTTCAAGTTAAAATTACTATTTTTTCATAGAATTTCTCTTTTCTAACTCGCATATATTTGAATCTCTTATATTGCACGATAATTCAGACTGTTAAAATAATTTCTATGGTGGGTCAATGTATTGGACAATGGCATAACTAATTTTATCATAAGAGCCCATTAAGTTCTCAGTAAACAAGCCTTTCTCAGGGTAAGGAGAGCTCTCTGTTAACCCTGAGGCTCTGTGCTTTAAGAAGGAGGGTACAGCAGAAGGATGGGCAATGACTCACTCAGCAGCCAGTGGGAAAGAATCTATACATCTGAACCTCTATTACGGTCCCTGGGCTTCTTACTACTAGCACTAGACATCAGATTGGAATGCAAGAATATTATCCACCTTCTACACCACATACACACACACACACACACACACACACACACACACACACACACACACACATCACTTCAGTTTTTCCTTCCGGGAAATATTTTTCCCTTTAAACTCCATTGTTCATGTAACCCATCTTTAGATATATGGTAACTTTCAGTGTGACTTGCTCTAGGTTGCAAACTCCTTCTACCCAACCCCCAAGGTGTTGTTTTTTTATTGCAAGTACACTTGATTGTTTTGACTTCTGGTAGACTGATATCATATCACCTCCTCCCAGTGTCTTGATGACCTTAAAGAGCTCTACAGGCCATTGAGGGTAAGCAGGGGTGTGGGGAAGAAGGGGGTTGTGGTCAGGATCTGGACATTTGTAAAATAATTATATTAAGTCCATTAAGAGAAGTGCACTCCTAAACAAACATCATTCCTATCTGATGAAAAACCTCTTCAAAGACTGGGTGTGGAGGTTTAGAAGGGGCTCTGGGTTGCTAATTAATGTCAGAATATAAAAAGCAGACTTAAACAGGATTAAGATCACATTTCCATGATTGAAACATTACTATTTTAGGTCGAGTGCATTTACACTCTGGCAAGAGTGTAATCGAGAGGATATTCAAACATGTAACAAATGAGGTCACAAATTGTGAGTGTGGTTTTACTATAGCACACACATCTAGAAATTCAGACGGATTGCTTCTCTTGGCGGCTTATTTGAAGACTGTAAGGTTTTATGACATAAATCTTCCCCTCTCTCTCTCATACACGTGTGCACGCGCACACATGTGCCTATGAAATTTTATTAAGATCTTCACTGAGATGGGCTATTAAACTACTGGTATTAAAAATTACATAGTTGAGAGTCCGCCTGCCGATGCAGGGGACGCGGGTTCATGCCCTGGTCCAGGAAGATCCCACATGCCGTGGAGCGGCTGGGCCCGTGAGCCGTGGCCGCTGAGCCTGTGCATCCGGTGCCTGTGCTCCGCAACAAGAGAGGCCACAGTGGTGAGAGGCCCGTGTACTGAAAAAAAAAAAATTACATAAATATTGAATTAAATCTGGCAAAACTAAACCATTTTTTGCATATTTTTAACTTTAAGATGGATTAAGATTTTCCAGTAATCCAGTATCTTATTCCTTTAAATGATTTTTCTGTTTCAAAAAAAAAAAAATCAAAACCAGTGTGAATGTCTTTTGGGTTTTGGTTGCTTCACATTAAGAAGAAAAATTTAACCTTATAATCCTGTGAAATGATTTTGTTGGGAAAATAGATTTTTCTTTCCATACCATAATGTTTCCTACAAAACAGCCAGCATCAGACAGGCTTGATATCATTTGTCTTCCCTCACAGCTATTCCTATTCATTTCTTCAAAGGCTATTATCACTCTTTAATTTCACACCCATTTGTTAGGAGATTTGAAAAACTGATCACAGTGCAAATATGTCAGGGAACCAAAAGTGTACTGGGTATTCCAACCAAGAGATTTTAATGTAGGGAAATGGTTAAACAGATGTTGGAGAACTAAAAAGTCTAAAAATGAACACTGTAGTAATTATTGCAAGAAGTACTGTCATCTCTAGGGTTGGAGAAACAAAGAAAATAATTTGAGGTTATCAGGGAGCCCAGATGCTTGGAGCAGTGGCTCTGATGAGTTGAGATTTGAATCTATGAAGAGGTCCATTGCCCAGCTTCTGTGGGTAGTCTGAGGGTAATGAGACTGATTCTGAAAGTGTGGCCATTCTGGGAATGTGGAAAAAGGCTGTGATCCTCACCATCTGCTGCTCCCTGTAAGGACCATTGCTGGAGCAATGCCAGTAAGAGCATCAAGCTATACAGAAAGAATTCAGTCCCTTCTTCTTCTTGCCTTCAGATATCTTTTAATGCCCCCTATTGGCATAACCTAACAGAGAACCAGCTACTAAAGCAGAAATATCGTGTGTAAAGTCCATTATCTCAAATCGGCGAAATAGAAAAGTGGGTTTGTCACCAAGGAAAAAGCTTAGCACCTGGCATATCGGGTAGACAGACTAATGGCTCCCGCGAGGTTATCCACATCCTAATCCCTGAAACCTGTGTGTGTACTCCCTTATATGGCAAAAGGGACTTTGCAGATGTAAATATGTTAAGGACCTTGAGATGAGGAGATTACCTTGATTTATCTGAGCGGGCTCAATGGAATTATGAGGGTCCTTACAAGAGGGAGGCAGGAGTACAGGAGCATCAGAGTCAGGGAAGGAGATAGGAAGACAGAAGCAGAGGACAGAGAGAGCTACTTAAATATGATGTACAGTAATAGATATAGTGTTGGATTTTTTTTAAGTTTTTTTTTTCTGATGTGGACCATTTTTAAGGTCTTTATTGCATTTGTTACAATATTACTTCTGTTTTATGTTTTGGTTTTTTGGCCGCAAGGCATGTGGGATCCTACCTCCCCAACCAGGGATCGAACCCGCACCTCCTGCATTGGAAGGCGAAGTCTTAACCACTGGACCACCAAGGAAGTCCCTAGTGTTGGATTTTAAGTATACACTTATGAGTAGTGAATAAAGTTTTCATTCTTTTAAAAGCATATTTGCTCTACTAACAATTTCTCTAATATTTTGTAATCAATCAGAGTTTTAACCCAAGACAATTTAGAAAATAATACTTTCCATTCTCCTCTTCAAAGACAGGCAGTATGAAGCTTAGAGAAAATTGTACAGACACTGTGCATCAAGTGCTCAGTAAATATTGTCAACTAAATAATACCACTTTTTACATTGCCATTACTTCCTCTAAGAAGGTTGAGTTTAATGGATTTTTTTTTTTCAGGAGAGTTCTGCTCACTAAACTCAGTAACATTGTTCCCTGCTGCTGGGAGAACAGAAACATATCCATCATAATCCTTCAGTTCTGTCGCTTGTGTGGGCTGATCCTTGAACCAACTCTAGAGTCAGTTCTTAAAGAGAAAGGAGTAAACAGTCATGTGATGGCTTTTAACTTTGAAAAAATGTGCCTGCATAGGAAGTAGGAGAAATGCAAGAGAAGTAAAAAAAAAAAAAAAAAAGTTACATTGAATTAATTCTAATTGAGGAGTTGACTGGTTTGTCAGCAGTCTATGTCTTTTACAGGAGATGTTATTTCATGTTGTTGGCACTATGTTACTTTCAGCCAAGATGGCAAAAAGAAAACAGGATACTCTAGATTCCTCCACCCAAAGAAAACAAAAGGAAGGAATCTTGCTCTATATTCCTTTTCTCTCTTTTCGTCCTGTTCCCCTACCACTGAAGTCCCAAGTAAAGCTCCCAATGAATATTGGGTCAATTTTCACAATCTGACATGGACCATCTGGAGTCTGAGAGAGATTGGGCTTTACTGCACTCATGTAGGTGGTCTCCTTTAATATTTTAAATTAGTTTTATAATTATCAATATAAATATTATATTCACAAAGCAACAACAGGGGACTCTACCCTGTGGAGTTAATTAAATACCTATAAATTAGCTCAGCTCATCAGCTAAGTCTGCATAACCTCATACTTAAGTGTGTGCTTTAATTGCAAATGGAATTGAATTCCTTTGAGTTTTACTTTCACTATAAAATTCTATCTCCTTTTTCTTCTGATATCCAATGGATAACTATAATTTTCATTTCCTCATTGTTATCATGTAACTCTATCTTGGATCTAATGGAAATATTTATGTAATCTATGGTTCCAAGGAGGAAAAAATGACATTAAATCTAACTTTCAGAAAAACTTACTGTATTTTTAATGGACAAGGGACGGTGCCTCTTGGCTACTTTATTAGCACTTTATTAAGTATTGTGCAGTATGCTTTTCTTTGAATTCTCAGCGTGTCACTGCAGATTCAGGAAACAAGAGCGGACCCCACAGCATAATCCCTTTAAAGGGGAATTTTTATTGACTAACGTTCAATCAAGACGAGTGTTCCCAGCATGTTAAAATATAATGATGCTTGCTCTACACACAGTTGGAGGATGCCAGAAGCAGCAGATTCTTACTTGTCCGATTAATTAATTAATTAATCCCTTCTTCTTCTGTGGGGTTTCAGTCCAGGATAGCTTGCTCATTGATAAAATTCACATCCCTTACTTTATGGCCAAGTTGCAGCTAGAATCATAGAATTGTGGAATTAAGCATTTCTACAAGTACAGCACAGTTCTGTAAATTCTGTTCTCTAATAGATTTCTCCTGTAAAATCAGAGCAGTATTCATACAGGGGAGAAAAATCTCACACTGGGCTAAGTCAAAAATTATTGATGAAGGGTTTGTGTTGTTGTCAAAGAAAAGAAGAGCAATATATTATTTCTTTACAGCCAGGGAGCTGGAGTCCACCTCCAGCAGGTTCCACTTTCCTGACAAAGGGTCTTTCTTAGTTCTCTCTATATAGGTTAGGGTATTCCTTAGCTTTATAGCTCCAGACCTCAACCGTGTGTACCCTGGAATAATGGTAAGAGTTACAGAGTCTGAGAGACATAGCTCCACACCACTTAGGGAAATTATTTACATATTTAGCATATGCACACAGAGCTTAACTTCTGTTACTGGATTTCATGGTTTGTCAACACATTTTAGGTAATTGTAGAAAGTCATAAAACATACATGATATAGGACTTTAGGGGGTGATAGCATTATTCTATATCTTGATCGGGTGGTTGTTATAAATTGCATGCGTTAGCCAAAATTTGCAGAACTGAACACTAAAAAAAGGAGAATTTTGCTAAATATAAAATTATACCTCACTAAAACAATGGAGAAAAGTAACGTGGATAGTGTAGGAAATAGTGACAGTTCATGAATTGTATTTTTAGTCATTTCACATGCTGAATGAACTTACAGAGAGCTTAATTTTTCTAATTAGCCTTCTTCTTAGAGTTAAGTCCTATATGTTACACTTTGTAAAAGAAATTAGGGACACTTAGGTGTTTCAGATGGCAGCTCTGCATTTGTCTCCCTGCTCTAATGATTTAATAAAAGTTTGTCTGACACTCTCTAAACCTAAGGCAAAATGTGAAGCTTTGTTCATCTTTTCTTTACAAGCTCCCTACTTTCATCACAGGTGTCTATTTGTTTGGGAAAATATAACAAGATCTCCGTGTGGTCCATGCCCCTTGCATGACCTACTTCAGAGAATGGTGTGTTGAACATCTCCTGCATAAATGTCAAGAATTGAAAAGTTCTGTGCTAATATGAGAAAAAAAAAGGGAAAAGAACACTTGCTAGATCAACCTCTCAAGTTTGAGAGCTCAAGAGCAAAAGACCTCACTTGTGAAAGTCCAGCCTTACCAATCACAGAAATTGCAGTAGAGCAACTAAAATATATGCATTCTAATTTCATCTCCTCCACTCACTTGGTGACCTTGAGTGGATCCCCAGTGGATATGGTACCTACTTTATAGAAATTTATGAGGATCAAATGAGACAATCTGTACAGAAGCATGTTGAAATTTTAATGTCTTACATAAATAAAGATAATATTAGTAAGTATGAATGTATGCTGGGCAAAAGAGCTACCTATTACAATGCTATATTACTCTTTCCAGTACCTCATCTCTAAAAATCATTTTTTACTTACTTTTGAAAACAATCTATGAGATTTCAGTTGGTCAACATATGACCACAAATACTAACTGTGCCTCCCTTTACAGCTTGTGATGAATAAAAGGCTGAGATGGTCACTATCAAACAGAGCTCTTACTTTAGTCATTATACTTTATGAAACCAAAGACTAGAAGTTTTTGGTTCAGCTCAGCATCTGGGCCAGCATCTACACAGAGCAAGCTTAGGGCAACAGAAAACAATGATATAGACAGAGCTCTTTGTTAATCTCAACTATTTTACACAGAAAAGTTTGAGAATGTGATAAGAATTCCAAACATCAGGATTGAAATAGTCTTTCAGTTATTGAACACATTTTTCCATCAGAATGGATTACAAGTCGTTTTCCAATGTCCTAAAATAGATTACCTAGTGGTAGTCTACTGACAGTGCCTAAAAGCCCATCATGAGAAACAAGGATGGAACTACTTTTTTTGTGGATAATGGACAAAAGGCAAAGGATGGTGGCTGTACTCCAGGGGTCTGCTGGTGAGAAAAAGAAGGTCTAAATGCCAACAATTCTCTTCTGGTTGCCACAGGCTACTGGACTGCAGACAGTTCAGCTGGCTGCCTGAGGCTGCTTAGAGCCCTGCTCTCTTTGAGGTGTTAATGCCTGTTTGGTACCAGTTGACCCATCCACAGGAGCCAAAGGGCCGGTATCTCTGAAGCCTGATGCTCAGAGAATTAGCTGACCTCTAGTGAACCTAAATTCTGCACAGACCTCAGTATACACTGCCTGCTGTTTCACTGCAGGGAGCTGTAACCTGGTGGTCTGCTCCAGAGATGTGAGAATTTGGGACCTGTGTTCTTCTAGGGGTTGCCTTATCTCTTATTATTTTATCCTATTTGATTATGTTCTTTTAACTGATGCCTTTTACTTTCACCAAAATCTAATTTTTAATTTTGCTTACTTTTGAATTTGTACTATAACATACATAGAGTGCATCCATCTTAACAACACAGCCGGATGTGTTTTTACGTATGTATCCACCTGGGTAACCACTGCTGAATCAAGGCATAGAACAGTACCAGCATTGGAGGAATTTCTCTCATGGTCTCCCAATAATGGCACTCCCCCAAGATAAACACTATTCTGACCTCTGTCACAAATACATTGGTTTTACCTGTTTTGAACCAAATGTAAATAAAATCAAAACTATGTACTTTTTTTGTCTGGTTTCTTAGAGCATAATTATTTTGATTTTCAGCCCTGTTATTCAACAGTAGTTGATTGCTTTTTATTGATTAATTCCATTGTATGAATGCACAATGGTTTTCTATCCATTCTCCTGACATTTTGTGGTTTCTTGGTTTTAGCTATTATGAATAGTAATTCTGTTAACATTCTTGTAGAGGTTTTGGTGAACATATGTATACATTTCTATTTCTTATGTAACTAAGAGAAAAATTCCTGAATTATAAGAATGTAGATTTCATAGAAACTGTAAGTTTTCCAAAATGTTTGTTTACCCTCCCACCAGCAGTATTTGACAATAAGACTTCATACTGTAAATCCTTTAACGTTTTGCCATTTTAGTGGATGTAAAGTGGTATTTTATTGTGGTTTGAATTCACATTTTTCTGGTGAATAATAATATAGATTAGATTTTGATATGCTTATTGGTTATTTGGATATACTATTTCATGAAATGCCTGAAATTTTAAAAAATTTGTATAGTTTGTTTGTGTCATATTAATTTACATGAACTCTCAATATATTCAGGATACCAGTCCTTTGTCAGATATATAAATTAAAAATATCTTCTTCCAGTACGTGACTTGTCATTTTATTCTTATAACGACTGATATCTTTCAATGAATCTGCTGTTGTGATTTTATTAAAGTCCAGAGTATGAGGGTTTGAGGGATTTTTATTGAAGTATAGTTGCTGTACAATACTATATAAGTTACAGGTGTACAATATAATGATTCACAATTTTGAAAGGTTATAGTCCATTTATAGTTATTATAAAACATTGGCTATATTCCCCATGTTGTACAATATATCCTTGTAGTTTTTTTTTTTTTTTTTTTTTTTTCGATACGCGGGCCTCTCACTGCTGTGGCCTCTCCCATTGTGGAGCACGCTCCGGACGTGCAGGCTCAGCGGCCATGCCTCACAAGCCCAGTCGCTCCACGGCATGTGGGATCCTCCTGGACCGGGGCACGAACCCGTGTCCCCTACATTGGCAGGCGGACTCTCAACCGCTGCGCCACCAGGGAAGCCCCTTGTAGCTTATTTTATACCTAATAGTTTGTACCCTTTACTCTCCTACCCCCATATTGCCCCTCCCTGCTCCCCTCTCCCCACTGGTAGCCACTAGCTTGTTCTCTATCTCTGTGAGTCTGCTTCTTTTTTGTAATATTCATTAGTTTGTTGTATTTTTTAGATTCCACATATAAGTGATATCATACAGTATTTGTCTTTCTCTGTCTGACCTATTTCACTTAGCATAATGCCCTCCAAGTCCATCCATGTTGCAGCAAATGGCAAAATTTCATTCTTGCTTATGACTAAGTAGTATTCCATTGTGTGTGTGCATGTGTGTGTGTTTGTGTATATATATATATATATATATATACACGCACACATACCACATTTTCCTTTTTTAATTTTAATAATACATTTTATTTAATGTACATATAAAACATGGTATTTCAACATAAAAAATTATTAACAGTATATTTTATGTTCCTTTTTCTCATTTGAAGTCTTCAAAATCTGGTGTGTATCTTACACTTTCAGCATCTCTCAGTTAATTCTGGCCACAGTTCAAGTGATCAATAGCCACATGTGGCTAGTACCACATCTTCTTTATCCATTCATCTCTTGATGGACACTTAGGTTGCTTCTATATGTTGGCAATTGTAAATAATGTTGCTATGAACATTGGGGTGCAGGTATCTTTTCGAATTAGTGTTTTTGGTTTTTTCAGATATATACTCAAGAGTGGAACTGCTGGGTCATGTGGCAATTCTATTTTTGTTTTTTTGAAAACACTCCATACTGTTTTCCATAGTCACTGCACCAATTTATGTTCCCACCAGCAGTGTACAGGGTTCCCTTTTCTCCACATCCTTGCCAACATTTGTTGTGTTCTTTTTTTTTTTTTTTTTTTTTTTGCGGTACGCGGGCCTCTCACTGTTGTGGCCTCTCCCATTGCGGAGCACAGGCTCCGGACGCGCAGGCTCAGCGGCCATGGCTCCCGGGCCCAGCCGCTCCGCGGCATGTAGGATCTTCCCGGACCAGGGCACGAACCCGTGTCCCCTGCATCGGCAGGCGGACTCTCAACCACTGCGCCACCAGGGAAGCCCCTGTTGTGTTCTTTTTGATGATAGCCATTCTAACAGGTGTGAGGTGAGATCTGATTGTAGTTTTGATTTGCATTTCCCTGATGATTAGTGATATTGAGCTTCTTTTCATGTACCTGTTGGTCATCTGCCCTTCTTCTTAGGAAAAATGTCTATTCAGTTCCTCTGCCCATTTTTAAATCAGGTTGTTTGTTTTGGGGTACAATTTGGTTTGATTTTGGTTTGGGGTTTTTGGTGAGTGTTTTATGTATCTTGTTTAAGAAATCTATGCCTACCCTAAGGTCAAAAACATATCTTCTATTTTCTTCGTGAAGCTTCATTTTTCTATCTTTCACATATAGACCTATACTCCATCTTAAGTTACTTTTATTGTATGCTGTAATATAGGAGGCAAGGTTCATTTTCCATATGGATATTTAAAACTATAGCACCATTTAACGCAAAGACAACCCTTCTCCCACTGACCTGCAGTGGCACCTTTGTGATAAATCAAGAGACTGTATACATGTAAGTCTATTTCTGGACTCTTAATTCTGTCCAATTAGTCTATTGGTCTCTCCTTGCATAATCCCATACTGTCTTAATTACTGGAGCTTTATAGTAAGTCTTGAAATCTGAGAGTGTCAGCCCTCCAGCTTTGTTCATCTTCAATATTATCTAAGTTTTTTAAGGTCCTTTCATTTCCATATAAATTTTAGAATCAGCTTGTCAATTTCTACACAAAAACGTGCTAGAATTTTGATTGGGGTCACATTGAATTTATAGATCAATTTAGGACAAATGATACCTTAAAATTACTAACTCTTCCAGTCCACAAAATTCATGTGTCTCTTTATTTCCTTGTCTTCTTTAATTTTTTTTAGCAACACTTTGTAGTTTTAATTATAGATGTCTTATACATCTTTCATTAAATTTAACCCATAAATACAGTTTTAAGGTGCAATTTTAAAGGGCATTGTTTTTCTAATTTTTTTTCTTTTCTTTTTCAGCTGATGTATAGAAAAAAGTACTTTTTCTCTACTGATTTCCCATCCAGCAAATTTGCTAAATTACTCACTAATTCTATAGTTCATAACTTCTTTTGGAATTCTCAAGTGGCTAATTATGTCATTTGTATATACAGGCAATTTTATTTCTTTTATTCTTAAATATGTTTATAATTTTCACTCCTTTCTTCCCTATTGACTGAACCTTCAAAACTACATTGAGTAGACATGGTAGCAATGGACATTCCCAGACTTAGGGGGAAAGAGTTCAATATTAGACCACTAAATATGTCAGCTCTAGATTTTTGTAGATGCCTTTTATCACATTAAGTTCTCTATTTTCCCAATTTATTCATATTTTTAAAAATCATGAATGGTGCTGAATTTTGTCCAAGACCATTTTTGTATCCATTGAGATATGATTTTCTCTGTTTTACAGTTATTTTTGAAATTGTATCGACTAATTGATTTTTTTTTTTTTTCGGTACGCGGGCCTCTCACCGTTGCGGCCCCTCCCGCTGCGGAGCACAGGCTCCGGACACGCAGGCTCAGCGGCCATGTCTCACAGGCCCAGCCGCTCCGCGGCATGTGGGATCCTCCCGAACCGGGGCACGAACCCGCGTCTCCTGCATCGGCAGGCGGACTCCCAACCACTGCGCAACCAGGGAAGCCCCGACTAATTGATTTTTAAAGATTAAAACGTCATTGTATTCATTAAATAAACCTTACTTGGTCATGACGTATTATGCTATTTCTATATTGTTGTATTCTATTTATTAATATTATGTTTCAGAATTGTGAGCCTATGTTCATAGAAGATAAAGGAATATAATTTTTACCTATAATGTCCTTATCATGTTTCAGTGTCAGGGTTATACTGACCTCACAACGTGAATTGGAAGTGTTCCCTTTCTTTATTCTCTGAAAGACTGTGTGTAAACACAGCATTATTTCCTCCTTAAATTTTGGAGAGATTAGCCAGTGAAGCCATTTTGGCTTGAAGTTTTCTTCATAGGATTTTCATCATGGATGCAATTTCTTTGGCAGATATAGACCTATTCAGACCTTCTATTTTGTGTCAGCTTTGATAAGTTGTGCTTTTAAAGAATTTTTCTATTTCATCTAAATTGTCAGCTTCTTCACATAAATTTATTTACAATATTCATATTATCATTTTACTGTCTAGGGAAAACCTTTAGGGCTTATTAGGGATGTGGATTTCCTCATCTTGGAAGCAGATATCAGAGTTGAGTCCCCTAAGACCAGAGCTACCATGTACAGCAAGTGCAACATCTTAGACTGGAAGAATGGGGAGAAAGAGAAGGAGGAAAGAAGAGAGGAAAAGATAAAGGGAAAGAAAACTAACAAAAAACATAGCACAAAACCATAGAAACAAGTTTATGGGGGGCTATACCTAAGGCTATAAATATGTTTATAATTTTCACTCCTTTTTTCCCTATTGACTGAACCTTCAAAACTACATTGAGTAGACATGTAGCAATGGACATTCACAGACTTAGGGGGAAAGAGTTCAATATTACACCACTAAATATGTCAGCTCTAGATTTTTGTAGATGCCTTTTATGACATTAAGTTCTCTATTTTTGCAATTTATTCATATTTTTAAAAATCATGAATGGTGCTGAATTTTTAGGCTAAATATACCTGAGGCTATATTTAAATGAAACAAACTTTGACTTAGCAGGCATAACTTACCTAACACATACACATTTTTTAATTTTATTGCCAGCTTTACAAACGTTTTCACACTATACTGATATATATATATATTTATTTTTTAACATCTTTATTGGAGTATAATTACTTTACAATGGTGTGTTAGTTTCTGCATTATAACAAACTGAATCAGTTATACATATACATATGTTCCCATATCTCTTCCCTCTTGCATCTCCCTCCCTCCCACCTTCTCTATCCCACCCATCTAGGTGGTCACAAAGCAAAAACTGATCTCCCTGTGCTATGCAACTGCTTCCCACTAGCTATCTATTTTACGTTCGGTAGTGTATATATGCCAATGCCACTCTCTCACTTTGTCACAGCTTACCCTTCCCCCTCCCCGTATCCTCAAGTCCATTCTCTAGTAGGTCTGTGTCTTTATTCAGGTCTTCCCCTAGGTTCTTCTGAACACCTTCTCTTCTTTATTTTTTTAGATTCCATATATATGTGTTAGCATACAGTATTTGTTTTTCTCATGCTTACTTCATTCTGTATGACAGACTCTAGGTCCATCCACCTCACTACAAATAACTCAATCTCATTTCTTTTTATGGCTGAGTAATATTCCATTGTATATATGGGCCACATCTTCTTTACCCATTTATCTGTTGATGGACACATAGCTTGAATCCATGTCTTGGCTATTGTAAATAGAGCTGCAATGAACATTTTGGTACATGAATCTATTTGAATTATGGTTTTCTCAGGGTATATGCCCAGTAGTGGGATTGCTGGGTCATATGGTAGTTCTATTTGTAGTTTTCTAAGGAACGTCCATACTGTTCTCCATAGTGGCTGTATCAATTTACATTCCCAACAACAGTGCAGGAGGGTTCCGTTTTCGCCACACCCTTTCCAGCATTTATTGTTTGTAGATTTTTAGATGATGACCATTCTGACTGCTGTGAGATGATACCTCATTGTAGTTTTGATTTGCATTTCTCTAATGATTAATGACGTTGAGCATTCTTTCATGTGTTTTTCTGCAATCTGTATATCTTCTTTGGAGAAATGTCTACTTAGGTCGTTTGCCCATTTTTGGATTCGGTTGTTTGTTTTGTAATATTGAGAGCATGAGCTGCTTGTAAATATTGGATATTAATCCTTTGTCAGTTGCTTCATTTGCAAATATTTTCTCCCATTCTGAGGGTTGTCTTTTCGTCTTGTTGATGGTTGCCTTTGCTGCACAAAAGCTTTTAAGTTTCATTAGGTGCCATTTGTTTATTTTTGGTTTTATTTCCTTTTCTCTAGGAGGTGGGTCAAAAAGGATCTTGCTGTGATTTATGTCATAGAGTGTTCTGCCTATGTTTTCCTCTAACAGTTTGATGGTGTCTGGCCTTACATTTAGGTCTTTAATCCATTTTGAGCTTATTTTTGTGTATGGTGTCAGGGAGTGTTCTAATTTCATTCTTTTACATATAGCTGACCAGTTATCTCAGTACCACTTATTGAAGAGGCTGTCATTTCTCCATTGTACATTCTTGCCTCCTTTATCAAAGATAAGGTGACCATATGTGCATGGGTTTATCTCTGGGCTTTCTATCCTGTTCCATTGATCTATATTTCTGTTTTTGTGCCAGTACCATACTGTCTTGACTACTGTAGCTTTGTAGTATAGTCTGAAGTCTGGGAGTCTGATTCCTCCAGCTCCATTTTTCTTTCTCAAGATAGCTTTGGGTATTCAGGGTCTTCTGTGTTTCCATACAAAGTGTGAAATTTTTTGTCCTAGTTCTCTGAAAAATGCCAGTGGTAGTTTGATAGGGATTGCATTAAATCTGTAGGTTGCTTTGGGTAGTAGAGTCATTTTCACAATGTTGATTCTTGCAATTCAAAAAAAAGTACATCTCTCCATCTATTTGTATCATTTTTAATTTCTTTCATCAGTGTCTTATAATTTTCTGCATACAGGTCTTTTGTCTCCTTCAGTGGGTTTATTCCTAGATATTTTATTCTTTTTGTTGCAATGGTAACTGGGAGTGTTTTCTTGACTTCACTTCCAGATTTTTCATCATTAGTGTATAGGAATGCCAGAGATTTCTGTGCGTTAATTTTGTATCCTGCTACTTTACCAAATTCATTGATTAGCTCTAGTAGTTTTCTGGTAGCATCTTTAGGATTCTCTATGTATAGGATCATGTCATCTGCAAACAGTGACAGCTTTACTTCTTCTTTTCAGATTTGGATTCCTTTTATTTCCTTTTCTTCTCTGATTGCTGTGGCTAAAACTTCCAAAACTATGTTGCATAAGAGTGGTGAGAGTGGGCAACCTTGTCTTGTTCCTGATCTTAGTGGAAATGCTTTCAGTTTTTCACCATTGAGGACGATGTTGGCTGTGGGTTTGTCATATATGGCTTTTATTATGTTGAGGAAAGTTCCCTCTATGCCTACTTTCTGCAGGGATTTTATCATAAATGGGTGTTGAATTTTGTTGAAAGCTTTCTCTGCATCTATTGAGATGACCATATGGTTTTTCTCCTTCAATTTGTTTATATGGTGTATCACATTGATTGATTTATGTATATTGAAGAATCCTTGCATTCCTGGAATAAACCCCACTTGATCATAGTGGATGATCCTTTTAATGTGCTGTTGGATTCTGTTTGCTAGTATTTTGTTGAGGATTTTTGCACCTATGTTCATCAGTGATATTGGCCTGTAGTTTTGTTTCTTTGTGACATACTTGTCTGGTTTTGGTATCAGGGTGATGGTGGCCTCGTAGAATGAGTTTGGGAGTGTTCCTCCCTCTGCTATATTTTGGAAGAGTTTAAGAAGGATAAGTGTTAACTCTTCTCTAAATGTTTGATAGAATTCGTCTGTGAAGCCATCTGGTCCTGGGCTTTTGTTTCTTGGAAGATTTTTAATCACAGTCTCAATTTCAGTGCTTCTGATTGGTCTGTTTATACTTTCTATTTCTTCCTGGTTCAGTCTTGGAAGGTTGTGCATTTCTAAGAATTTGTCCATTTCTTCCAGGTTGTCCATTTTATTGGCATAGAGTTGCTTGTAGCAATCTCTCATGATCCTTCGTATTTCTGCAGTGTCAGTTGTTACTTTCCATTTTTATTTCTAATTCTATTGATTTGAGTCCTCTCCCTTTTTTTTCCTGATAGGTCTGCCTATGGTTTATCAATTTTGTTTATCTTCTCAAAGAACGAGCATTTTTTTTTATTGATCTTTGCTATCATTTCCTTCATTTCTTTTTCATTTATTTCTGATCTGATCTTTATGATTTCTTTCCTTCTGCTAACTTTGGAGTTTTTTTGTTCTTCTTTCTCTAATTGCATTAGGTGTAAGGTTAGGTTGTTTATTTGAGATATTTCTAGTTTCTTAAGGTAGTATTGTATTGCTATAAACTTCCCTCTTAGAACTGCTTTTGATGCATCCCATAGGTTTTGGATTGTCGTGTTTTCATTGTCATTTGTTTCTAGGTATTTTTTGATTTCCTATTCTGTGATCTCTTGGTTATTAAGTAGTGTGTTGTATAACCTCCATGTGTTTGTATTTCTTACAGATTTTCTCCTGTAACTGATATCTATTCTCATAGCATTGTGGTCAGAAAAGATTTTTGATACAATTTCAATTTCCTTAAACTTACCAAGGCTTGTTTTGTGACCCAAGATATGATCTATCCTGGAGAATGTTCCATGAGCACTGGAGAAAAAAATGTGTTCTGCTGTTTTTGGATGGAATGTCCTATAAATATCAAGTCCATCCTGTTTAATGTATCATTTAAAGCTTGTGTTTCCTTATTGATTTTCATTTTGGATGATCTGTCCATTGGTGAAAGTGGGATGTTAAAGTCCCCTACTATGATTGTGTCCCTGTCGATTTCCCCTTTTATGGCTGTTAGTATTTGCCTTATTTATTGAGGTGCTCCTATGTTGGGTGCATAAATATTTACTATTTTTATATTTTCTTCTTGGAATGATCCCTTGATCCTTATGTAGTGTCCTTCCTTGTCTCCTGTAATAGTCTTTGTTTTAAAGTCTGTTTGTCTGAAATGAGAGTTGCTACTCCAGCTTTCTTTTGATTTCCATTTGCATGGAATATTTTTTTCCATCCCCTCACTTTTACTCTGTATGTGTCCCTAGGTCTGAAGTCGGTCTCTTGCAGACAACATATATATGGGTCTTGTTTTTGTTTTCATTCAGCCAGTCTATGTCTTTTGGTTGGAGCATTTAATCCATTTACATTTAAGGTAATTATTGATATGTATGTTCCTATTCCCATTTTCTTAATTGTTTGGTGTTTGTTATTGTAGGTCTTTTCCTTCTCTTGTGTTTCCTGCCTAGGGAAGTTCCTTTAGCATTTGTTGTAAAGCTGGATTGGTGTTGTTGAATTCTCTTAGCTTTTGCTTGTCTATAAAGGTTTTAATTTCTCCATCAAATCTGAATGAGATCCTTGCTGGATAGCGTAATCTTGGTTGTAGATTTTTCTCCTTCATCACTTTAAATATGTCATGCCACTCCCTTCGCGCTTGCAGAGTTTCTGCTGAAAGATCAGCTGTTAGCCTTATGGGGATTCCCTGATGTGTTATTTGTTGTTTTTCTCTTGCTGCTTTTAATATCTGTTTTTTTGTATTTAATTTTTGATAGTTTGATTAATATGTGTCTTGGCGTGTTTCTCCTTGGATTTAGCCTGTATGGGACTCTCTGTGCTTCCTGGACTTGATTAAATATTTCCTTTCCCATATTAGGGAAGTTTTCAACTCTAATATCTTCAAATATTTTCTCTGTCCCTTTCTTTTTCTCATCTTCTTCTGGGACCCCTGTAATTCGAATATTGGTGCATTTAATGTTGTCCCAGAGGTCTCTGAGAGTGTCCTCAATTCTTTCCATTCTTTTTTCTTTATTCTGCTCTGCAGTAGTTATTTCCACTATTTTATCTTCCAGGTCACTTATCCGTTTTTCTGCCTCAGTTATTCTGCTATTGATCCCTCCTAGAGAATTTTTAAGTTCATTTAATGTGCTGTTCATCACTGTTTGTTTTCTCTTTAGTTCTTCTAGGTCCTTGTTACATGTTTCTTGTATTTTCTCCATTCTATTTCCAAGATTTTGGATCATCTTTACTATCATTATTCTGAATTCTTTTTCAGGTAGATTGCCTATTTCTTCTTCATTTGTTATGCTTGGTGGGTTACTGCCTTGCTCCTTCATCTGCTGTGTTTCTCTGTCTTCTCATTTTGCTTAACTTAGTGTGTTTGGGATCTCTTTTTCACAGGCTGCAGGTTCATAGTTTCTGTTGTTGTTGGTGTCTGCCCCTAGTGGCTAAAGTTGGTTCAGTGGGTTGTGTAGGCTTACTGGTGGAGGGAACTAGTGTCTGTGTTCTGGTGGATGAGGCCATATCTTGACTTTCTGGTGGGCACGTCCACGTCTGGTGGTGTGTTTTGGGGTGTCTGTGGCCTTATTATGATTTTAGGCAGCCTCTCTGCTAATGAGTAGGGTTGTGTTCCTGTCTTGCTAGTTGTTTGGCATAGGGTGTGCTGCACTGTAGCTTGCTGGTTGTTGAGTGGAGCTTGGTTTTGGCGTTGAGATGGAGATCTCTGGGAGATTTTTGCCATTTAATATTACGTGGAGCTGGGAGGTCTCTTGTGGACCAGTGTGCTGAACTTAGCTCTCCCACCTCAGTGGCACAGCCCTGATGCCTGGCTTGAGCACCAAGAGCCTTTTCTCCACACAGCTCAGAATAAAAGGGAGGAAAAAAGAAATAAAAAAGAAGAAGATAAAATGAAATACAATAAAATAAAGTAAAGTAAAATAAAGTTATTAAAATATAAAATAAAAAAATAAATATTAAGAAAAAAATTTTAAGTGAGAAAAGAAAAAAAAAAAAGGACAGACAGAACCCTAGGACAAATGGTAAAAGCAAAGTTATACAGACAAAACCACACAGAGGAGCATACACTTACAAACTCTCAAAAAGAGAAAAAGGGAAAAATAAATGTATATATTGTTGCTCCCAAAGTCCACCTCCTCAATTTGTGATGATTCGTTGTCTATTCAGGCATTCCACAGATGCAGGGTACATCAAGTCGACTGTGGAGATTTAATCCGCTGCTCCTGAGGCTGCTGGGAGACATTTCCCTTTCTCTTCTTTGTTCGCACTGCTCCCGGGGTTCATCTTTGGATTTGGACCCGCCTCTGTGTGTAGGTTGCCTGAGGACGTCTGTTCTTCGCTCAGAGAGGACGGGGTTAAAGGAGCCGCTGATTCGGGGGCTCTGGCTCACTCAGGCCGGGGGGAAGGGAGGGGCATGGAGTGCGGGGCGGGCCTGCGGCAGCAGAGGCTGGCATGACATTGCACCAGCCCGAGGCCACCATGAGTTCTCCCTGGGAAGTTGTCCCTGGATCACGGGACCCTGGCAGTGGCAGGCTGCACAGGCTCCCGGGAGGGGAGGTGTGGATAGTGACCTGTGCTTGCACACAGGCTTCTTGGTGGCGGCAGCAGCAGCCTTAGCGTCTCATGCCCGTCTCTGGGGTCCGCGCTAATAGCCGCGGCTCGCGCCCATCTCTGGAGCTCCTTTAAGCAGTGCTCTTAATCCCCTCTCCTCGCGCACCAGGAAAAAAACAGGGAAGAAAAAGTCTCTTGCCTCTTAGGCAGTTCCAGGCTTTTTCCCGGACTCCCTCCCGGCTAGCCGTGGTGCACTAACCCCCCTTCAGGCTGTGTTCACGCAGCCAACCCCAGTCCTCTCCCTGGGATCCGCCAGAAGCCCAAGCCTCTGCTCCCAGCCCCGCCCACCCCGGCGGGTGAGCAGACAAGCCTCTCGGACTGATGAGTGCCGGTTGGCACCGATCCTCTGTGCAGGAATCTCTCTGCTTTGCCCTCCGCAGCCCTGTTGCTGCGCTCTCCTCCGCGGCTGCGAAGCTTCCCCCCTCCGCCATCCGCAGTCTCTGCCCGCGAAGGGGCTTCCTAGTGTGTGGAAACCTTTCCTCCTTCACAGCTCCCTCCCACTGGTGCAGGTCTCGTTCCTATTCTTTTGTCTCTGTTTATTCTTTTTTCTTTTGCCCTACCCAGGTACGTGGGGAGTTTCTTGCCTTTTGGGAGGTCTGAGGTCTTCTGCCAGCATTCAGTAGGTGTTCTGTAGGAATTGTTCCACATGTAGATGTATTTATGATGTATTTGTGGGGAGGAAGGTGATCTCCGCGTCTTACTCTTCCACCATCTTGAAGCTCTATTTTACCTAATATTTAGTACTCAGTTATTTTCCTGAGTCTTAGCACTGTCTAGAATGGGTATAAATAAAGATTTTCAATCTTCTTACCCCATGAAAATACCAGATGGTACAGCTTCCTGTCCTGGAGGGACTATACCCATGACTGCGACCTAGTCTGGTGGGACCTCAATCTCCAGTCTCCTCTCTGACACCCACTTAACAGACAAGCAAACCAATTTCAGTGACTTTAATGAATAGTCCAAAGTCGTACAGTTAACAAAGTGTTGCTAACCTCAAAATATCTATGTTCCCTTCCAAGAATCTGATTGCATGATAATGATGACATGCTTTATTGAGACCTTTGCTTGTTTTAAATTATATGCCATTCCAAAATATGGCTCCATCCCCTGGATCTCTACAGTTACAGAATAAGACAAGGTATGCTCAGAACTTTGGCATCAGGGAACTTTTCCTAGACCTGTGTTTGATAAATTTGCTTTCTTCATGTTCATTACAGCATTTGAAATTTCTTCTATCCTTAATACTGCCTGGAAAAAAATCAAACTGGAAAAAAATTTGTAACCAAACTCTCAACCACAGATAATGGGCAGCTCATCCAGTAAATAAAAGAACAAACTATATTTTAATGTCCCTGTCCCTTAGCTCCAAATCTTATATTTCACTTCTACCAGAGGGAGTCATCTGCTATCCCACTAAGAAAGGCAGAGGGAAAGAGAGATACTAATATGGAAGAAAAGCAACAAAGGAAGGCTTGAATGAGGTTTAGGAGTGAGAAAGGAAAGTAGGAGTCATGGAGAACAGGGGAGCAAGTCAGTTGCCAATGCATCAGGCTATTGTCACCAGCCACCTGAGAGAAAGCCTCGACACTGCCACTCACACCTAGCCTTCGCCAGCCCCAACACAGCCTTCCCTCACTCTCTGATGCTCACCTAGCTCAACTCTTCTCTCTTCTGCCTGGGGTCAGGGAAAATGATGCTTGAAGCTCTTACAAGTAGAATTAGGTTTTTATAAAAATTCTTTGCAATTAGGACCAATAGCTCCCAGCTGGGAGTTGTGCTCATTTCACCATTTTACACCACGAGTCTTTAACTCCATTTTCCCACCATGTGTTTCAACTCATTCAACTTTCATTCAGCCATTATTGACTAGAGGTGAAGCAGTGATCATCTCAAGTACCTGCTCTTGTAGAATTCATGTTCCAGTTGAGGAAACAGACTATAAATAACCCTACCCAAATATAAAATGCAATGAGAAGTTTGGAATATGTGTTATAAAGAAAGATAAAGGAGGGGGCATTTGAAGAGAGACCTAAGCAAAGTGAGGATAATACCACACATTGACGTGTGAATTCCCTGCTGAGGGCACAGCAATGATCTCACACTCCATTTCTAAAATATTTCTGAAGAGGGGTAATTTTTCTATAATTTCAAAGAATCTGGTTATTTTCTTAACCACTGTACAAGCCAAGGAAGATAGCACATTTTCTTTCTCATCATCTTCCAGAATGGCAAAAGTCAAATTCTGATGAAAGTCTCATAGCAGGAGAGCCTCCTTAAGCATCGAAAATAAAATCTACAGAACCACAATGTCTTTACTCTCTGTGATGATGTAACAAAAACTCTTAATTAAAACATGCCTCATTTGTTGACAGCCAAGTTCCCTGCTCAGATTGCCAGCCAAAGCTCAGCTCCAATCAATTCCTGGTTCATTTTCAAATTGATGTTTTCCTTTAGCCTGGTAGTTTTAAATTCACAGTTATCCAATAACCAGTTCCATCTAGTTAAGAGGAAAATGAAACACTCAGCTAGATCATTATTTTCATGGTATGAAATAAGAAAAGTGAAGGTAATGCTGGGGAACCAGAATCCCCATGATACCAGGCCTTAAAGAGGAAGATAATTGAAATATGGAGGTAAAGTTTCCAAGAGGGTTGAATTGTCATGCTATGTACTGTGGTCAATTTATGCATTTGAGAAAAGCTTTTCATGGGAACTTGCAAAGAAACATTAGTAAGGCAATAGTAATAAAGTTAAATCATTGTGGAAGAATTTTTCTCCTCCTCTATTGTGATGTTTTGAAATTTGTGAGGCTGTCTCTCTGTCTTCTCTCGAAAAATCAGGGGGAATTTCCTATTCCCCAAAGTTCTTCAAGTGTCTCAGTGATAGGCTCTACAAAAATGGGTGGATTTGTCTAATTAATGAGAGCCTAAAAAGTACTTTGAAAATCCCATCATCAAAGGAGTGATTTAAGTGAAAGGATCATTAGATTATATATTTACAGTCAAGTAAGATGAAAACGATAATGATGGGAAGTGATACAGTAATTAATCAGGAAGACTGTGAATGATTCCTTTTCCAGAGTAATAGTTACTGTCAACAAGCACATTCAGATTATTTCCTGAAAGGAGATTCTGAGCAGCTCTACAGCAGTGAGCTGAGTCTCTTTCTCAATAGATGTTTTTTAATAATGTGTTAAAATAAATCTCACCTACAGGTAGTAATTGCATTGGGAGACATAACAACAATGGGTACCATTTTCTGAGGACTGAACTAAATATTTTCCATGTGTATTTCATTTATAACCCACAACAACACTCTAAGGCAGGTATTATCCTGGGAAATTTAGGACTAGTAGTGACCATCCACAGCTATTGAGTCTTGGAAACAGAATATAAATCCAGCTCTAACTCCACAGTCTATTCCCCCAAACACTGTACTATATTGCCCTAAGAGTCCTCCTTTTCTTTTTCAATTCCTTACTTTTTGTCCCCATAAAATTTTTTATCAGACCAGGGACAAAATATAGGGCATATCCTGGGTGATGGACAACATTTCTCTTTGGTGTCATTCTAAATGCTCTAAAACATTCTAGAGAATGCTTTGTACATTGCTTTTCTAACATGCTAGTTTCAGAATTCAATAATGCATATAATATGATGTTACAAAGATAATACATTTTCCTTTAGGGCATAGTGTTATTGAGACACTTTTTTGTGAAAAAAATTAAAAGCTATTAAAACTAACAAAATGAGGAGAAAATAGAGGCAAGTAAATTTTTGGCAAGATATTTTCATAACTGTCAGGAATTCTCTGTGATATGTGCCCTTCTATGTTCAACAAACTGATCAGCATTTTCTTCACCTAGTATGCAAGCACTTACATAACCCCGTTCACCACTCAGTCTGGGCACGTGATCAGTATTAGATGTGAGTCCAAATGGATGATTTCCTATGTGGTAGCACCACAGTTCATAGAGTCTCCAAGTTCTATCTAGTGCCAAATTACTCTTTTACTATCTTTAGCTGGAACTAGAGTGTCACTTTTTGTTTTTAGTTCTTATTTTCATGAGATTCCTTTGCAGGTTCACACATGAAGGAACAATCAATCTTTAGACCAAAGTCAGATTGGGTAGAACCCAGCAGAGATCAGAGCAGTGTGGAACAGAGTCAGAACTGCTATATCCTCCCTGGAGCTTGCATTACAGCATTGGGGAGACAAACAATAAACAAAAAAACTATGTAGAATATGTAGTATATCAGATGGCATGAAATATTCTGTATTCATTTTCTGGGGCTGCCATAATAACATACCAGAAACTGTGTGGCTTTTAAGAACCACCAGAAATGTGTTCTCTTATAGTCTAGAGGTTGCAAGTCTAGAATCAAGGTGTTCCTTGGCTTGCAGCTGCATCACTCCAATCTCTGCTTCTGTCATCACAAAACATTCTTCCTGTGTGTCTCTGTCTTCCTATGGTGCCCTCCTCTTCTCACAAAGACACAAGTCATATTGGGTTAGGGCCCATTCTAATGACCTCATCTTAATTTGATGAAATCTACAAAGACACTATTTCCAAATAAAATCACATTCATAGGTACAGTGGACTTTCAATATATCATTTTAGGGACACAATTCAACGCATAACAGATGCTAGGAGAAAAATTAAGCAGAGAAACTCATTATGACATGTGTGTAGGTGGGGAATAAGGAATAGGGAATAGATGCATTATTAAATAGAGTAGCCAAAAGAAGTCTCACTGAAAAGGAGATTTTTCCATAAAGATCCGAAGATGAGGGAACCAGCTAATGGATGATTGAACAAGAACACATGCAAAGGCTCTGTGGAATGTAGCAGACATGTTCAAAGAGCAGCAAGGAGGCCAGAGTGGCTGAAGCAGAGTGAACAAGGGGTAAAGTAATGAGAGGAGTTTTGAAAAGTAACAGGGGAGCCAGATTGTAAAGACTTTGGCTTTTATTCCAAGTGAGATGGAAGCTCTTGAAAAATTTTGATCAAAAGATAACATAATTTCATTTGTATCTTAACAGGACTTTTATGACCACGGTTAAAAGTAGACTCTAGGGGAGCAGGTGGAAGCAGGGATCCAGTTTAAAATGCTATTGAGAGATGATGGTGGTTTGACAGTGGAGATGGTCAGTTTCTGAATATTTTTTGAACGTGGAGCTAACAAAATTTGCTGACAGATTTGTTGTGGGGTGTGAAAGAAAGAGAAGGGTCAAGGATAACACAAGATTTTTGGCTAGAGTAACTGAAAGAAGACAGTTGCAAATAACTTAGATGTCCAAAATTAAAAAAAGAGCTGTATGAGAGGGAAAATCAAGAAATCATTGAACATACCAAGTTTCAAATTTGGGTGGGGGGGTTGGTACCCAAATGGAAATGTCCAGTGGAGAGTTGACTATGAGTCTGTATGTGTGAGAAAAAACCTCCCTGTTCCACATCTCACCTTGGCAGGTGCTGTGGCAAAACTGGCCAATGCTATAGTGTGAGCAGGAGCCTGAACAGAAAGCTCCGTGGTTTGTTTGGAAAAATATCCCAGAGGAAAAGTGGAGGAATTATAGTGTTTTCTCATGATACAACTTCAGAGTTTATTCATTTATGTAATAAAAATATATTCATTATATAGCTTGGCAGTTTTTAGAACTATATATTACAAGGACTTCCAAAAGGTGAGAGACCAAATTTGCAGATCTAACGTAAAATAGGTTGCTCTCTTATTAGTAAAAGACCCCACAGATAAGAGAAATGATCTAGCCAGAAGACAGAAACAGACAAGCCCAAACATTCATGGAGGAGGGAGGATGTATGCTCCTTCATTATGTGGTGTCAGGAGGCTCATCTTTAACCCTTCCAAAGAAGAGGGCTACCATAGGCTCTGGGAGGGAAGGATCCACAAAGCACACAACCCAGGCCCCATGTGGGACCCATCCTCAGTTTCGGACAGAGTGAAAGTGTTCTCTCCAACTTTGCCTGGGGAGCAGCTCTTTTGACAAGAGGAGATGCACCTACCAATTCATGCTCTCCAGGAAGTGCATTCCAGGAACTCCAGGAAGTTCTCCAGGCAGAACTGATGATCACATGACTCATTCTGCCAGGAAATGAGGCAAAAAAGTGTGTTTTTGTAGGTTTGTAAGGTGGAGCTGAAATTCAAGTACTTAGCCCAGGAAAAAGCTTCAATTTGCAGATTTCTTCCCATATTTTCATTTTTTCTCTTCCAGGCTAAGATGCCACTATAGAAATGTATCGTGACCTTGAGGTCCAAAGCTGGGATCCAGAGGTATTTTCAACCATGGCTATGTTCCTTTTCTCTCTAATCAACCTCTGATTCTACATCACAGACACAGCGAAGTCATATGGTGTGGACACACAGCTCCTCCAGAACACATTCTGAGTTGTTAAGAGACGCTGTGAAGCTCTAAGTGATGCAGGAAAATGTAAATTGTTACACAAATCTTAGTTAACTTCTTAATTAATGCTGCAGATTAATGGAAGGCTTTTACTTCTTTAGAAGAAGTCATGTAATCTGTCTATAAAAATTTACTAATTTTACAGAGGAGGAATAGGAGGACAAACTGGCTCGTGGCTTGCTCAAAGCCTTACACTTTGTTACCCATGGAAATAAGGGTAGAATACTAGTCTCTCTTGATTTCTTGACCACTTTTTCATACACTACTCAGTATTTAACCATAAATAGTATGGCTGCCAGGATCTGTAATATTTGGCAGACATACAGCATCAACTTACATCTCTGCAAGGATCTCCAATGGTCCTCTCACTCCAAGCAAATTACAGTCAAATCTTCTTAAGATCTTAAAAATCTTTCCAGACACTCTGAGGGAAAAGGTTGCCTGATATAATGGAATGGCCGCCAATTTTGAAATCAGGCAGCTGTCTATGAACCCAGGCTGTCATTCACTAACTCTGTGACTTAGAGCTTCTAGGAGCTTCAGTTTCTTCACTACACAATGAAGACAATAACATTTATGCCAAAGACTTGTCTTAATGATTAATTGTAATACGGTATTTAAAGGTTGTAACAAGGCACAGAATAGTAATAACTGCTGAATAATAATAATTACTGTTATTAAAGGAAAGCTGCAAAGTAAAGTGCACTCAAGTTGACAAACAGGTAGGATGGAGTTATGAACTGCTAGGTAAAAACAAAAAACAAATGAGCAGACAATATACACAAATAGGTAAGTAAATATGATAGTGAATAAATAACTAGAGGCTTCTGTGATTAAAACAGTAGGCAGAACCAGTGATATTACAAGCCTGGAACCTTTTCATATCTTATTTTCATGAGTATCTTTAGCACATAGTACCAAGAATTTTGAAAATCTATCATTAACAAGAATAAGTTAGAAGAAGAAGCTGAGGAGGAGGAAGAGAAAGGAGGGATAGGAGGTGATGGAAGATACGTAGTATATAGAGACATATGTGCCCCTCAGAACTACTTGTACAGTACATAAGGGAGTCTTTTGTAATTGAAAAGGAAATACAGACACACTACCTTGTTGGTGTCTGTAAAATCACCCATTGGTCTTCTCATCCCTGCAGAAAAAAATATCTGAACATCAGTGCTTTTGCATAGAGGAGGATCTTAGGGGGATGGTAAGAAGAGCCTGGAGAACACTCAGGCCAGACACATCCCCTCCACATGTCCCACACACCCAGCCCCATGCCACCTGTGGAGAAACTGAAGCAAAGTATGACTTCCCACCACCATTATGGTCAGTGCTAGGAGCAGCCAAGTAGCAAACTTTTTGATCCTTTGTAGTCAGAAAGCTCACCAATATTATTTCCAAATACATGAAGACACTTATGGTAAAGGGGCCACTCAGGCAGTGGTTTTCTTCTAGACTCTTGTTGAAGCTTTCTTTCCTTCCAATTAATGCTCCTTCCAGCCAAAGAAAATCTAGGGTTCTCTCTGAAAGGTTTCCATCTCCCTCAAGTTTTCCTCCGTGGTGGCACAGTTGGCCCTGTTAATGAGGCCCTTGTGGGAGAGTTCACGGTTGCCAGTGCCTCCCTCACCCTGGCTGCTGATTACAACCTGGCATCAAAGCTTCCGAGAGTTTATTACCGTATGTTCCATTTCCCTTTTTAGCAGTTTGGGCTCTGTGTTCAAAGACGAGGTACTTCCTACAGTCCGGTTACAGCAGTTTTTAGAAGATGATTTGAGCTATAACTAAACGCTGTGCTTTGTTGAAGACTCATCTGGAAGAGACCATTCTCCCTTTCGTGAGTAGCTGTATTTCAGCACACGATTACATATACATATTAAAGGCTCTATCAGCTAGTCTGGGCAGGCAGGATTTTTCCTGCTATTCTAAACTTACCTTTCACACTGTCAGGCTCAATAATATTAAGGATGCCTGTCAGGGTTGGAATGGAAGGAAATCTCAGACAGGCATAAAGTTTTCTTGTAGCTAGAGGATCAAAATAGATTCCTCAAATTAACTTCTTGTTTGTTTTTCTTGGAGGTAATTTTCCAGGAGGGTTGACATAAACAAAGACTTGCTCCTGCAAATCCTGTGCTCTGATTGTGAAAGAGCATTTGTAGAACTAAAATCCTGTCAGTGTTGTTCTTTAAAGCACCAAAGATTTTATTTTTAGGCTGTTCTATGGAATGTTTTACAAGTGTGGTTTGTGTTTTTATTTAAATACCCTGGCCACCCCCACATTCCATATAATGTGATCAAACTTACTGAAAAAGACTTATGTAGCAATATTTATGCCAGAGGCAGAAAAAGGCTATGGAAACTTATACATATTACTTGTCAGTGTAGAAATACAATTAAACCATGTCTTACATATTTTCCTTCTTCTAAAACTCTTAATAGCTTTCTTTCCAGTTTGTGGTCATGATTCCCAAAGGAAAATTCCAAAGTTGCTCTGGTTACCCTAGTAATACAACCAGGTATAAATTGTGCTCCTATATTTCCAAACACCTGTATCCAAGCAACATATGAAAGTGTGCTGCCAGATGATGTATGTATAGTCAATAGGTAAGCTTGACTTTACAGAAAAAAGTTGAGAGAAAAGAAACGAATAAAAAACAAAAGCAAAATAAAATCACAAGGAAAAGTAATACTGGTTTTCTTTTTTTTTTTAATTTCTCTGTTATATCTGAAAAAAAAAAGATGGGCTATTATTGTTTAATAAGTTACTAATTACTGGGGGAATTCATAGTTTTGGATTAAATGATGTACCTTACTGGATTCTTCTATAGCTAGACATTCTAGCCTGAAAAATAATTCAAGAAAGTTTCCCGGTGGTCATCAAAAGGCCTTCTTACGTGGCAAGTAGAAGAGACTCATAAAGGCCCAAAGCATTTATCGTGACTAAAAGAGACTATGGAGTAGGAAACTCATCAGCCAGGACTCTAAGAGTAATATGTTAACATTTTACTGGTCTCTTGTATTCCAGAACTCAGACTTACTTATATTCCTAGCACAATCCTTCTTACCTCAATGAATCCAGAAACTTAAGGCACGGACTGGCATTTCTGCCTGGAAATCCATATTCACTCCAGATTACACTCTTCTAGACACATAAATGCCAGACTCTAAACTTAAAGACATGTACCAACTCTATGCACTTGGGAAATATTTATCACCTTCTTTAAGCCTATGTTGACTCATCTCCAAAGCATGAATAAAAAGGGGAGGGGAATAGGGAGTTATTCTTTATTGGGTACAGTTTCAGTTTGGGAAAATGAAAAATATCTAGAGATGGTTGGGGTGACGGTTCTACAACAATGTTAATGCACCTAATACAACTTAAAATGCTTAAAATGGACCAGGAAGATAAAAGAATGGAAATAACTACTGCAGAGCAGAATAAAGAAAAAAGAATGGAAAGAATTGAGGACACTCTCAGAGACCTCTGGGACAACATTAAACACACCAACATTCGAATTATAGGGGTCCCAGAACAAGAAGAGAAAAAGAAAGGAACTGAGAAAATATTTGAAGAGATTATAGTTAAAAACTTCCCTAATATGGGAAAGGAAATAGTTAATCAAGTCCAGGAAGCACAGAGAGTCCCAGACATGATAAATCCAAGGAGAAACACTCCAAGACACATATTAATCAAACTATCAAAAATTAAACACAAAGAACAAATATTAAAAGCAGCAAGGGAAAAATAACAAATAAAACATAAGGGAACCCCCATAGGGTTAACAGCAGAACTTTCAGCAGAAACTCTGCAAGCCAGAAAGGAGTGGCACGACATTTTAAAGTGATGAAGGAGAAATATCTACAACCAAGGTTACTCTACCCAGCAAGGATCTCATGCAGATTTGACAGAGAAATTAAAAGCTTAACAGACAAGCAAAAGCTAAGAGAATTCAGCAACACCAATCCAGCTTTACAAGAAATGTTAAAGGAACTTCTCTAGGGAAAATACAACAGAAGGAAAAGATCTACAATAATAAACCCAAAACAATTAAGAAAATGGTAATAGGAACATACATATCGATAATTACCTTAACTGTAAAGGGATTAAATGCTCCAACCAAAAGACATAGACTGGCTGAATGGATACAAAAACAAGACCCGTATATAAGCTGTCTACAAGAGACTCACTTCAGACCTAGGGACACATACAGAATGAAAGTGAGGGGATAGAAAAAGATATTCCATGCAAATGGAAATCAAAAGAAAGCTGGAGTAACAATTCTCATATCACACAAAATAGACTTTAAAACAAAGACTATTACAAGAGACAAAGAAGGACACTACATAATGATGAAGGGATCGATCCAAGAAGAAGATATATCATTGTAAATATTTATGCACCCAACATAGGAGCACCTCAATACATAAGGAAAATACTAACAGCCATAAAAGGGGAAACTGACAGGAACACAATCATAATAGACGACTTTAACACCCCACTTTCACCAATGGACAGATCATCCAAAATGAAAATCAATAAGGAAACACAAGCTTTAAATGATACATTAAACAAGATGGACTTAATAGATACCTATAGGACATTCCATCCAAAAACAACAGAATACACATTCCTCTCAAGTGCTCATGGAACATTCTCCAGGATAGATCATATCTTGGGTCACAAATCAAGCCTTGGTAAATTTAAGAAAATTGAAATCATATCAAGTATCTTTTCCGACCACAACACTATGAGACTAGATATCAATTACAGGAAAATATCTGTAAGAAATAAAAACACATGGAGGCTAAACAACACACTACTTAATAACCAAGAGATCACTGAATAATTCAAAGAGAAAATAAAAAAATACCTAGAAACAAATGACAATGAAAACACAATGACCCTAAACCTATGGGATGCAACAAAAGCAGTTCTAAGAGGGAAGTTTACAGCTACACAAGCCTACCTTAAGAAACAAGAAATATCTCAAGTAAACAATCTAACCTTACACCTAAAGGAATTAGAGAAACAAGAACAAAAAACCCCAGAGTCAGCAGAAGGAAAGAAGTCATAAAGATCAGATCAGAAACAAATGAAAAAGAAATGAAGGAAATGATACCAAAGATCAGTAAAACTAAAAGCTGGATCTTTAAGAAGATAAACAGACCTGATAAACCATTAGCCAGACTCATCAAGAAAAAAATGGACAAGACTCAAATCAATAGAATTAGAAATGAAAAAGGAGAAGTAACAACTGACACTGCAGAAATACAAAGGATCATGAGAGATTACTACAGGCAACTCTATGCCAATAAAATGGACAACATGGAAGAAATGGACAAATTCTTAGAAATGCACAACATTCTGAGACTGAACCAGAAAGAAATAGAAAATATGAACAGACCAATCAGAAGCACTGAAATTGAAACTGTGATTTAAAATCTTCCAATAAACCAAAGCCCAGGACCAGATGGCTTCACAGGCGAATTCTATCAAACACTTAGAGAAGAGCTAACACTTATCCTTCTCAAAGTCTTCCAATATATAACAAAGGGAGGAACACTCCCCAACTCATTCTACGAAGCCACCATCACTCTGATACCAAAACCAGACAAAGATGTCACAAAGAAAGAAAACTACAGGCCAATATCACTGTTGAGCATAGATGCAAAAATCCTAAAGAAAATACTAGCAAACAGAATCCAACAGCACATTAAAAAGATCATCCACTATGAACAAGTGGGGTGTATCCCAGGAATGCAAGGATTCTTCAATATACACAAATCAATCAATGTGATACACCATATTAACAAATTGAAGGAGCAAAACTATATGATCATCTAAATAGATGTAGAGAAAAGTTTCAACAAAATTTAACACACATTTATGATAAAAACGCTCCAGAAAGTAGGCATAGAAGGAACTTTCCTCAACATAATAAAGGCCATATATGACAAACCCACAGCCAGCATCGTCATCAATGGTGAAAAACTGAAAGCATTTCCACTAAGATCAGGAACAAGACAAGGTTGCCCACTCTCACCACTATTATTCAACATAGTTTTGGAATTTTTAGCCACAGCAATCAGGGAAGAAAAAGAAATAAAAGGAATCCAAATTGGAAAAGAAGAAACAAAGCTGTCACTGTTTGCAGATGACATGATACTATACATAGAGAATCCTAAAGATGCTACCAGAAAACTACTAGAACTAAGCAATGAATTTGGTAAAGTAGCAGGATACAAAATTAATGCATAGAAATCTCTTGCATTCCTATACACTAATGATGAAAAATCTGAAAGTCAAATTAAGAAAACACTCCCATTTACCACTACAACAAAAAGAATAAAATATCTAGGAATAAACCTATGTAAGGAGACAAAAGACCTGTATGCAGAAAATTATAAGACACTGATGGGGTTTTCCTGGTGGCACAGTGGTTGAGAGTCTGCCTGCCGATGCAGGGGACACGGGTTTGTGTCCCGGTCTGGGAGGACCCCACTTGCCGTGGAGCGGCTGGGCCCATGAGCCATGGCCACTGGGCCTATGCATCCGAAACCTTTGATCCACAACAGGAGGGGCCACAGCAGTGAGAGGCCTGCGTACTGGGGAAAAAAAAAAAAAGACACTGATGAAAGAAATTGAAGATGATACAAATAAATGCAGAGATATACCATGTTCTTGGATAGGAAGAATCAATATTGTGAAAATGACTATACAACCCAAAGCAATCTACAGATTCAATGCAATCCATATCAAATTACCAGTGGCATTTTTTACAGAACTAGAACAAAAAGTCTTAGAATTTGTATGGAGACACAAAAGACCCTGAGTAGCCAAAGCAGTCTTGATGGGAAAAAATGTAGCTGGAGGCATCAGACTCCCTGAATTCAGACTACACTACAAAGCTACAGTAATCAAGACAGTATAGTACTCACAGAAACAGAAATATAGATCAATGGAACAGGATAGAAAGCCCAGAAATAAACCCACGCACCTATGGTCAACTAATCTATGAGAAAGGAGGCAAGGATATACAATGGAGAGAAGACAGTCTCTTCAATAAGTGGTGCTGGGAAAACTGGACAGCCACATGTAGAAGAATGAAATTAGAACACTCCCTAACACCATACACAAAAATAAGCTCAAAATTGATTAAAGACCTAAATGTAAGGCCAGACACCATCAAATTCTTAGAGGAAAACCTAGGCAGAACACTGTATGACATAAATCACAGCAAGATCCTTTTTGATCCACCTCCTAGAGATATGGAAATAAAAACAAAAATAAACAAATGGGACCTAATGAAACTTAAAAGCTTTTGCAGAGCAAAGGAAACCTTAAACAAGATGAAAAGACAACCCTCAGAATGGGAGAAAATATTTGCAAATGAAGAAACTGACAAACAATTAATCTCCAAAACATACAAGCAACTCATGTAGCTCAATATCAAAAAAACAAACAATCCAATCCAAAAATGTGCAGAAGACCTAAATGGACATTTCTCCAAAGAAGATATACAGATTGCCAACAAACACATGAAAGAATGCTCAACATCATTAATCATTAGAGAAATGCAAATCAAAACTACAATAAGATATCATCTCACACCGGTCACAATGGTCATCATTAAAAAATCTACAAACAATAAATGTTGGAGAGGGTGTGGAGAAAAGGGAACCCTCTTTCACTGTTGGTAGGAATGCAAATTGATACAGCCACTATGGAGAACAGTTTGGATGTTCTTTAAAAAACTACAAATAGAACTATCATATGACCCAGCAATCCCACTACTGGGCATATACCCTGAGAAAACCATAATTCAAAAAGAGTCATGTACCAAATGTTCATTGCAGCTCAATTTACAATAGCCAGGACATGGAAGCAACCTAAGTGTCCATCAACAAATGAATGGATAAAGAATATGTGGCAAATATATACAATGGAATATTACTCAGTCATAAAAAGAAATGAAATTGAGCTCTTTGCAGTGAGGTGGATGGACCTAGAGACTGTCCTACAGAATGAAGTAAGTCAGAAAGAGAGAAACAAATACTGTATGCTAACACATATCTATGGAATCTTAAGAAACTAAGAAAAAAAATGGTCAGAAGAACGTAGGGGCAAGACGGGAATAAAGATGCAGACCTACTAGAGAATGGACTTGAGGATACAGGGAGGGGGAAGGGTAAGCTGGGATAAAGTTAGAGAGTGGCATGGACATATATACACTACCAAACATAAAATAGATAGCTAGTGGGAAGCAGCCGCATAGCACAGGGAGATCAGCTTGGTGCTTTGTGACCACCTAGAGGGGTGGGATAGGGAGGGTGGGAGGGAGAGAGACGCAAGAGGGAAGAGATATGGGGACATATGTATATGTATAACTGATTCACTTTGTTCTAAAGCAGAAACTAACACACCATTGTAAAGCTATTATACTCCAATAAAGATGTGAAAAAAATTTTTTTAAATGCTTAAAATGGTAAATAGTAAATTTTATGTGATGTAAATTTTACCACAATAAAAAACAATAACAGGAATAATGAGTACCCCATAGGATTGTTTTGAGAATTCCATTAGATAATAAACAGTCTACATGGTGCCTGGCACACAGTAGGTGCTCAATAAATGTTCCTTATTAGTGTTGTGATTCACAGTAACATTAATAAAAATTGACTCGAACTCCTGCAGGAGTCACAACCAGTATCTGTGGTTATCATTCCCTGTCTCATCACCTTTCTCCTCCCCACTGCACTGGCCCACCTTCACACTCTGGTGTCCAGTCCCACTCTTCACTATTTCCCTTTTCCAGATCTGCATTCTCTCCAACATCCTTATATCATCAGAGCTATTCATCACAAAAGCCCAAAAAATGTTTGGGAAGGTCAAGCTCTTTTGCTAAAGTTGCATATAAAAACAATTTTAAAAAGAAACTATTTTAAATTCAGCTTCCAGTTGATCAAAAGATCTTTAAAGTGACTCTAAAGCTTTGACATTTGAAAGACTAACCCTGGGTAAAATTACACAATAAATTTTGATTTCCATTTCCTCCTATTCTTTCTTAGATGGGAATAGAACCAATGGTCAGCACTTCAAGATTCAGAGTAATTTTCACAGGTTTCCATTCATTCATTTCATCCCCCTACAGGTGACATCCCAGGAACACAGTTACCCCAAAACTATCATTCTTGACCCTACAGTTTGATGGTGTCCTGCAGCCTTTATACACCCATGATGCCTAATAGGATCTATCCTCCAAACCCTGTCCCTTCCTCCAGACACCCCAAAACATAAATGGTTAGAGTTAGAAAGAACCTTGGGAATCTTCAGTCAATGCCCTTCATCTTACCAATAAAAACTTGAAGCTCAACATGGTCAGATAATGAGAACTACCTTACATATCTGCTCTGGATCCCACCATCTTCAGTCTTCTTACAGACCTTGCACTATCAAGGATTCCCTCTCTTCTGTAACTGCCATTTTGCTTCACAATTTGTTCTTTCCAATTGGCATTTATATATGCACAGATGTTTCCCACCTTTTAAAAAAATCCCTTTCTCCATCTCTACCTCCCTCCAATTCCTAGTCTATGTCTCTTCTCTCACAGTCCAGGGTCTCAAAGGCACAAGCTGCACTCACTCTTCTCACTTCCTCACCTCTCACTCGACTTCTGGTGGTCTGGTGTCTATCCTTACCACGCTTCCAAAAGTGCTCTCTCAGGCCAACAACTGAAGTCTTCTAGGTCTTTATATTCACCTTTCAAACATCTTGTCTGATCTTTCAATAGTATTTGATACTGTTCAAATACTTCCCTCTTAAAATACTCTTCCATGACTTTCTTGCTGTCACTCTGTCATGGTTTTGCTGCAAATTCTCTGGTCACTCCATCTCAGTATTTTTGGCTAGCTGCCCATCTCTGCCCATACATTCAATGTTAGAGTGCCTCGGGGCTTTATCCTGGACCTTTTTCTTTAGCTTTTTCTCTATAAACTCTTCCTGGGCAATGTTTTCTGCTTCGGTAACTTTAGTGGCCAATAGTTCTGAAATCATTTGCTTCTGAGCTCCATATGAGTACCAACCCGATGGCTTCATTTTTATGATCTTTAAGAAACCTCAAATTCAACCTGCTCATATCATTTTCCTTCCAAAATGTGCTCTTTCTCTTATTTTTTATTTTAATTAATGGTCTTATTATGCACCCAGTGGCTAAGGAAAAAAAATCTAGAAGGCACCCTTGTTCCTCCCTCTTCTTTAATCCCACTTTATACATTCATTCTTTTATTCATTGAGACAGTTGAGTTCCTACTAGGTACCAGGCTCGATTTCAGCCACCTCTAATCTATTCTGTTTAATTCATTCTGTTATCTAAATAGTGATCTAGTTTGCCAAATTATCTTCTCCACCACACGCTTAGTTTATGCTCCATGTCTTCCCTGAACTACTGCAATAACCTCTTAACTGCCCCACATTCACTCTTTCTTTCTTCATTTATCCTTATGTTATAATATTTAATCCTCTTTATTACCACTTTTAATCATCAAAACCTTCAAAGAAGTTTTACAATGAACAACAAGCATGCATATATGTGCTCTCCACTTATATTCCACAATTGTTAACACTGTACTATATTTGCTTTATTTTACTCTTTCTATATCATGCTTTTGTGAACATAAAAATATTCATATTTTTATCTGTATTATTTGAAAGTAAGTTGTAAATAACATGACACTTCACCCCATGACTTCAGTGTACATATCTTAAGAATATGGAGAATGTCCTATATAACCACAATACCATATCTAAGAGAATTAACAATGATATCCCATAATATCCAGTCCGTATTCCCAATTTCCCAATTGCCCGAAGAATCTCTTCTCTTGTTCCTCCCTCCACCCTTAATCAGGATTCATTCCATTGTTATATATCTCTTTTACATTTTAGTTTAGAATTACCCCCAATCATTTTTTTTAATGACATGAACTTTTTGTTAAGTTCAAGATAGTTGCATTGTAGAGTGTCCCATATTCCGAGTATGCTGGTCTATTTCCTCCTTATATAGAGATGTTACGTCTTAACATTTGGTGAAGATGCTAACAGCTCTCTGCTCTCTTCATCACAACCATATATTTTTCCCTTTTCAATTAGAAAGTGATTTATCAGGTGACCCTCTGGCACCATGCTAATATCTTGTTCCCTGACAAGGTTTCACTCAATGTTTTAGCACCCATTGATGATCATTGGCTGCATCAATTACTAAGATGGGGTAATCTTTTCAAACTGTAAATCTGATCATCATTTCTCATCAGTCATTTTCTATTACTACAGAATAAAGTCCAAAACACTTAGAATGCCTTCCAAGTCCCTTCAAGTTTCATCTTCACTCTACACGTTCTATCCAAATTGGTTTTCTATTGGAAATATTCAAGTTAGATTGAAAGTTCACATATTCTGCCTTTAGCGATGCATTTGACCTTCTAAAAATCTGCTTTTCTGCCTTTTGTGTTTATTTTTTTCGGGGGAAAAAAACATATGACTTGAAGCAAAGCTGAAAGTCTCTGTGAAGCCAGATAATAATGTTTTCTTTTAAGCTAATCTCTTTTGCAAAGCTATGGATTCCAAAGGCTCTTAGCAGGCAGTAGAGGGTCTGCTTCTTGGAAGGGATAAAATGTCTCAAACAGTTTCACCCTGATTTTCGCTTAAGGGAAAGGAAAAGTCATCTGATGCACTTTCTGTGTAACTACTATTGACAAAAAGTTCGGCCTGAAATTTCTGCCCCTCTGTTTCCTCCAGAGAAGGATTAAAGGGGAGACAAATGATAACGTGCTTAATTTTTCTTCCAGCAGTTTTAACTTCCACTAAATTTCACTTTTCAAGTTCTTTAGCTTTCTGAAGTTATTGCTGTTAACAGAAACAATAATTGCTATTATTATTATGACAGTAATATAGCATCTGTACTTTTATTCTGCCATGTGGAGGACATCAAAACTTGAATAACCCATTAACATCTTTTTAGGTAAGAGAACACATCTGTAGACTAACTGTTCTGGCCAACAGTCAGGGTGTGTCCCTCGGAGGTCAGTACTTTGGACCACTCAATCCTGCATGCCAATGGGTAGCCCTCATCCATGTTAATAACAGAGTGGCATGCAACCTAGGAAGTGTTTGTTAAAGAAGAGAGCACAGTCTGAAGCAAACTTACAACTTTTCTAATAGGAGACCACGTCTATACTGTGTACATTAACAACAAATGACAATTTTGGTCAGGAATAATCAGGACGTTCTTCTACAGAGTTCTCACTTTTCCCAGGTTCCTATGAGTCTTGAGGATGGTGTTCCAGTTTCAAAGTTTGCTTATCCTCCCACTTCATCAGGTTCACAAAGAAGACTTTCTCAGTTCCTGTCACTCCTACTTCAGTATTGTCTTTCTCTGCCTCATGGTCTTCTAGGGCAAAAATCTCAGCCAATTTTAATCATGTACTTTATACAAAGCCAGCCTGTGGGGTAAAAAAGAACTTTGGAAGGCCAACCAAAATAAGCTCTTGGTCCAAAACAACTGGTCTCAGTCTAGATGAGCATGATCCTTGAGAAGCAAAAGGTGGAGGCCTGAGGGTAAAGGGGCCAGAGGTTGTTGGCTTTTTCTAGCGGCCACATTTCAGGTTTATTGTCATGGCCTCTTATTGAGCTCATGCTCTCTGCAGTCTCCTCATGTCCTCTGAGCTCCTCTTTTCTCCTAGGAGAAGTCACTTATTCACAGCTGGCAGGTACTAGGGTATCCCTACTAAAATAATAAAGCTCCAGTCATTTGGACCATGATATTAAACAGTCACACAAAGGATACTTCCTCCATCATACTATTTAATCAAAAGTCACATGTCAAAACCCACTGAAGAAAAAATCTATAATCAGTGAGTTAAGATATTACCCTTATGGGAATCAGGTAGGCCCAGTTGCCTTCGTTATCAAAGGTTGAAAGTATATGGGGAAGTATAGATGAACTGAGTATAGAAATACTCTAACTATATTCATTATTTAGAGAATACCTACTAGGTGTGCGCTTGACTCTAAGGATAACGATCCTCATTCATAAAGGACCAACAGTCTTGTGGGGACTCAGATACATCAACAATTTACCAAGTATTAACACAGAAATAACTGTGTAATAACTGATACAGGGTCAAAATGATAAGGTAGTTATCTCTCTGGGAGCCAGAAAATAGTCCAAGCAGAAGTACAATATCAAACGTGACCTTAAAGAATCACTATGAGGTGATTACGTATAGCAAGAACAATGGTATTTCAGGGCAGAGGGAAATGTAGCAACACATCCAATTTTCTCTTGGTGATACTTCTCTGGGAAAATTTTTCATTTCATTCAATCTTGTTTCCCTAACCACAGCATATGTCACCTCCCACACACCATCAGGTAATTTTGGCTACTAGATTGAGAATGAAGTTTTCATACTCATTTAAATGACATGAAACAGAGACAGAAGGGTGTTACTTAGGAAAGTAAAATACAGATAGTTTTACTAGATGGCATATAACTGAACAAAATAATTCATTGTTATGAGCTTCTCAGTCGTTTCCTGACTTCTTTTGCCTGATTATTTACTTCTTTTCCTCTTCTTCAAGGAGAGAAAGGATGAAATTTTGCCCATGGATCGTTCCTTGAGAACCCAGTGCAGAAGGAAGATTTCTATACTCCCAGTATACATTCTATACTGGGAGATTTCTACAGTCCCAGAAATCTGACTACATCTGGGGGAACTGAAGTATCAGGAACATGTCCTGGGGTCACAAATGGCATCCACAAAAGAGTTGGTCTTAGAACTAAGATGATAGGGATTGGATAACGTGGATGGCAATGTTCTTTTAGGTCAAAGAATAAGAGATTCCTAGTTTTAAGGTAGAGGGGCATAGAAGCAGATAGGACAATTTAAAGTAGCTGTTTGGGCTTGACTTGTTTACATATGACCCTCCTTTGACCTTGAGTCAGATGGGGCATAGCTCCAAAATTATTTCATTTATAACATATATAATTCTTCAGGGTTGATCTATGCTTAGCAATATGAGAGGGGGACCGGGATGAGAATTTATGTTTATTAAATACGTATCACATTTATCTTGTTTCAGGCATTTTATTGGATATTTTACATGTGTTTCTCAATACTCATATTGGGTTTCTTCACCTTTCTTTCGAAACTGCCCACTCTTGGGAGCCTCCAGCTGCAATTAGCTGTACGTGCTGCACCAGGTGTGTAGAGGGAGACTCCCAATGCCAGCTCTACCCTCCACGCAACACTCAGGCCATCAGACATATTGCACATTCTTTTAATCTCCATCAAAATTTACCTGTGTGCCAGATCCCAGCTACAGAATGGATACGCAGTTCATGTATTAATGTTTTCCCATATACCACTCCTCACACACATGCAATTTTTCTTAACGTGGCTGCATATAATGAGATATTCACTTGGCTAGGTTTGCCCCGCCCATGCTGTAGTTATCTGCTCTTGATCCCTCTCTACTAACAAATACGGTGTTTTCAATGACTGAGAAAGTCCGTCTGTATGTAGTCAGATGCAGTGGCCTCATGGGGATTTGCCTCTGTCTCAGACAGTTTTACACAGTTGTTTGCTCTTTGTATTTGTTTCCTAGAGCTGTCATACAAATTAGTACAAACTTGGTGGCTTAAAACAACAAAAATTTATTTTTCTCCCAGTTCTGGAAGACAGAAGTCTGATATCAAGGTGTCAGGAGGGTCACACTTGCTGAAAGTTCTTGGGGAAGATTCTTCCTTGCCGCTTCTGACTTTGGTGCTCCCACACATCCCTTGGTGTGTGGCAGCATGACTCCAATCTCTGTCCTTGTCTTCACATGGCTTTCTTCTCTGTGTCTATGTGCATCCTCTCTTCTTCTTATAAGGACACTAGTCATTGAATCCCCAAATCCAGGATGATTTTATCTCGACACCCTTAACTAATTACATCGGCAAAGACCATATTTCTAAATAAGTTCACATTCTGAGGTTCTGGTTGGACATGAATTGGGAGTGAAGTGGGGACATTATTCAACCCACTACATTCTTTTACATGGTCAAAGCAAGAGAGAAGGAAGTGCAAAGGAAAGCAAATTCTTCCCTGACCCTCCAGGGAAATGCTTCTTATTTTTTCATCTACCTATCTCAGGAGGTGGCTTTGCATCACAGCAGTTACCTCTCCCCTGGTTGTTATCCCTTGACAGCTTGAGAAGAGGCTGCCTCCTTACATGCAGCCCAAACAGTTTGCCATCTTATTGCCTTTCATCACCTGTTTCCATGAGTCTATTTTTGAGATGGCCAGCATACTCATGGATAATTTAAATTATCTTTCGACTTGTGCCCCTTTCAGGATGACTGATGTGTGAGTTTCTCACCCATTGAGAATTGCTGTTTACAATTATTTCTCCCTAGTCCAATCTGCATTTTAATCAGTTGAATTCTAGATGTGGCTCCAGTACTAGCTGTTGTATCCATTTTAAACATGTTCCTGGTGTTCTTTAAGTCATTTTTCACTGTGTGACAGTTTTCCCATTCCAGCCAATTTGAACTAAGCTTTCCAAGTGAAAATTGGAAAATTGGTAAAATCTACACCGCTCTTGCTGTCTGCGTGTAATGTCCATGTTTTCGGAACACTAAGCCCAGACACGTGGTCTAACCTGGATGAGTGCACTCACTGCAACTACAGATTTGAAATCCAAACTTCTCTGGAAAGTCAGCTTGTCATAAATAGAGAAGACCTCAATGAATACTAAGCCAGGTTTTGTGAAAAACATACAACAATAATGCCCTTGCCTTCTGTGAAGACAAAAATACTTCCACAAAAGAATATTTTCTCATGTCAAATCTCAAACTTTGTTTACATGATTTAGAATCAAAATTAAGATAGGAAATAGAAAAGGCACTTAAGTTTTAGAATAATCTGTCAACAAAGCAAGATTTGTCTGAATATGTGCAAACTAAGTATTTGTCTTAATACGTGCAAACATAGCACTATTCCAAGACTCTATAGATGAGTTCCAAACTTAATCATCTTACCAATGAAGGCCTATATGATTCTTAAGCTTCAGTGGTAAGGATAATCTAGACAATCAGTTTAGTAATGCATTATGCAAATTCTCCAACAAAGCAGATAGAAGTATTCTAATTCATTGCAAAATTAAGTATTTTTGGTTTTTTTAAACCATTTTGCAACTTCTCAACTCCTAATTCATTTAAACATGTTCATTTTATTGTCTTAGTAAAAATGATATTTTTGAATAAGGTAATTAGGCTATCAATTCACAATATTTAATCTATTTCTTGTAAAAAGAAATTTTTAAAATGTTTGCCTTATTTCACAGTTATTTTATTCTTTTTTTTTAATCAATTTTTTTATTGAAGTATAGCTGATTTACAATGTGTTAATTTCTGCTGTACAGCAAGATGATACAGTTATAAATATATACACATTTTAAAAAAATCTTTATTGGAGTATAATTGCTTTACAATGGTGTGTTAATTTCTGCTTTATAACAAAGTGAATCAGCTATACATATACATATATCCCCATAACTCCTCCCTCTTGGGTCTCCCTCCCACCTTCCCGACACCACCCCTCTAGGTGGTCACAAAGCACCAAGCTAATCTCCTTCTGCTATGCGGCTGCCTCCCCACTAGCTATCTATTTTACATTTGGTGATATGTATAAGTCCATATCACTTTCTCACTTCATCCCAGCTTACCCTTCCCCATCCCCGTATCCTCAAGTCCATTCTCTACATCTGCGTCTTTATTCCTGTCCTGCCCCTAGGTTCTTCAGGCCTTTTTTTTTTTAGATTCCATATATATGTGTTAGCATACGGTATTTGTTTTTCTCTTTCAGATTTACTTCACTCTGTATGACAGACTCTAAGTCGATCCACCTCACTACAAATAACTCAATTTCGTCTCCTTTTATGGCTGGGTAATATTCCATTGTATATATGTGCCACATCTTCTTTATCCATTAATCTATCGATGGATACTTAGGTTGCTTCCATTTCCTGGCTATTGTAAATAGAGCTGCAATGAACATTGTGGTACATGATTCTTTTTGAATTATGGTTTTCTCAAGGTATATGCCCAGTAGTGGGATTGCTGGGTCGTATGGTAGTTCTATTTTTAGTTTTTCAAGGAACCTCCATACTGTTTTCCATAGTGGCTGTATCAATTTACATTCCCACCAACAGTGCAAGAGTGTTCCCTTTTCTCCACACCCTCTCCAGCATTTATTGTTTCTAGATTTTTTGATGATGGCCATTCTGACTGGTGTGAGGTGATACCTCATTGTAGTTTTGATTTGCATTTCTCTAATGATTAGTGATGTTGAGCATCCTTTCATGTGTTTGTGGGCAATCTGTATATCTTCTTTGGAGAAATGTCTATTTAGGTCTTCTGCCCATTTTTGAATTGGGTTGTTTGGTTTTTTGATATTGAGCTGCATGAGCTGCTTGTATATTTTGGAGATTAATTCTTTGTCCGTTGTTTCATTTGCAAATATTTTCTCCCATTCTGAGGGTTGTCTTTTGGTCTTGTTTATGGTCTCCTTTGCTGTGCAAAAGATTTGAAGTTTCATTAGGTCCCATTTGTTTATTTTTGTTTTTATTTCCATTTTTCTAGGAGGTGGATCGTAAAGCATCTTGCTGTGATTTATGTCATAGAGTGTTCTGCCTATATTTTCCTCTAAGAGTTTTATAGTGTCTGGCCTTTCATTTAGGTCTTTAATTCATTTTGAGTTATTTTTGTGGATGCTGTTAAGGAGTGTTCTAATTTCATTCTTTTACATGTAGCTGTCCAGTTTTCCCAGCACCACTTATTGAAGAGGCTGTCTTTTCTCCATTGTATATTCTTGCCTCCTTTATCAAAAATAAGGTGACCATATGTGTGTGGGTTTATCTCTGGGCTTTCTATCCTGTTCCATTGATCTATATTTCAGTTTTTGTGCCAGTACCATACTCTCTTGATTACTGTAGCTTTGTAGTATAGTCTGAAATCCAGGAGCCTGAATCCTCCACCTCCGTTTTTCATTCTCAAGATTGTTTTGGCTATTCAGGATCTTTTGTGTTTCCATACAAATTGTGAAATTTTTTGTTCTAGTTCTGTGAAAAATGTCAGTGGTAGTTTGATAGGGATTGCATTGAATTTGTAGATTGCTTTGGGTAGTAGAGTCATTTTCACAATGTTGATTCTTTCAAGCCAAGAACATGGTATATCTCTCCATCTATTTGTATCATCTTTAATTTCTTTCAGCAGTGTCTTATAGTTTTCTTCACAGTTATTTTAAAACCACTTCTCATCTCTTTAACTACTTTTGGTGTAAAAAACAGAAAACATATTCGCCTTCATTTATACTCTATTTCCAGTCAGAGCTCTCCTTCCTGAGTCTGCTAACAACTTGAATCAAGTCCCGCTACTATACTTGGGGTACAGTATAAGTAAACAAATACAATACACATAAAACAGAATTACCTGCAGGAAATAACTGTTCTAATATCAGCAACAAACAACTCAATTTCAAGTTGGTACAGTCTTCAAATGCTTATTTTTTTTTTCTTAACAGATCTCTATAAATGGCCATATGGTCAAGATATGGGCCTGTCTGAGAAGAGTCCATATTGCTCTTCCCATTTGCCCCATTTTCTCTGAACTTGGCCATGTGTCCAGATGGGCAAACTCCTGCCTTGCTCTATTCCCGATCTCCCATGTGCATTCCTCAGCACTTCACAATCTCTCTCACCTGTACCTCCTCAAGGTCACTTGTAAACGGGCAATCTCAGTTGACTCAGAGAATCAGGCAAGGGTTGCAGATGCAACTTGTGGTGTCTCCTTAGTTCAAACCCATTGCCTCGGAGACGTTGCACATGTCTAGACTATGCTTGGTAACAGGCCCCTCTCTCAACACAGGGCTGGGCAGTGAGCCCAAGCTGAGGCAGCCATAGCCCTTTACCCTGCAATGATTGCTTCAACTGGGCACATGCAACGATACTAGCAAGGAAACTCTTTTTCCTTCTCTGGTTTCCTGCTAAAAGAATATAAGCCCTGAACTCTGTAGCTTTGTTTCCTGGCACACATTTATAGCAAAAGGAAATGGGAAAAACTGAGTCAGGATCAGAAGATAATCTTGTGGATCACTCCCATGATCCAGTTCCCCTAGAGGATGGTTCCCTTCCTTCTGTTGAGTAAAAAACTAATAATAAATTCCCCCTTTTAGACTAAATGGGATTTAGTTGTATGTTTATCTCTTACAACTGAAATAATCTTGACTAATATAAAAAGGGTGAGATTCTGGGAACAAAGTTGAGCATAAGCCTTAGGCACACCGTCAAGTGGGACCAACCAGAGATTTACCCTTTTGGAGGGTTGGTGAGGCAGTGGTAATAACTGGAGAGGGACAGAGAGTGCAAGGATGAGAGGGGGCCAGTCCAAAACTAGGGATGTTGTTGTTGTAAGTAAAAGTAGGTCAAGCAATCTCCAAATCAGAGGAACTGCAGAGGCCCCAGGCAGGTAAGAGACATGTGGCAGCAGTTATCTCGGATTTGATCACTGGGAACTGGGCTACCAGGTTATGATTTGGCATAGGAAAATGAGCCATGAGTAATTAGGAGTTGGTACACAAGAATCCTAGTAGGCTCAAGCAAAAGAACAACTGATACAGATTCCTTTAGTCATTATATCCACCCTACCTAGGGGTTTGATTGCCCCCAGAATCTGGGCTGGAACGAAACAAGTTGCAAGGACAGCTATCATATAGCCTCCACCACTCTCCTCCACAGAACCACTTCAATTGTCAATATCTTTTTGCAGGCTTAATTTTAAGTTATACCCCCTGAGTGTAATTTTTGCCACTTCTTCACAGATATGAGACTCTTTCTCTCCAGTCACTTTCCAGATTCCAAATAGGTCAGATTCCAAATATTTGTTTGTGTGAGCTGGAAAAGTAATTCTTCAGAATGTACATGAGCTTTAGTAGGCTTTTGAGGGCTGAAACCCAACCACAAAGGAAATTGATGTTATGGGTAAAAGGACTTTGAGCTGAGACTCTAGACTCCAAGCATACATCTCCCCACCCCAGCTTCAAGCCTAAAGCCACAGCTATTGCAGAGAGAACATGGCAAGATCCAGAATAATCCCTTCCCTACTTGGCATCTAGTAGTATGAAAATAATGAAAAGCATTGAATGTTCTGGTTATCTACTGCTATCTAACCAGCCACTCCCAAAATTAGTGACCATAAGTTGAATAGGAATAAAGACCACTCTACTGTACCTCATGATTCTGGAGGTCAGAATGAGGGTAAGGTTCTACTGTGCAATTCTTCTGTTCACTTGAAGTCTACTGGGATGACTTGTGGCTGGTAGTCTGGTTCCTTACATTCTGGAAGATCCCCAAGGGCTTCACTCACATGTCTGAAACCTCAGCAAGAATAGCTGCTAGACTGGACTCAGCTGGGCCCCTCTCCCTCTCCATGGAGTCTCTGAGCCCCTCGTTATAGTCCTTCCAGTAGCGTAGTTGGACTTCTCACATGGCATCTCAGGACTCCAAGAGAATAAAGTAGGAGCTGCCTATCATTTCAAATGCTAAGTCCAAACTGGCAAAGCATCTCTTCTATCATATTCTATTTGCCAAATTGACGCAGGCCAGCCCAGATTCAAAGGGAGAGGAGACAGACCTTCATCTTTTCATGGGAAGAATGTCAAAGAATTTTCAGCCATTCTTAATCCACCACAGTGTTCTTCTAGGACTCTTAAAAGGGCTACACCCTCAACTTTTGTGGCCTTTTGTTGTTTTCATCTTCAAACTACTTTTAAAATCCACTGCTACAGATTTCTTCATGTGAGTTCAATAAGCCTTTATTTATGCATTACTCACTGGGAGAGAATAATGTGCCAGGAACAGTGCCATGCCCTGGGAATATAATGATAAGCAAGGCAGACAGATCATTTCTGCCCTTATGCATATTACATTCTGATAGATAATATAAGAAAGTAAAAGGCAATCACCATATCCTTTGACAAGTTCTACGATAGGGTATTTGAGCATGGAACCTGTTCTAGAAGAGGTGATATTAAAGGGTGACCTAAAAGATGAGTAAGAGCTAGCCAGACCAAGAAGGGAAGAGTATTCAAGGCAGAGAGAAAAATTTGCAAAGGACTGAAGTTTTTGGGTTTTTGTAGGGTTTTTTTTCAGTACGCAGACCTCTCACTTCTGTGGCCTCTCCCGTTGCGGAGCACAGGCTCCGGATGCACAGGGCCAGCCGCTCCGTGGCATGTGGGATCCTCCCGGACCGGAGCACGAACCCGTGTCCCCTGTATCAGCAGACGGACTCCCAACCACTGTGCCACCAGGGAAGCCCAGGACTGAAGTTTTTATAGACAGCCTGGTGTCAGTCTGCTTCTCCAATAAAGCTGAAAAGGGGTAAAGGGAGAGAAAGTATATAAAGAAAGAAGTAGCGGAAAGAGAAGTCTGGAGAACCAATCAGGAGCCAAATCAAGGAGAACCTTATAATCACTTCAAGAAATCAGGACTTTATTCTTAATGTGGGAACCCACATTAAGAACTGAAGGATTTAAGCAGAGAAAAGGCATAACTAGATTTCTGTTTCCAGTAGACTGCCTGGCTGCAGTAAGAGGAAGTCATTGGATGATAGCAAAGCTGGAGGCAAGGAGATTATTTAGCAGATTGTGCAATAATATTGGTAAATATTGGTAAATAGTTGGTAAATATTGGTAAATATTGGTAAAAATTCATGTGGCCTGAATAGAGAAATAGCAGTCATATAGAAAAAAGTGGACAGTAATTTTAAAAGCTATTAAGAAAGTCATATCAACTGGACTTTGTGATTGGTTGTAGACGATGAAGGAGATGAAAGAGGAAAGGCTGCCATCCAACTAGTGATTAAGGGGTAGACTGATGGTGCCAATTCACCAAGGCAGAGGACACAGGAGAAGGCTCAGGTTTAGAAATGGGAGTGAGTATATTTTGGATGCATTGATTTGAGGTACCAATGAGACATCCACATAGAGATGTCCCGTATGTGGTGAGAAGAAACACTTCAAAGGAGACTAAAAGGGCATGGCCAGAGTTAAAGAAAAGGGTAATGACACAGAAACCAACAAGAGTCAATGTTCAAGAAAGAGTGAGTGGAGTGACCAGTAGTTTCAAATGCAATCCCCATGCACCAGGCACTGAGCTAGAAAAAGGAACACAAAAGACATTCTTCCTGCCCTTGGAAACATTATTGTGTTATTTCACTGTGTCTAATCCCTAACTCGACTCTCTTGGTACTGAGATTTTTATCTTCCTCTCCACAATTTTCCTGGAATCTGGAGTTCTGGCCCAAATGCCAGTTTATACTGCATGGTACCTAGTCATGCTAACTCATTACTTCTTACAAAATATCATTGATGTGGTACTTGACTTCCCACTGCTAAAAATTGTCTATATTCCTTTCTCTACTTGATTGGGGTCTGTTGTGTCTATGCCCCTGTTATGATCTGGTTCATTTTGTTTCTAATTGAGTGCCAAGACCAATTCTCCTTCCCATTGTCCCTACCCAACATGAGCTACCTGTTCTAATACATACATGGAATGACACTAAACTGGATGTTCATAAGACAGAGATGATCTGTATTCTTAAAGACAAGAGTCCAAGAGGCGTTTCAAGACTTGTTTTCAGCAGAGTTTTCACTTACCTATAACGCTGGCAGTTCTTTTGTGTGTTCCCTTAAGAGAGGTACTGTGAAATTTTTTACTTCTTTCAGAGGACATTTATCAGCAGGGTATTGACCCTGCGGTATCTTTGTGAACATGCAGGTTTTATTCAGTACAGGAGTCCTCATCATTTCCTCCTGTTATATCCTATATGTTAGACTCCCTGTGGGGTAGGGAAATCAGGGCAGACCATGGAATCATCTGTTCCTTGGTACTGCAATATCACCTGGCAGATGGAACTTTATGGCTGAGCTTTGGAGGAAGGCATTCTTTCCTGCTATTTGCAGGAATTTAGGGCAGCTTCTTTCTGGCTCATAAAGTTGTCCTTTGTAAACACTATCATTTTGGCTTTCTAGTCCTTTCTCAATTTTCCATGCTAAAAGGAGCTGAGCCTTGGCATAGATAATGCACAATATACTACTTGGATAATAATTGGCAAGCATATTATAATGGATGACTTTTTTGTAATAGATGTAATTTTTTCTATCTATGCTTTGCCTAGACTGGTATTAAATGGGCACACAGCCACTGCCAGCAGTTTTATGGGGAGAGGAAAGGACGTTGAGTAAAAGTCAGGCTACGATTTTTCAAATTTGTGGTGAAAAATTCACATATAGTTTATAAAGTGCTTTTAAACCAACAATACACAAGGGAATTAAAGTGTGATTCAGCATACATCAAATGTTTCAGAAGAGTAGTCACATCATACAGGAAAGTTACCTTCAAAAGAACATCCTATAAACCCAAATTTGCATATAGTCAGAACTATTCTTAAAATTTCTTAAATCTTGGCAACGTTTCACACTTTTGATTTGAATGTACTTTTAGTAAGTTCAGAACAGGCACTTTTTTTTGCAGACTTAATATAGATTACTACTCTTCTGGTAATCTAAACTATATTCCAACACTTGAATTCTCAGAGTTGGCTTGAATTTCCAGGTGTTGAACAAAAACAGAAACTTTTCTTAAGATTTAAATCTTAGAATAAATCTTAGAATAAAATTAGCCAGCAACAAATTGTACAACTTCAGATACACATAAGCTAGCAATCAGTGGGAGAGCATGAGGACCCCAAATATGCCTCCTTTCCAGGAGACATACACAGGAGTTTCTTCTACCCTGAGAATACAGCTCAAGGATGTCACCAAGTCCTGGCTTAGAGTTTCTCACTGGATGGAGGAATAATCATAGTTATGCCTATGCTGCTTCCATTTGACTTGCTAGTCAAGGAATGGCCTGTATCAAGGAGTTAGCACAGAAGTCCTAGTTCAAAGTGCAGGTAGTACATAGCTGGAAACAATTGGCAGTTAAGTGAACCTCATTTGAACTGAAACATTGTCTACATAATACACATAATTTTGTGAAATAATGGAATGGCGTACATAGTTGCACTACATATGTCACATTCCAATAAGATGCAACATGACCATAGAAGGAGTCAATCTGGATCTCATTCACATCTTGAGTGCATTTTAGTTTATCAACTTACAAAGTAAAAGGAGCTTGCTTCAAATTGATCCTAGCAAGAACAACAGAAAGTATCTCTAGTATATCTCTTTTGTGCTAGGTCGTTGAAAAGAAAAATATGCTACATTTCAGAAAAGCTCCTTCTTATTCCAAATTCATCATAGATCCCCGTGACTACAGCAGTATCATATGACTGCTTCTCCTTAACACGTAGTTCTTAAGTTTCAGTGCAAAACCATTCAATTCTAAGATATTTCGTTTTCCAATTGAACCTCAGTAGTATTTTAGATATTTTCACAGATGGTGCCAATTAGATAATGCACGAGAAGAATTTAATCCATATTCTTGTTTTGCTATTGATGCTTGAGGCAGAAGAGCATAGTGTGGAAGTGTGGGCTTTAACGCAGACAAGTGGAGGTGTGAAACTTCATACTTTCATTTATGATCTATGTGCCTTTGGGCAATTCTCTTTGCCTCTCTAAGCTCCAGTATCTCTATCTGCAAAATGGAATTAATAATATCTATTTCAAAGGTTGTTGTGAAGAAAACATAATGTATTTTAAGTTGCTGATGTCAGCTAAGCCAGTAGTTCTCAAACTAAATTTGCATAAGAATCACTTTAGGATCTTGATAAAAATAGCAATCCATTCAGATGTCCTGGTTCAAAAGGTCTGGGGAGGAGTCTGAGAATCCACATCTATTAACAAACAACTCAGGTAATTCTGTTTCAAATTTCCAAAGAGCATTCCTTGAGAAACACTACACTGGACTCTTTTTTTTTTTTAATTGAAGTATAGTTGATTTACAATGTTATGTTAGTTTCATGTGTACAGAATACAGTTGCAAAAATCCTCAGCAACATATTAGCAAACCAAATCCAACAGCACATAAAAAGGATCATACACCATGATCAAGTTGGATTCATCCCAAGGTCACAAGGATGGTCCAACATATGTGAATCAATTAATGTGATATACCACATCAGCAAAAGAAAAGACAAAACCCATGTGATCATCTCAATAGTTGCAGAAAAAGCATTTGATAAAATTCAACATCCATTCACTGTAAAAGCTCTCACCAAAGTGGGTGAGAGTGGAATATACTTGGCCTTCAAAATTCTAATCATTGTTTGCCGCTGTCTATTAAGGACTCCAAGCTCGCTGAAGACAGAGGCCATGTATGCTTAGCTGATCATTGTCTGACCAGCACCCAGTAGAGTACCTCACACATAGTAGGTATTTCACAAATATTTGTGGAGTGAATGGATGAATATTTTAGAAAGATCATTGACAGCAAAGTAGAAAATGTTTAGGGGTAGGTTTGGGGGTGGCAAGGCATGAAACACAGAGCCAAGCTGGGAGAGTGTTGTAATAGGTCCGGTGAATGATGATTTTGATCTGAACAGGGGCAGTGGAAGAGAGTATGGAGAGATGGGGACACATCTAAGAAACAGTAAAAAGATAGAATCAGCAAAAACTGCAGAATTTGCACTAGCTGTATTCGTCTATCTTTTGAATCCTGTACTTCCTTCACTCCATCCCTCCTAGATGCCTATAGTCCCTTCTCTTCGATCTTTATGCTTTGATTACTCCTATTCCTAACAGCCTGTTTTCAGCCTCTCCTATTTTTTTTTAATGGATGCATTTTCTCAGATGCTCAGGGCCATTCACCATAGGGATCTTCAGTGAAATTTCCTCACTGGCTCTTTCTTAATCTATAAACTACAGTTTGGTTTTTCTGCCAAGAAGAAGAAGAATGAAACTCAACAGGAAGCTCATTTGTCCAAAAGCAGAGCATCTGACAAACTCTGGCCTTGCTTTTTCTGGAAATGTCAGATCTCTGAAGATAGAGAACACTTTAAAAGGTTGTTCCAAATACTTATCTCCTTTTCACTTACTCCTAATTCCACTACAACACAGCAGCCTGAAATGAGGTAATGTCATTTATAACTGTATGTTTTTATAATGTCTTTTATATTATATGCTTTCTCTTTATTTTACCCTGCTTTATTACTCAGGATCTGCATAATCAACCAACCACATCAATCACTCCTCTCTCTACAATTCGATGGTCACCATAGATGAACCATACAATCTCACATTTTGCTAAACTACCCTCTATTACCCTTGCACTACTCCCTGTGTGCTTCTGTCTGAACTTACCATCTAATCAAGTGCTAGAAGTACCTGCCTCTGCTGTCTCCCTGCCCTCACTCCAAGTGCTTACGTAAGCAAGCAGGCTCAGTAGGTCAGTCCCTGACATTAACACATTGACTTGCTTTGTTTTCTTCAGAACACTTGCTAATTACCTAAGCTCCCTGCATAGATAGGATAGCTATTCCCTGAAATAGCTATCCTATGAGCCCACTTAGATTTACTCTTTAACTTGAATATCCAGCCTCTTCACCATCTGCAAAAACCCTTCACATTTTGCTCATTTTGATACCCACAAACATACTTCATTCACTCCTCCTTATTCACCCACCTTATACTCTTACTTTAAGATGGAGCTTCTTGGGGTTTCCATTCAAGATGGCAACGTAGGAGGATCCTGGGCTCACCTCTTCACATGGACACACAGAATCTATGGCTAAATATGCAACAACTTCCACCGAAAAAACCTAAAAAACTGTCTCATCTACATATCAGGCAAATGACAGAAAGTCCATATCGAAGTGGGTAGGAGAAGCTGGGACACAATATCACCATAAACCCCATCCCAGTACTGCGACCCACAATCGGGAGGGAACTCAAAACCCAGAGCTTCTCCCTGAGGAGCAAAGGGTTTGAACCCCACATCAAGCATTGCAACTTTTAAGACCTGCACCTAAGAGATGAGCCCCCAAAACATCTAGCTTTGAGAATCAATGAGGCTCATGTTCGTGAGACCCAAGACTGTAGTGATCTGAGAAACAGCTCTTAGAGGCCTACACACTTGCATTCACACCCCCCAGGGCCCAGTGCAGAGGCACCCAGACTTTGAGTGAAAGGGGCTCATTTCCAATCTTAAAGTGTCAGTCTGAGGGGTAGGCATCTAACTCAGCACACATCTAGAGTCCTGCTGGCTGGCAGGTAGATGCTTCCTCTGCCTTGTTCTAGCTAGCAGGTGCCATATTTATTTTTAACACTGCTTTTTTTTTTTTTTTCATTTTTTCTGCAGGTGGCATCTACATGCTCTCCTTCTGCCTCATTCCAGCTGGTGGATGCCAAATTTGCACCCTCTCTCTGCCCATTCCAAAGTACCATTGTCTCCTAGAGGGGAGCTTTTATGCATGTCTTGTGCCCAGGGGTCACCTCTTGATCTCCTGGCTCTGGAAGCCAGGGGAGCTTGTGATCCTGGGTCCCATGGGACTGTAAACATTGGAGAGTCAGTTCTTGGCAGGTCACCACCCCACGGCGCTGCACAGATAGCAGACAAACATACCTCTGGTCTGTCTGTGAAAGAGGCCTATTTGCTTGCCTTGGAGCTTCAGCCCAAGGGGTAGACTTCTGGTTTGACACACAGCTGCAGGTCTACTGAGGTGCTCTCAGGAACAGAGGGTCTGCCTTTGGTACCTCATTGTCAGTCATTGGCCACTGGCTCTGGTGGAGGAGAAGTGGTTAGGGAGAGTACAACCTCCACTGGGGTAGTTTCTTTTGACATAGAGCAATCCTCTAGAGAATTCTCCTATGGCAATCCTCGCAGCAGCTGAGGGGTAGGTACACCACCAGTGAAGGAGATCTGGTGGCGGACCAACAGTCTCCACTATAACTTGAATTCTCAATGGGGCAATGTTCCCTCAAGGGGGTGATATTAGTTCTTGCAGGGTGTGGGAAGGGGAACTCTCAGACATTACAATGGTTTATGTCTCTCAAAAGGACCACAGTATATAAACAAATGTACAGTGTTAACTAGTCTTTCAAAGCAAAACTGGTTCTGCAAACTTGCATTTCCCGGTTATTAAGCTACTTCTCCCAGCTCCAAACCCACCTTTCTGCACTCCACTTTGAGTTGCTGCCACTGGGACTCTGAACACATCTCACCTTTGCTAGATGGCTCCCAGTTTGGTTCTGGCAAAAGGGGCTCCCCTAACTAAAGGGATGCTGATGACAGGCGGAGGGATAAGGGACATGCTCCTTCCTGAGTACTTGCTGTCCTGTCACTCTCCTCTTAGCAACAGCCCGTCACCTGGGCAGTGGCAGGTGATTCTGGTTTCCTGTATTTTTTCACACTCACATAACTGGCCTCTTTGTGCCCTTCAGAGATACCAGAAGACTGCCCAGCACCATCTCCACAGCAGTGTGGGTCCCAGCTCTGTGACATTCCTTTGCCAGGGACAAGTTCCAACCTCTTCCCTGTGTCCCTCCTGTAGTTACTAGATCTATGTCATCTTAGTGCTTCTTTCTTGCCCTTTCAGTTCTCCAATTCCTTATATTAAATCCTCTCCATTCAAAAAGCTGGAGTGATTTCTGTTTTCCTGACCAAATTCTGGGTTCCAAATGTTAACATGTTGCCCTTGGCCTATCACTTCTCTGATTTTTAATTTTGGCTTTATTAAAACTGGGGAAAGATGGGAAACCTGCCTTAAGAGTACCTCAGAGAGAAAGCTGCTGAGAAGGGAAATACACAGCAAAGGAATAGAATCATACTTTGAGATCCAGATCACAGAATGATGTGCAAGTTCCACCCCTGCCTCCCGCCAGTACCTGTGAATGTGACATCGCTAGGGAATAGGGTCTTTGCCAACGTAATCAAGTTAATATTGATGTCATACTAGATTAGGGTGGGCCCTAGTATAATGATGTATCCTTACAAGAGGGAAACAGGGACACAGAGACAGACACATGTAGAAATGACCACGAGATAACCAAAGCAGAGACTGGATTGATTTCTCTACAAGCCAAGGAATGCAGAGGACTGCTGGTAACCACCAGAAGCTAGGAAAGAGGTGAGGAAGAATTTTCCCTTAGAAGCTTCAGAGAGAGCACAGCCTTGAGGACATCTTGATTTCAGAATTCTAGCCTTCAGAACTGTGAAAGTATACATTTGTGCTATTTTAAACTGCCAGGTTTGTGGTAATTTGTTACATCAGCTCTAGGAAACTAATACAATTTTTTAAGCATTAAATCATTTATTTCTTATTTATGTGTGTGGTTTTAACATATCTATGCAAATAAGCCCTTTCTTTAATTTAGGAAAAAATTTTCACTTAAACAGAAATGACAGTGAAACTAATATTAACCCCTGCCTGTCTCCTGGTTCTGAATGAATGATTCCTAACCATTATAACACTTAAATATAGGCCTTTTTGGCTCAAGTTTTTTATATCCCGGCATCAGACTCTTAGGCAATTCCTTAAGCGTAAATATTGAAAACGCACTTCACTAGTATTTCTCTATTTTCAGCCCCAAAGGACAATACAATATTTTACTTACACAGGCAAATAGACACAAATAAGCCATTTTTAGACTTTGATGATTGCTTATATTTCTTTTTTAATGACTTATTAAAAAAATCATAATTAATATGTCAATGACCTCCTGTTAAGTTGTTACTCTTCCTTATATAATGGACCCTTTTGGCAATAATAAGACAAGAAGAATTTTGACCTTAAATGCCAGAGAGAAACATGTTCCCAAAGTAATTTGCCATTGCTATTTAAAGGCAAAACTTTGGGAATTTTCTTCCATTTCAGTTGAACTTCAAATAGCTAAAAGTCAATGACTTCAGTCAGATCCTCAATTACACCAAGGCAAAAATGTATTCCACTCAGGATTCTGAGTCCATTAGAAGGTCACACACACCCCGCCCCAGACCACTTTTTCCCAGTTGTAATTCCATGGACTCTGGTTTCCAACCCTCGTTATGAGCTGAATTGCTGAAGCATCACTGCCTTTTTTCTTCCGCTAGATCTGTGGACAAGTCTGCCAGAATGGCAGACTAACAGCACCGTACATGAAGACCATGGCAAACCCTCTTTGTCCTGGGAAATATCCTAGGAATGGTTGTCTTTTAAAGAACTATTTTTCTTCCCATATTCTCTTTATCACTTTCATTAAGGCCATGGCTAAAATTGGCCAAAACATTCAAGTAGAAGTTAAGTGTTTCAACTCTTTGTCACCTCAGCCCTCCCCTGCCCTCACCCTATGTGTTCTCCATGCCTGCTGGAGAGGAAGGCAGTTCATCTTTCTTTATGCTTCTTCATGTCACTCCTTTGTTTTATTCTTTCCCTTTTTGTGATGGAGAAGCACCACAGTATACTAACTAAGCACACAGACTTTGAAGTAAAATGAAAAGACCTGGGTTCACATTCTGGCTTTGCCACTTATTAGTTGGGTGTCCTCAAGCATATTATGTAAACTTTTATGAAACCTATTGTCCTCATCTACAAAACAGGAACAGTAGTATTTACTTAGGGTTATTTTTGAGAATTAGTGAAATTATATATATAAAGTGCTCAGCTCTCTTAATATAATAAGTAACCAAATAAATTGGCACTTGTCTTCCTCTGCTTGCTATTTAGCCATAATCACATTTAGAGTCAACCCAATTAAACTGTGATACATTCTACATTCCAGTGGGGCTTAGCTACTAAGTCTCAGGGCAAATGAATACTCCAATTTTGTTCTATTGATTATAGCATATCAGTGCAAAGGCACTGTCAGTACATGGCAAATGAATGATCATCAAATGCATGGAACAATGAATTATTATAGTAGGTGGAATACCAGCTTTTAAAATACACTGTATCTATACAAAAGACAAATGAGAGGGAAATTTTAAATAAATATATATCGCCATTTTCTGCTCATCTGAGTTGACAGCGAGTTTTGCCTTTATTTTATCTTTTTTCCTGTACAACAGTAAAGCTGGTGAATTTGCTCTGGAAATTGAACAAGGAGAGGCAGAATTTGTTCCTTTTCCTCTGAGGAATAGTGTGGATTATTGTGTTCTGTGAATGGTATAATTACTTCCACAATAACAGAAGACTGAACAGTCACAGGTGTTGGGTTTTGCATTTTGCACCTTGTGGGTGAGAGCATCATTAAAAGCTTTGTTCTCAGTGTCACCAAAAACAGGCATCACCATGTGTCTCACAGTTGCAAACACTTGAGTGCGTTCAGAGAGTCATACTCTCCCAAACTTCGTCCTCTCCTGGAGGAAGCTATTCATTTTAGAATATAACTTTCCTTATGCTTTTCTCTCCCTCATCTACAGACCTGATGAGAGCAGCAGGTGTCTGGAACTATAGTACTCTTCTGGAAAGGCACACCCAGTGCTGAATATTCACTGTCAAACATCTCCTCCGAACATGCTTTTGAAGGCTTCTTTGGGCTTGCTGGGATGAGACTGGCTTCTACTTGATCTATGTGTGCGTTCCGTCTTCCTCCTACACATCTGTCAGGCATTATGGCCCCTTTGCAATGATCAGAGAGAAGCATGACTCCAATAGTTTGGCCCTAAGCAAATGAAGGAGGCAAGATGTCACTAACTTAGATGGGGAAGAATGCCTAAGAGGCAGGCTTCAGGAGAAAAGGAAATGAGGGCAATCAGGGTAGGAATTCAGTTTTGATCACCTTATGTTTGAAACGTCTATCATTCATCCACGTAGAGATGTCAAGTAAATAGTTCAATGTAAGACTAGAGTTGCCGGGAGTGGTTAGGACTAGAGATATACATGTGGTTAGCACATAGATGGTATTTAAGCCATTAAGACCAGAGGCAATGACCAGGGGAGTTAGTTAGGATAGATGAAAAAGAAAGAAGGACAAAGAACTAAATTTTTGTGGCAATTCGACAAGAATAAGATGTAGGAGAGATGAGGAGGGATAAGTAATTAGTATGTTTTTATTAAGTTCATTTGCTTTTCCAGGTAAAATATCCTCAGGTTATCTAAATCACTTTTGTGGGACATGTTTGCCCAACCCTAGTACCATGTTTCACTTTCCTGGTGAGAAGTAAATGAACTTAGTACACCAAATGGAATAGAGCAAGTCGTGGCATGAACTGTACAGAGGAAAGAGGGACCAGTACATCTTATAATTTGAATCCCAGAATTTTATTATTGCAGACCATGTTTCATGTTTTCTTCATACCTGAATCATCGTAGGTTCAGTTCTCCTAAAAACAATATGTACCAGACTGAATTCTTCAAACCAGATGCAATAATTTACACGTTTTGCCTACAAATTTCATATTGTTGTATTTGCTCCTCGTTAGTCAAACCAGATATTTTTGAATGCAGGGCAAAATACTGACTGCATCACATTTGTTTAGCTTTGGTTACTTGAGAACCATGCTTTCTATATCTACCTATTTTCCCTTCTCCAGGCAACATTAAAATTGTCATTAGGAATTTTCAGGATCTCAAAAATTTTACAATATGAATCAACGCTATTACTCTCAACCAAAACTTTCTTATTTAAAGACATTATCCTGGGCTTCCCTGGTGGCGCAGTGGTTGAGAGTCCGCCTGCTCATGCAGGGGGACACGGGTTCGTGCCCCGGTCCGGGAAGATCCCACATGCCACGGAGTGGCTGGGCCCGTGAGCCATGGCCACTGGGCCTGCGCGTCCGGAGCCTGTGCTCTGCAACGGGAGAGGCCACAGCAGTGAGAGGCCTGCGTACCGCAAAAAAAAAAAAAAAAGACATTATCCTTTGTTCTGTTCACAGCAGAAAAATGAGAATTATTGAGACTGAATAGACTTGCTTGCCAATGAAATGTCTGTAGCAGTCAGAAATGCCAGATGAACAACTTTGATTAAAATATCACAAATTTTAGTTACTCAGTGGTAAGTTTATTATCTTCTTCTTTATTAATTTTTCTCTTATTAAACTTACACATGAATGATGTAAATTTTTTAACATCTTTATTGGAGTATAATTGCTTTACAATGGTGTGCTAGTTTCTGCTTTATAACAAAGTGAATCAGCTATATGCATACATATAACCCCATATGATCTCCCTCTGCATCTCCATCCCACCCTCCCTATTCCACCCTTCTAGGTGGTCACAAAGCACCGAGCTGATCTCCTTGTGCTATGTGGCTGCTTCCCACTAGCTATCAGTTTTACATTTGGTAGTGTATATATGTCCATGTCACTCTCTCACTTCATCCCAGCTTATCCTTCCCCCTCCCCGTGTCCTCAAGTCCATTCTCGACGTCTGGGTCTTTATTGCTGTCCTGCCCCTACATTCTTGGGAACCATTTGCTTTCTTTTTTTTTTTTTTTAGATTACATATATATGTGTTAGCATACAGTGTTTGTTTTTCTCTTTCTGACTTACTTCACTCTGTATGACAGACTCTAGGTCCATCCACCTCCCTACAAATAACTTAATTTCGTTTCTTTTATTGGCTGAGTAATATTCCATTGTATACATGTGCCACACCTTCGTTATCTATTCATCTGTTGATGGACACATAGGTTGCTTCCATGTCCTCCCTATTGTAAATAGAGCTGCAATGAACATTGTGGTACATGACTCTTTTTGAATTATGGTTTTCTCAGAGTAGATTACTGGGTCATATGGTAGTTCTATTTTAGTTTTTTAAGGAACCTCCATACTGTTCTCCATAGTAGCTGTATCAATCTACATTCCCACCAACAGTGAAAGAGGGTTCCCTTTTCTCCACACCCTCTCCAGCATTTATTGTTTCTAGATTTTTTGATGATGGCCATTCTGACTGGTGTGAGGCGATACATCATTGTAGTTTTGATTTGCATTTCTCTAATGATTAGTGATGTTGAGCATCCTTTCATGTGTTTGTGGGCAATCTGTATATCTTCTTTGGAGAAATGTCTATTTAGGTCCTCTGCCCATTTTTGGATTTGTTTGTTTCTTTTTTTTGATATTGAGCTGCATGAGCTACTTTTGGAAATTTTGGAGATTTATCCTCTGTCAGTTCCTTCATTTGCAAATATTTTCTCCCATTCTGACGGTTGTCTTTTTGTCTTGTTTAAGGTTTCCTTTGCTGTGCAAAAGCTTTTAAGTTTCATTAGGACCCATTTGTTTATTTTTGTTTTTATTTCCATTTCTCTAGGAGGTGGGTCAAAAAGGATTTTGCTCTGATTTATGTCATAGGGCATTCTGCCTATGTTTTCCTCTAACAGTTTGATAGTGTCTGTCCTTACATTTAGGTCTTTAATCCATTTTGAGTTTATTTTTGTGTATGGTGTTAGGGAGTGTTCTAATTTCATTCTTTTACATGTAGCTGTCCATTTTCCCAGCACCACTTATTGAGGAGGCTCTCTTTTCTCCATTGTATATTCTTGCCTCCTTTATCAAAAATAAGGTGACCAGGGCTTCCCTGGTGGCTCAGTGGTTGAGAGTCTGCCTGCTGATGCAGGGGACACGGGTTCGTGCCCTGGTCCGGGAGGATCCCACATGCCATGGAGCGGCTGGGTCCATGGGCCATGGCCGCTGAGCCTGTGTGTCTGGAGCCTGTGCTCCGCAACAGGAGAGGCCAAAACAGTGAGAAGCCTGAATACCACAAATAAATAAATAAATAAGGTGACCATATGTGTGTGGGTTTATCTCTGTGTTTTCAATTCTGTTTCATTGATGTATATTTCAGTTTTTGTGCCAGTACCATACTGTCTTGATTACTGTAGCTTTGTAGTACAGTCTGAAGTCCAGGAGCCTGATACCTCCAGCTCCGTTTTTCTTTCTAAAGATTGCTTTGGCTATTTGGGGTCTTTTGTGCTTCCATACAAAGTGTGAAATTTTTTGTTCTAGTTCTGTAAAAAATGCCATTTGTAGTTTGATAGGGATCGCATTGAACCTGTAGATTGTTTTGGGTAGTATAGTCATTTTCACAATGTGGATACCTCCCATCCAAGAACATGGTATATCTCTCCATCTGTTGGTATTATCTTTAATTTCTTTCATCAGTGTCTTATAGTTTACTGCATACAGGTCTTTTTTCTCCTTACGTAGGTTTAACCTAGGTATTTTATTCCTTTTGTTGCAATGGTAAATGGGAGTGTTTCCTTAATTTCTCTTTCAGAGTTATCATCATTAGTGTATAGCAATGCAAGAGATTTCTGTGCATTAATTTTCTATCCTTCTACTTTACCAAATTCATTGATTAGCTCTAGTAGTGTTCTGGTAGCATCTTTAGTATTCTCTATGTATAGTATCATGTCACCTGCAAACAGTGACAACTTTGCTTCTTCTTTTCTGATATGGATTCTTTTATTTATTTTTCTTCTCTGATTGCTGTGGCTAAAACTTCCAAAACTATGTAGAATAATAGTGGTGAGAGTGGGCAACCTTGTCTTGTTCCTGATCTTAGTGGAAATACTTTCAGTTTTTCACCATTGAAGACGATGTTGGCTGTGGGTTTGTCATATATGGCCTTTATTATGTTGAGGAAAGTTCCCTCTATGCCTAATTTCTGCAGGACTTTTATTATAAATGGGTGTTGAATTCTGTCGAAAGCTTTCTCTACATCTATTGAGATGGTCATATGGTTTCTCTCCTTCAATTTGTTAATATGGTGTATCACATTGATTGATTTGTGTATATTGAAGAATGCTTGCATTCCTGGAATAAACTCCACTTGATCATGGTGTATGATCCTTTTAATGTGCTGTTGGAATCTGTTTGCTGGTATTTTGTTGAGGAGTTTTGCATCTATATTGATCAGTGATATTGGCCTGTAGTTTTCTTTATTTGTGACATCTTTGTCTGGATTGGTATCAGGGTGATATCAGCCACGTAGAATGAGTTTGGGAGTGTTCCTCTCTCTGCTATATTTTGGAAGACTTTGAGAAGGATAGGTGTTAGCTCTTCTCTAAATGTTTGATAGAATTCACCTTGAATCCATCTGGTCCTGGTCTTTTCTTTGTTGGAAGATTTTTAATCACAGTCTCAATTTCAGTGCTTGTGATTGCTCTGTTCATATTTTCTATTTCTTCCTAGTTCAGTCTCAGAACGTTGTGTTTTTCTAAGAATTTGTCCAATTCTTCCAGATTGTCCATTTTATTGGCATATAGTTGCTTGTAGTAATCTCTCATAATCCTTTGTATTTCTGCAGTGTCAGTTGTTACTTCTCCTTTTTCATTTCTAATTCTATTGATTTGAATCTTCTTTTTTTTTCATGATAAGTCTGGCTAATGGTTTATCAGTTCTGTTTATCTTCTTAAAGAACCAACTTTTAGTTTTACTGATCTTTGGTATCATTTCCTTCATTTCATTTTCATTTATTTCTGATCTGATCTTTATGATTTCTTTCCTTCTGCTAACTTTGGGCTTTTTTTTTCTACTTTTTCTACCTGCTTTAGGTGTAAGGTTAGGTTGTTTCTTTGAGATGTTTCTTGCTTCTGAAGGTAGGATTGTATTGCTATAAACGTCCCTCTTAGAACTGCTTTTGCTGCATCCCATAGATTTTGGATCATCGTTTTTTCATTGTCATTTTTCTTTAGGTATTTTTTGGTTTCCCCTTTGATTTCTTCAGTGATCTCTTGCTTATTTAGTAGTATATTGTTTAGCCTCCATGTGCTTGTATTTTTTTACAGGTTTTTCCCTGTAATTGATATCTAGTCTCATAGCATTGTGGTCGGAAAAAATATTTGATACGATTTCAATATTCTTAAATTTACCAAGGCTTGATTTGTGACCCAAGATATGTCTATCCTGGAGAATGTTCCATGAGCACTTGAGAAGAAAGTGTATTCTGTTGTTTTTGGATGGAATGACCTATAAATATCAATAAACTCCATCTTGTTTAATGTATCATTTAAAGCTTGTGTTTCGTTATTTATTTTCATTTTAGCTGATCTGTCTATTGGTGAAAGTGGGGTGTTAAAATTCCCTAATATAATTGTGTTACTGTCGATTTCCCCTTCTATGGTTGTTAGTATTTGCCTTATGTATTGAGGTGCTCCTATGTTGGGTGCATAAATATTTATAATTGTTCTATCTTCTTCTTGGATCGATCCCTTCATCATTATGTAGTGTCCTTCTTTGTCTCTTGTAATAGTCTTTGTTTTAAAGTCTATTTTGTCTGATATGAGAATTACTACTCCAGCTTTCTTTTGATTTCCATTTGCATGCTATACCCTTTTCCATCCCCTCACTTTCAGTCTGTATGTGTCCCTAGGTCTGAAGTGGGTCTCTTGTAGACAGCCTATATACAGGTCTTGTTTTTGTAGCCATTCATTGAGTCTATTTCTTTTTCTTGGAGCATTTAATCTGTTTACATTTATGGTAATTATCAATATGTAGCTCCTATTACCATTTTCTTAATTGTTTTGGGTTTTTTATTGTAGGTCTTTTCCCTCTCTTCTGTTTCCTGCCTAGAGAAGTTCCTTTAGCATTTGTTGTAAAAGTGGTTTGATGGTGGTGAATTCTCTTAGCTTTTGCTTGCCTGTTAAGATTTTAATTTCTCCATCAAATCTGAATGAGATCCTTGCTGGGTAGAGTAATCTTGGTTGTAGGTTTCTCCCTTTCAGCACTTTAAATATGTCCTGCCACTCCCTTCTGGCTTGCAGAGTTTCTGCTAAAAGATCAGATGTTAACCTTATGGGGATTTCTTTGTATGTTATTTGTTATTTTTCCCTTGCTGCTTTTAATGTTTTTTATTAAATTTTTCATAGTTTGATTAATACGAGTCCTGTTAGAAAATTGAAATTGTATCAAGTATCTTTTCCGACCACAACGCTATAAGACTAGATATAAATGACAGGAAAAGATCTGTAAAAAATACAAACACATGGAGGCTAAACAATACACTACTTAATAACGACATGATCACTAAAGAAATCAAAGAGGAAATTTAAAAATAACTAGAAACGAATGACAATGGAGACATGATGACCCAAGACCTACTGGATGCAGTAAAAGCAGTTCTAAGAGGGAATTTTATAGCAATAAAATCCTACATTAAGAAACAGGAAACATCTCTAATAAACAACCTAAACTTGCACTTAAAGCAATTAGAGAAATAAAAACAAAAAAAACCCCAAAGGTAGCAGAAGGAAAGAAATCATAAAGATCAGATCAGAAATAAATGAAAAAGAAATGAAGGAAATGATAGCAAAGATCAATAAAACTAAAAGCTGGTTCTTTGGAAAGATAAACAAAATTGATAAACTATTAGACAGACTCATCAAGAAAAAAAGGGAGAAGACTCAAATCAATAGAATTAGAAATGAAAAAGGAGAAGTAACAGCTGACACTGCAGAAATACAAAAGATCATGAGAGATTACTACAAGCAACTCTATGCCAATAAAATGGACAACCTGGAAGAAATGGACAAATTCTTAGAAATGCACAACCTGCCAAGACTCAATCAGGAAGAAATAGAAAATATGAACAGACCAATCATAAGCACTGAAATTAAAACTGGGATTAATAATCTTCCAAAAAACAAAAGCCCAGGACCAGATGGCTTACAGGCAAATTCTATCAAACATTTAGAGAAGAGCTAACACCTATCCTTCTCAAACTCTCCCAAAATATAGCAGAGAGAGGAACACTCCCAAACTCATTCTACGAGGCCACCATCACCCTGATACCAAAACCAGACAAGGATGTCATAAAGAAAGAAAACTACAGGCCAATATCACTGATGAACATAGATGCAAAAATCCTCAACAAAATACTAGCAAACAGAATCCAACAGCACATTAAAAGGATCATACACCATGATCAAGTGGGGTTTACTCCAGGAATGCAAGGATTCTTCAATATACACAAATCAATCAGTATGATACATCATACTAACAAATTGAAGGAGAAAAACCATATGATCATCTCAATAGATGCAGAGAAAGCTTTCAACAATATTCAACACATATTTATGATAAAAACCCTGCAGAAAGTAGGCATAGAGGGAACTTTCCTCAACATAATAAAGGCCATATATGACAAACCCACAGCCAACATCGTCTTCAATGGTGAAAAACTGAAAGCATTTCCACTAAGATCAGGAACAAGACAACGTTGCTCACTCTCACCACTCTTATTCAACATAGTTTTGGAAGTTTTAGCCACAGCAATCAGAGAAGAAAAGGAAATAAAAAGAATCCAAATTGGAAAAGAAGAAGTAAAGCTGTCAGTGTTTGCAGGTGACATGATACTATACATAGAGAATCCTAAAGATGCTACCAGAAAACTACAAGAGCTAATCATGGAATTTGGTAAAGTAGCAGAATACAAAATTAATGCACAGAAATCTCTTGCCTCGCTGTACACTAATGATGAAAAATCTGAAAGTGAAATCAAGAAAACACTCCCATTTACCAATGCAACAAAAAGAATAAAATATCTAGGAATAAACCTACCTAAGGAGACAAAAGCCCTGTATGCAGAATATTATAAGACACTGATGAAAGAAATTAAAGATGATACCAACAGATGGAGGGATATACCATGTTCTTGGATGGGAAGAATCCACATTGTGAAAATGACTCTACTATGCAAAGCAATCTACAGATTCTATGCAATCCCTATCAAACTACAAATGGCATTTTTTACAGAACTAGAACAAAAAATTTCACACTTTGTATGGAAGCACAAAAGACCCCAAATAGCCAAAGCAATCTTGAGAACGAAAAACGGAGCTGGAGGAATCAGGCTCCCTGAATTCAGGCTATACTACAAAGCTACAGTAGTCAAGACAGTATGGTACTGGCACAAATACAGAAATATAGATCAATGGAACAGGATAGAAAGCCCAGAGATAATCCCACACACATATGGTCATGTTATCTTAGATAAAGGAGGCAGGAATGTACAGTGGAGAAAGGACAGCCTCTTCAATAAGTGGTGCTGGGAAAACTGGACAGATACATGTAAAAGTATGAGATTAGATCACTCCCTAACACCATACACAAAAATAAGCTCAAAATGGATTAAAGACCTAAATGAAAGGCCAGAAACTATCAAACTCTTAGAGGAAAACAGGTAGAACACTCTATGACATAAATCACAGCAAGATCCTTTTTGACCCACCTCCTAGAGTAATGGAAATAAAAACAAAAATAAAGAAATGGGACCTAATGAAACTTCAAAGCTTTTGCATAGCAAAGGAAACCATAAACAAGACCAAAAGACAACCCTCAGAATGGGAGAAAATATTTGCAAATGATGCAACTGACAAAGGATTAATTTCCAAAATCTAAAAGCAGCTCCTGCAGCTCAATAACAAAAAAACAAACAACCCAATCCAAAAATGGGCAGGAGACCTAAGTAGACATTTCTCCAAAGAAGATATACAGATTGCCAACAAACACATGAAAGAATGCTCAACATCATTAATCATTAGAGAAATGCATATCAAAACTACAATGAGGTATCACCTCACACCAGTCAGAATGGCCATCACCTAAAATTCTAGAAACAATAAATGCTGGAGAGGGTGTGGAGAAAAGGGAACCCTCTTGCATTGCTGGTGGGAATGTGAATTGGTACAGCCACTATGGAGAACAGTATGGAGGTTCCTTAAAAAACTACAAATAGAACTAACATATGACCCAGCAATCCCACTACTGGGTATATAACCTGAGAAAACCATAATTCAAAAAGAGTCATGTACCAAAATAGTCATTGCAGCTCTATTTACAATAGCCAGGAGATGGAAACAACCTAAGTGTCCATCATCGGATGAATGGATAAAGAAGTTGTGGCACATGTATACAATGGAATATTACTCAGCCATAAAAAGAAACGACATTGAGCTGTTTGTAATGAGGTGGATAGACCTAGAGTCTGTCATACAGAGCAAAGTAAGTCAGAAAGAGAAAGACAAATACTGTATGCTAACACATATATATGGAATTTAAGAAAAAAAAATGTCATGAAGACCCTAGGGGTAAGACAGGAATAAAGACACAGACCTACTAGAGAATGGACTTGAAGATATGGGGAGGGGGAAGGGTAAGCTGTGATAAAGCGAGAGAGAGGCATGGACATATATACACTACCAAACGTAAAGTAGATAGCTAGTGGGAAGCAGCCACGTAGCACAGGGAGATCAGCTCGCTGCTTTATGACTGCCTGGAGGGGTGGGATAGGGAGGGTGGGAGGGAGGGAGATGCAAGAGGGAAGAGATATAGGAATATATGTATATGTATAACTGATTCACTTTGTTATAAAGCAGAAATTAACACACCATTGTAAAGCAATTATAGTCTAATAAAGAAGTAAAAAATGTTATCAAATTATATCAAATAGAAATTGGAAAGAAATACTTTAAGAAATGTCTAATATCTCATCTTAGCACAATTATAAAGATTGAGAAGTTATTTTTATACACTATTTTTATTGAATTATCCTCAAAAAGCTCTTCCTTTAGCATTTTATTTCTTCTGATATAAATTACATAATAATGCTCCATTAACGCTCTGGTGTGCAGGAGGTACTACGCATATATTCTTAGAGTATGAAGAGAAGGAGCATGTGTGTGTGCATCTTTGTTTCTAGAAAACCTTACTTTTGACTCAACTTAGTAATCTTCAAGTAAAAGCCCCTTATTTCCAATCCATTTTCCCATGGATGTTTACAATGGCAATCAAAAGCTTAGAAAATCTTCACTCTTCCTACATGAGATATTCTGTGGAAAATGTCTCTAATTGAAATATTTTGGTAAAGACAATCATATTATCATTATCCAAAGAACACTGAGATGAATCTTTTATTAAAGTGAATAGTTCTTTTAGAATGAAAGAGTAGAAATATTTCCCAGGCCACTTCAACCTTGGAGGGAAAGCAGGTGCCTAAGTGCACTCACAGGATGGTCATTCTTCCTCCTACAGTTGTGTCAATGTAATACCCCACCTATTTATGAACACTCTGGGTGTTTTCTGTGCTTTCGATGATTGGATTCAAACATACACATTTTGAACCTAACCATTTTCCTCCTCTCATCTCCCATCCAGACTCCAGATGTTTGTGGTGAGATCTTTCAACTAACTGGCAAAATCCACCTTTGCTTGCTGAAGGTTCAAAAGTGAATACCTGCCAATGCACTGCCTCAACACATGGAAGCCTCCAATGCAACTGAGACACCACTGATAGCTTCTGAAAGGGGAGCCCTTGTCTATCTCCTTTGCTCCAGATGGAAGCTGGTTCACTCAATAATTCAACCTATTATGTCTATTGTATATTTGAATGTTCAATAGCAGTAATCCCTGTCAAAGTCTCCTTCTCCCATTTGAGCTAAATTCTTAACATAAGCTACAAAGCAACACTGCCTTGGGGTCATGAACTCTTGATAATTCACTGAGATCATTATAAAATAGCTTTAAAAAAATTCAAAGTCATCCTCACTTTAAGACTGGGGTCCAAACCCTTGCAAGGGGGGGCATTGCTGAGTGGGAGGACAATTTTCATGAGACACCCCGTGTTGTATTCAAATTACCGTTCCCCTCCAATCCTGTGGTATGGTTCTTTCTATAACCTTTGAGTCTCTAGCAGTTTCCTTTAGATGTGTGCTTTCCCAGGAGACCACAGTATCATTCACAGAAATGGCTACCCAACAAGCCCTTTCCTATAGAAGTCTATATGAGGTCAGTCATGCCTAAGATCTAGAGAAAACACTGCTGAAGCTCAAGGTGGGGTCCCTGATAAACAAGAAATTATCTCCTAATTTATTTGTTTAAACAATATGAGGTATTTACCACCCTAAAGCTATACACGTAGGGGTGTGTGTGTGTGTGTGTGTGTGTGTGTGTGTGTGTGTGATTAGAGTCATTTAAATACTTACTAAATGTTGAGGGACTAGTTTTTAAGATATTACTTAGTTGACTGGATTTTTTATTTCAAATGTTGCATTACAGCTTTATTCTTGCCCTGAACTGGATTATTAAATATAAGAAATAACCTTGAGCTATCAACTGAGAATGTCTCATTGCCCACAAACAAAGGATAAATCAGGACAGTTATAATCATGCTGAGATGTACTCTTTGAATTCTCTGCAATTCTGTGTGACTCCATTGACAGTGACAAATGAAAGTGGTCTTCACACACCAGTGGACTGTGTACCACCCTAACTGGGACACATTTAGTACTAAGTAGGTAAGGAAGTGGAATGTTCTCATGATTCTATATTAGCAAGTTTTTTATTTGTGGGTTTTTTTTTTTTTTTACTCTTAAGCTACAAATGATAACAAAGAAAAAGAAGCACATAACTGAGCACAAGATCTTTGGATTTGAGTGCCAATTGTTCTTTGCTATTTCTTTCTCCTAAAATTGAGTTTCATGCTAATATTAAAGAAAGTTAGACATGGTGGCTCAGAGGGAGTTTCAGGTTATTAGGGAAAATTGTTTCATGCAAAGAAAACTGATACCAAAATGGTATTTATGCAGTATTCTGAAATGATTGTGACATTTGAGAAAAGCAGTTAAACATGACCTTCACCAGGAGTCAAAAGATTATACCATTTTCAAGAGAAGTAAGAGGACATTAATTATATCAAGGTTTCTTTTGGACTGCACTTTCAAATTTTATCTACTGACTAGCATTTCAATTCATGAGATAGTTGGACATTGTATCCTGAAATATTGGTCAGTGTTCAGTCCAGGTACAGAAATTGTTACAGTGATTTCTTCTACAGACACTAAAATGATGGCATCTGGCAATCCAAGGAAATGAAAAGCTATTTAGCTGATGAATAGCAAGACAATAGGTGAACTAGGATGTACAATTCACTTTTCTCCTAAGTGACTCTTGGGATCTATAGTATGAGGCTAAGTTAAAACTGAATGTGTCTCCTAATCAGGTCCCTCCAGCATTTCAGGAGCTAAACATTCAAGAAAAAACTAGAGGCAGGGCGCTCAATGAGGTAGGTAATATTATAACATTCTCATTATTCCTTGCAACAAAAACCTGATTTCTTCAAAATTACTTTGGGAAATAAAGTGATTCCTTATCTTGTGACAACATGAAGTCTAGCACTTTAGTTCCAAAGCTATTAATAACATAACCTTATGAAACTGGTTATGTTATTAATGGTTAGGAAGAGTCATGAAGAGGAGCAATCTAAGAAATGTGCCAACACAGACATATGTTTAGATGAATATGTCTAGCCTATGTCATATTTTAAACCTGAGCTCAGAACATAATGTTCTAGTCAATTACTTCTAGGATTCTCAATCCCAAATAGCTCTTTTCAACTAAGGCCATTTGCTCCTTAACCCCTAGGCATGTTAACATGGTCTAAATAGAAGCTGAGCAGTCTAAGCATGTCTAGGGGTCACCAGAGACCATAATCTCATAGAGAATAAATTTTCTTCCATTTTGATCTCATTCTATTTTCTTGTCTCCTTGCCATGCACGAGAGCTAGATTCTGAGGATGTAAATTTCCTGAGCCAGTTTGGCAAAAAGGCTACCTGAAAGGGTGAAATCACACGACCAGAGTGAGGAGAGTATCTAGAAAGTGGGAGACCCTCAGCATCACTGTAGACTAGACTCCAACCTCTAGGTCTCAACTCTTCAGTTGCAAGTGACAGAAAACCCAACTCAGATTACCTGAGCAAATGAGGAATATAGGCTCGTGTAATACAAAATCAGAATGGCTCAATCCAATAAGCATTGTCAGCAGGAAAAGCATCTGTCTGTATGTTGCCTCCACTTTCCTCTGTGTTACTCCCTTTTCAGAGAGGCTTTCTTCATGTTGGCAAGATACCTGTCAGCAGCTCCATGCTTACAGCCTCCCAGGTCTGGACCCATGGTTGAGAGAATGACTCAACAAGTGACACAAAAGGCCTGGAATTAGCTCTGATTGGAAAAAAACTTACCTTGGCTTTGGTCCTAAACCAAATCTCTATAGAAAAAGAAATGTGATGGGACTTTCCTGGCAGTCCAGTGGTTAAGAATCATTGCAGGGGACGTGGGTTCAATCCCTGGTTGGGAAAATAAGATCCCACAAGCCATGCGGTGCAGCCAAAAAAAAAAAAAGAAGAAGAAATGTGATTCCCCAATCACCCAGTCTTGGATAACCTGCTGTTCCTGGAGCCAGAGTAGCTTCAGTTCTGCCCACAGCACATAGACCAAGAGTGAGTTAGGAGTGGTGTCCCAGGGCAAAGACACATCACCATGACCAGGAAAAGAGCCCATGAATATAGAGAGGCAAAAGCAAGAACTATCCACTAAGTACTATTCTGATGATTTTATCCTGGCCATATATAATCCACAGAGCTTTACATAAATATGTAAATATACATAGGCTTCATTAGTTCCAGGGTGTGGACTGGACACATGTATTTCAGAAAACCTCTGTAGATGATTCTGTAATCAGACAGGTGAATCACTACTATGGCGGTCTCAGTTAATTCATTTTTTAAGTAAGTGTGGTAAAATAATTTAGCAGTTCTCAGACTTTCCAGCTCTGAGCCCCTTAAACAGTGCTAAAAACACCAGAGCCTACCTTCCTACTCACCAACTCATACTTGACTAGCGCCAAACACACCTCCCTCATCGAGGTTGTTTCAATAGGATACCACTCAAGAAAATCTTCTTTTTAAAGCATTCTAAACAGGACTCTGAGCTCTGCCCTACTTAAGAGTAATGTGCTTGTCAAGGTTTCCAGGGTTCCTTAGAACATTTTTTAAGTGTATGGCTAATGGAAAAATTCAGCTTAAGCTAAATATTAAAATATGTTAATATATTAAATTCAGCAAACACTTAGCCTCTCCCTTCCTTGACCTTCTCACTTAGCCACTCTCTCCCACAGTTACACCAAGGATCTTGGCATTGCACGAAGCTCTGCTACCCTTAAACTTACAAAATCATGCACCCCTCTCTGACCAGCCTCCTTTCCTTCTCACTAATTTTTTTGACCATTCTTTACCCTCATGGAGCTTCAAGTTCATTGATAATTCTGTTCTTGCCCTATCCATTGGCTTCTACCTGTCTTTATGTCCTTCCTTAGATTCTGGACCTAACTTAGATTCTAGAGTCAACAAGTTCAGTAACTCTGTGCTCAATACCTCTGTCTTTTCTTTGTACTTGCCAGCCCAAGTCCAGGACTTCCTCCAAGTCTGCACTCAGGCAGCTGAGATTTTTTAGGAAAAAATCCCAACATGCAAGATCTATCATGTCACTCCTCTGCTCAGAACCCGCTGATGACTTCTCAGCTCACTCTGATTAAAATCCAAATTCTATCACTTTTATATGGAATCTAAAAAATAATACAAAAGAATCTATATACAAAACAGAAACAGTTTCACAGACATAGAAAATAAACTTATCATTACCAAAGGGGAAAGGGTGGGGATAAAGTAAGAATATGGGGTTAACAGATACAAACTACTATATGTAAAATAACTAAGCAAAAAGGATTTATTGTATAACACATGGAACTATGTTCAATATCTTGTAATAACCTATAATGGAAAATAATCTGAAAAAATATATATACATAACTGAATAATTTTGCTGTATACCTGAAACTAACACAATATTGTAAATCAACTATACTTCAATAAAAAAATATACAAATTCCTTTCCTTGCTCTAAAACACTCTGTGATTTGGCCCACATTTTCCATTCTGGTCTGTCTCCTCTTCATATCACTCCAGCCCCTATCACCTCATTGCTGATTCTTCTTCCTGCCTCAGGGCATTTGCATTTACTTTTACCAGGTATTTCCTGACATGAAATACTCTTCTTCCAGATCAATAAGTATCACTCCTTCATTTCATTCATGTCTCTGCTTAAATGTCTCCTTCCCTGACTTCCCTATATGGAAGGACTATAACAGATGTCCTTCCATAACTGATTTTTCTGCACAGCGTCTATCACCACCTAACATATTTATGATACACTTATTTATTTAACTTTTGACTGTCTTCCTCTCTAGGAATGTAGGTTGTATAATGAAACTGATTTGGTTTTGTTTGAGGCTATATCCTCAGTACCTAGAACAATGGTAACATTCAATAAATATTTGTTGAATGAATAAGTAAATGAAGCAAGTATATTTGTACTATTATAAATTCATGGTCACTTACTTCATCTAACCTCTCTTCACAGCAGACAATCTTACTTGCAACTTTACTGAGAAATAGATTATCACAGACAAGAAGCTCCTATATGCCCTGTTACAAAACCTTACTCTCTCTTATATATACACATACTTTTCTAATTCCTCTTGTTATAAAAGAAAGGGTGCACTTCCTCCTACCTAAGTCAGTTGCTCTTTTTGTTAGACCCTATTTCCTCCTACCTTCTCAGGAACTCTCCCTATCTGAGTCTTCCAATAGCCTCAAGTCAATCCCATCTTAAAGCACAAAATCAGGACTTCCCTGGTGGTCCAGTGGTTAAGAATCCACCTGCCAATGCAGGTGACACGGGTTCAATCCCTGGTCCGGGAAGATCCCACATGCCATGGAACAAGTAAGCCCGTGTGCCACAACTACAGAGCCTGCGCTCTAGAGGCCACGAGCCTCAACTACTGAGCCCACATGCTGCAACTACTGAAGCCCACATGCTCTAGGGCCTGTGAGCCAAAGCTACTGAGCCTGCGTGCTGCAGCTACTGAAGCCCGTGCACCTAGAGCCCGTGCTCTGCAACAAGAAAGGCCACCAGAATGAGAAGCCCGCACACCGCTACAAAGAATAGCCCCCATTTGCTGCAACTAGAGAAAGTCTGTACATAGCAATGAAGACCCAGCACAGCCAAAAATAAATTAATTAAATACAATTTAAAAAAAATAAAACACAAAATCAAAATACCCCCTTCAGCCACCTATAATCACTCAAACTCTCTCCTCCCCTTCACTGTCAAATTTTAAAAGTAATTTTCTATCCTTGTTGGCTTTCTTACTTCTCACCCACTCCTCAGGCCACTCGAATCTGATTACACACCCATCCCTCACCAGAATGGCTTTTACGAAGGTTACCATTGACCTACTTCCACATTGCTAAAAGACACAGTCATTTTTCTGTTCTCATCCTTAGGTGAATCACCAGCAGAATTTTGCACTATTAAGTCCTTTTTTTTTTTTTTTGGTACGCGGGCCTCTCACTGTTGTGGCCTCTCCTGTTGCGGAGCACAGGCTCTGGACACACAGGCTCAGTGGCCATGGCCCACGGGCCCAGCCGCTCCGCGGCATGTGGGATCTTCCCAGACCGGGGCACAAACCCATGACCCCCTGCATCAGCAGGCGGACTCTCAACCACTGTGCCACCAGGGAAGCCCTTAAGTCCTTCTTTTAAAAGTCCATACTGTGTTCTTGAAACTTCCTTGACATCACACCCTCCTAACTTTCCTCTTACCTGTCAGTTTCCTTTGTGAACTCAGCCTCCTCTGTCTGGCTTTCTTCATATAAGCATTAGCAATCCTCAAGACTCAGCCCTGGCCTCTTCTCTTCTAACTCTACTCTTTCTCCCCTGAAAATCTCACTGCCACCCAAGGCTTTAATTACCACTCACAAATCAATAATGTTCAGAGTTAGACCTCTAGCCCTAACCTCCCTTCTGAGCTCCCAGCTTGACTCTCCAAATTTGTAATGTATTTTCTCCATTTGATCATCTTAAGGACACTTCAAAATCAACCTGTTCAAAACTGAATTCATCTTCTCCCTTCCAATCTAGTCATTCATCCTTTTTCCAGTCTTAGGCAACAGAGCGTCCTGTATCCAATAATGAAAGCCAAAAAATGAGGAGTTAGCACGGACACCACTCTCCTCCTTAATTCTTTCATATAATCTGTCACCAAATTTTTCCAAGTCTACCTCTTGAATATCTAATATGTTCTCTTCTCCTCTACCTTTTCTCTCTAATTCCCTTGCTACCATCTCAGTCTAAGGTGTTATCCATCAACTTTTATTCTACTCGGTCTCCCCATTTTCCTCATGCCCACTCTGATCTATTCTCCACAAGGCAAACAAAGAGATCTTCTCCAAACACAACTCTGATTATTCCACATCTCTGCCTAAAATCCTTTAGTGGTTTCCCAATGCACTTAAAATAAGACGAAAATCTTCAACATGCATTGCAGTGTCTGAAGGAGTGGGTCTCTGCATTCCTCTACAGACTCCCTACACTTCAGACACCTTGGTCTTTAGTGATAGAAAGAGCTATGCCCCTCACTACCCCGTGGCCTTTTGCCATGCTGTTACCTTTTTATCAGAGGGCTTTTCTCACCTACCTTTGCCTAATTCATTCCTATTCTTTCCTTATTCTGCATATCTCAGTTCTCAACTCATATTTTTTAGAGAAAATCATTCTGAGTGCTAGACTGAAAGAGGTTCTCCTACTATGTGTTCTAATAACTCCCTATATTTTCCTTTCTGGCACTTGTCACGGTAAATTATTATAAACGTATGCAATTATATGATCAACACTGGTTTAATAAGAAAGACATTCAGGGCTTCCCTGGTGGCGCAGTGGTTGAGGGTCCGCTTGCCGAAGCAGGGGACACGGCTTTGTGTCCCCGTCTGGGAAGATCCCACATGCCGCGGAGCGGCTGGGCCCGTGAGCCATGGCCGCTGAGCCTGCGTGTCCGGAGCCTGTGCTCCGCAACGGGAGAAGCCACAACAGTGAGAGGCCCGCGCACCGCAAAAAAAAAAGAAAAAGAAAAGACCCTCAGAGAATGAATACACTTATCCTTCACTTAATCATTACTTTGCTAATAGATATCTTGGAGGTTCACGGTTTTCTTGCTATTATTTTCTAGATTTTATACAATGCAGATACATTACTTTTACATTGGGGGGAGGGAAAAATTACTTTTAAAATAAACACTCACTAATTAAGCAGTTGAATGATAGTATTTGTTTTCCAGAAACAAAATTATAGACACTGTCATTATCTAAGACACCATATTTTAAAAACCCAGCTAATGCCTAGGTCCCACCTCTAGAATTTTCTGATGTAATTGGTCTGGAACGAGACTTAGGCATTGATTTTTCTTTTAAACTCCCCAGGTGATTCTCATATGCAATGAAATTTGAAAACCACGGCAGAGAAAGATGCTTATGAAATACTTACCAGTACCATTTTCATAAATTGAGTACTTTGGTAATGAATGTACCATTGCGTATAAATACAGCAGAGACCATGTCAGTTAATAGCCTTGTATAGCACTGGACAGAGCACCATGTAATCATAGGTTCATGGTAATTAATAAGACTAAGTGGGGAATCATTTGAGTGAAATGATTCAAGGAGCATTCCTTGTTCCTCCTGATTTGGAATGTGACTTACATCTGAAAGCGAAGTTGTACAAATGTTCATCCCAAGCAACAGTGTTGGGTCCCTCCAGTTAAGGAGCCAGCAGCTCCATAGCTGGTAAGTCAGGACAATAGACACTTTCATACTACAGTTCCAAGAAGCTGGCTCTGGGCTCAGGATGGCTGGGTTTCAGTCTTGGCTCTAACACTTGCTAGGTTGTGATCTCGGTCAAGCCCTTCAACTTTTCTAATCCTCAGTCTCTATTTTTAATACTGGGGAAAGGATAAATGCATAATAACTGTATTTAATAGTAGCTATCTCAAACTCTTGGTTTGAAGGTTAAGTATTAAAATAATGCATGTAAAGCATTGAGCAGAGTGCTGGCCCATAGTTAACACAGAATACACATCATTTATTAGTACTTTCTCAAGTTAAAGCTCGAAATTCCTACCCAAGGATTAGAAATTGTCCATTTTGTTATTTTAAAGCCTATTTGTAGATCAAAGACAATCAAAACAAATTGCAGAATACATAGAAAGTAATAGTATTATAAACAGAACTAAAGAATAACAGTAAAGCTATAGTCATATTCCTATATCTTTATTCCAATAATGAGAAAAGATTCCAATTGGTGAAATAAATATTTAACAACAAAATAAAGAAAGCAAAACAAAGAGTTAATAGAGATAGTAGCAAAAATTAACAAAGTAGATAATAGAAAATTATAGAACTAAATGAATAAATTCAAGATCTAGTTCTTAAAAAAGACAAAATAGGTAAAACCTTAGGTAATCTAATTTTTAAAAAGGTCAGTGGGAGAAAGCAAACTTATGGAGATTCCTTAAAAAACTAAAAACAGAACTACCATATGATCCAGCAATCCCACTCCTGGGCATATATCCAGAGAAAACCATAATTCGAAAAGATACCTGTACCCCAATGTTCATTGCAGCACTATTTACAATAACCAGGACATGGAAGCAACCTAAATGTCCATCGATGGAGGAATGGATAAAGAAGATGTATTTATATTACTCGTATAAAAAAGAATGAAATAATGCCATTTACAACAACATGGATGGACCTAGAGATTGTCATACTGAGTGAAGTAAGTCAGACAGAGAAAAACAAATATCATATGGTATCGCTTATATGTCGAATCTAAACAATGGTACAAATGGACCTATTTACAAAACAGAAATAGAGTCACAGATGTAGAAAACAAACATGGTTACCAAGGGGGGAAGAGGAGATGGGATAAATTGGGAGATTAGGATTGACATATACACCCTACTATATATAAAATAGATAACTAATAAGAACCTACTGTATAGCACAGGCAACTCTACTCAATACCTGTAATGACCTATATGGGAATAGAATCTAAAAAAGAGTAAATATATGTATATGTATAAATGATTCACTTTGCTATACAGCAGAAACTAATACAACATTGTAAATCAACTATACTCCAATAAAAATTAACTTAAAAAAAAAAGAAAAGGTCAAGGGGAGAAAGCAAATTTAGGGCTTGGAGGGAGACTAACTTTACATTTTTTACCTTTTTTTGTTTATTTTGAATTTGATATGCTTGACATAATTTGAACTGGTAGCATGAGATTTTTATTTTGTAAGTGTTACATTTACCTCTTTACTCTTGTTTTTAATAGTCCATGAATGGTTTGGGACATGCAACAGTGGCTCCTGGAGCTTGTGAGTTCCTAGGATATCACAGATTTCTTTGGCACTTTGGGAACTAGCTACCAAAGCACCCAGTGAATTAACAGCAAAACTTTTGCATCAGGTTAGAGTGAGATTAATAAATTAGGTTTTTGGTGTCTGCTACTGAGAAAAATCTCTCTATAAGCATAAGCACAGCCTCTAGAGAGGCTGATGTACTGAAAGAGACAGGGAGAAATAAAATTGAGAGGTATCTTTACCATGATGGCAAAGCAATGGAAAGGCTGAAGTTCAAATTGCAACAGGCTTAAAATATCAACACTTACATTAAACCACTGAGACTGGGGCCTGGAGAGCAACTTGGCAGAACACATTTTTGAGTTGAGAGTTACTAGATATAGTACATGTTTCTGTAAAGTCAGGAAGTCTTCTCCTTCCCCTTGAAAAACAAAGCGTGATAAACCACACCACAAAAGGGTCCATAACTAGGCAAGAAAAACTAGGGCTGTATTTCGAGTCCTGCTGTGCAGATTTGTACTCTAGCCATTCAGCTTTCAGAACATGATCAGCTGAGCAATAGCTGTCCTACTCAGACTCACCTGCAAGCGAACCAAATTCAGGGACCCTAGGCATCTTCCTCTACCATGTTTGAGAAAGCACAGATCACTGGATTACAGCAGTGCTCTATATTAAATTTTTTTATTTGATTAAAAATTTGTAATTTTTATACTTTATGAGAACCAACTGAACTGACTTATGTTTCAAAGTTTGCGTTACTGATTCTTTGCACTTTTGACAGCCCTATTTACAAGCTTTTTCCTCTGGGAATGGTAGAGCATACATCCCTCCATACTTCTCCCCTCCTTCACCCAATCTCTCATAAACACACACACATTATACCTGAGACTCAGCGATTGTGCTGGTAAATCATCTCTCCAGGGGGTAAACATTCCCACAGCAGCTGATTTCGAGCTATCAGCCAGCTTTAACAACTGGCTTGCAAAATTCCGGAATATTTAAAATCAGCTCTCTTGAGCCAGTTCCATCCCACCACCACGTTGCTGCTGGGACTGCGTCTTCTCTGTATAATGCTCCCTATCCTTTAGCACTTAATCGTCAGGCAGTTTATGAGTTGGAAAAAATAGTACACAATAAAGTTTGGAACATAAAAAGATATAGGTAGCATCACCTTGCTGATCAAATAGATTAATTCCACAGGATAATTTTGTTTGGTGTGGAATTGGGTGAAGATTCAAATGAAAAATCTTCTCATACCCAAGGGGATTTGCTGTTACCTGTGACAAGACAAGGACCAACAAGGAGATATTAGTTGAGCAATGCTAGCTACACTTCATTGACAAGCCACCTTTAATCTGTGAAAACCAAGGTGGTACAAGACTATTCAGAGTCCCTGAAGGTATGCAACAACCATCAAGATCTAAAGAAAGAGTATTAGAAATAGAGTACACAAGCATGCTATAGAATTATTATGTAACACAAGAGAAAGCACATGGGGCAGAGAAACAGCTCAGAGTAGCTTTGGCATAACTGATACTGTGAGCAGTTCAGAAACTGCTGCTGTCTGAGGACATCAGTAGTAAAGACCAGTCCATGGATGTTAAGTGGTAAATGCACGGCAGTTTCTGAAATAAAGCGTCATGGCAGCAGATGAGCCCACTCCAGTTAGAGCCCACTCCAGGGATGTTGTAGTAAATTTGTTTAGGCCTGAAGTCTATATTTATCCTGATTCATCAAGTGAATCTGAGGCTTGCTGGCCACACATGTGGGAAAGAGGGCAGAAAGCAGGCAAAGGGGTCCAAGGCCATGTGCAACATCTCCCTAGAACCATCTGGCTTTATTTGAGCTACATCTACTGAGAACTCCTCAGGCCACAAAATACAGGGAATAATAATTATTCGCTAACTTCCACAGCTGCTAAGATGGCTCCATCTGGCACCTCTATACCTGGAGCTTTAACCCAGGGACCTCTGAATTTCCTGGCATGTTAACAGATGGTGTTAGCTAAGCGATGAAGGGTCTTAAGGCATTTTAGGAAGTTCTGTACTTCAGTGCTTGTTCCTTTGAACCCCTATCAGTGTTCTGTTCCTCTTCTGTTTCTATAAATGTTTATGTCATCGATTTAAAGGACTTGGTTAGAATATTCCCAGAGTCACTTCAGCTTCTTTTTATCTGCTTTCCTGTCCCCTGCACAAGACATGAAAACTAAGGCCCCAATAACATGCTGAGCGAGTTAACATGTAACAATAATCGTGATCTTACCTATGCCAGAGTTATCGGGGGTGGGGACGATAACCAGCCCATATTACTAGAAACGTTAGAATAAGAAATCCTAAATTGAAACTTAGTGGAAATTACACGGTACAGAAATGCTAAGCGGAAGTGGAATTCAGCGAAAAGAGTCTTGGTGACCTTTCCTCAACTTGAAGGAAGCTCACTTGGTTTCCATCTCTGCTCCTCGTTTCCAGTTTGCCCCAGTTCATTTCTCATCCTCCCCACCTCCTGCACCTTCTTGAATTCCTCCCTCGTTTTTAATTTTCTTTTTCATTCTCTCCCAAGTGCAACCTTCTAGCTTCAGCTCAGAATTTCCTTTGGAGCAAGTCATTTCAGAGCCACTTGGATGTAAGGTAACTATGGTTACCGCTCTTCAGGATTGTCCATAAACAGGAGGTAAAATGAAGACTAGATGCCCATCATCTACTTAGGATGTACACACTGAAGAAGCACCATCCAAGGACCCCAGCACTCCTAGGTATCAAAGGAAAAATAACCCCCATCGAAACCATCTCCTAAGGAAAAACCCACCGCCAAAGTTGACATGACACATGATGCTAGAGGTCTGCTGTCCTTAGAATGCAAAATCAGCAAGCATTTTTCTAATCCCAAGATTGGCCCTGGGTAAAATTTTTAAACAAATGCCACTTATATTTTTATTAATTTCTATTTTTTAAAGTAGCATGCATAGACTTTACAAATCAAATAGGAGGAGCAGTATCATTCTGTGGGTAAGAGCACAGACTCAGGAACAGACTGCCTGGTTCATGTTGCGGTTGTGGGTTTCTAACTCTGTGATCATGGACAAGTTACTTAACTGCTCTATGCCTCCATTTCTCATCTATAAAATAGGAATAATAATAGCACATAGGGCTTCCCTGGTGGCGCAGTGGTTGAGAGTCCGCCTGCCGATGCAGGGGACGTGGGTTCGTGCCCCGGTCTGGGAAGATCCCACATGCCGCGGAGCGGCTGGGCCCGTGAGCCATGGCCGCTGAGCCTGCGCGTCCAGAGCCTGTGCTCCGCAACGGGAGAGGCCACAACAGTGAGAGGCCCGTGTAATGCAAAAAAATAAAAATAAAAATAAATAATAATAATAGCACATATTTCACAGAGTTTTGACAGACTTCACATACGTGCTGAATTGTATTCCCCCAAAATACACTTGATTAAGTCTTAATCCCCAGTACCTTGGAATGTGACTATATTTAGAGATAGGGTTTTTAAGAGGTGATGAAGGTAAAATGAGGTCAAATGAGTGGACCCTAATCCAATATGCCTGGTGTCTTTATAAGAAGAGGAGATTAGAACACACACACACACACACACACACACACACACAGAGGGAAAGTCATGTGAAGACACGAGAAGGAGATGGCCATCTACCAGCCAAGGAGAGAGAGACCCTCAGAAGACTCCAATCCTGCCAACACCTTGATCTTGGATTTCTAGCCTTCAGAATTGTGAGAAAATACATTTCTGTTGTTTAAATTACCCAATCTCTGGTATTTATTATAACAAATCAATAAAGAAAACATCTGGTGTATAGTAAATACTCTATAAGGGTATTATTTTTTTTTACATCTTTATTGGAGTATAATTGCTTTACAATGGTGTGTTAGTTTCTGCTTTATAACAAAGAATCAGTTATACATATACATATGTTCCCATATCTCTTCCCTCTTGTGTCTCCCTCCCTCCCACCCTCCCTATACATTAATAAAAACAGCAGCCCTCTGCTCCATCTTTCCCCATCTCATAAGTCCATTTTCTTCAGGCAACATCTCAAAAATTTCACTCCTTATTTTCATATTTTCTTCATATCTCTCTCCTCTCTCCTCACTTCTACTTTCCCCCTGCTCCCTCCTATATTTTACCTTCCCCCCTCCTCCTTTTCCCCTTCCTCTACTCTCTCTCTCTCTCTGTCTCTCCCTCCCTCCCTCCCTTCCTCCCTCTCTCCCTCATCTACGCTTTGGAACATTTTCGCACCCACCTCTTCCATACCTGCAGCAATATGGATGAGGTTCACAAACACAATTTGAAAGAAGCCAGAATACAGAAAAGTAACTAAGATATGATTCTATGTATATAAAATTCAAACACAGTCAAAAGAAAAATACGGTGTTAGCAATCAAGATGACAAACATCCTTGGACTGAAAGGGAGCACAAGAGGTATTTCTGGGGGCTGACAATGTTCCATGTCTGGACCCAGGTGCTGGTTGTGTTTGTGGAACGTCATTGAACTGTTATACTTATCACTGGTCACTTTCTGAATGTATACTTTGTCTTTAAAAAATGCCAAGGCTTCACAATCCAGGATCTTGGTACGCTACTCAAAGCAGGACTTTTCCGTGCAGTTCATTTATTTGTCCTCTTATTCAGTCCATTAGTAAGTCTCTGTTTGTTTATTGAACATCTAATACATGATAGGCACTATGCTAAGCGCTGGGGTTAAAAATTATAAACAGTATTAGATGCTTGCCCTAGAGGAGCTCAGAGTCCAGGAACAGAAGAAATAATACAAAAAATGTATACTAAAATGAACACTCAGTTGCTTGAGCAAATTCATGGAGGCTTGATAGCACTCCCATTTTAGAGCATTGCCCACATCCTATTTCTTTTAAAAAGCCTCCCCTAACACTCCCCACATTGAGTTCTGCAAATGCCTTACTTTTTCCTGGTGGTAAGTCTTATCACCCCAACTAAATCGTAAGCTCTTTATGGGAAGTGACTATATTTTACATTTATCTTCTATGCCCTGCAATACCAGACACCCCAAAATAATAAACTAGCATTTGTGTTTGCAAGATATGTTCACACAAGTTATCTCATTTGATTCTCACAGCAACCCTATGGGGGTAAGTAGGGTGAATATTATTATAATCGGGTTTTAACTTTGCTTTATAATGAAAGAAACTGAAATCCAAGTAGGTTATGGACCTGACCAAGACCACATGAACCAGAATATACAACAGACACTGTGTCTTTGAATTCCAAATCCCAGTTTCTCCACGGTACAGAACTCCTTTTTAAAATTTGTATTGGTTTATCAATTGCACATAGAAAATTCAGTGGCCCTTAACAGAGCAAAGATGAACCTTTAATTCCTTAAGATGTTTAGAGAAGCAAGATTTCCCTATCCTGGGGGCCCATTGGCCCGATAATCCCAGCAGCATTCAGGAACCAAAAGGTGTAAACATACCACTGTCCTATGCTCTCCTTACCCCAGTTGTAGACAGATCATTCCTAATCCTTCTTTGTACTCATTGCTATTTATTTTTTCCAGAAGGCCAATCCTCCCCTAACGATATACTAAAGAAACAGAACCTACTGAATCCTTTAAGGCTTTAAGACTTTGTCTCCAATAATCCTCCCTGTCAGGCTCCCTTTTTTTTTTTTAACATCTTTATTGGAGTATAATTGCTTTACAATGGTGTGTTAGTTTCTGCTTTATAACAAAGTGAATCAGTTATACGTATACACATATCCCCATATCTCTTCCCTCTTGCATCTCCCTCCCTCCCACCCTCCCTATCCCACCCCTCTAGGTGGTCACAAAGCACCGAGCTGATCTCCCTGTGCTATGTGGCTGCTTCCCACTAGCTATCTATTTTACATTTGGTAGCATATATATGTCCATGCCACTCTCTCACTTTGTCCAGGCTTACCCTCTTAAGAACTCCAACAGGGCATCTGAACAAGAAACGTGAAGTTGAAACTTGTTCCTCTACCTGCCTTCCACCACTGATCCCAGTAACAGAGCTTCTGAAATCAGAAGCAGAGCTGACACTACTCAGCTTCAAAGGGATGCCCAGGATTTTCTGTAGGTTTCTGCATGCACCTGACGCCTTAGTCTAGTTCTGCCTGTAAAAGACTTTACAGGAGCTTTCCGTCTGGATTTCATCTACTCGTGTCGTCACGATTTGAGGAGGCTCTGCTCCCTGATACCTGTCCCATGCCTTCCCAGCTTCTGGAGACAAGCTGGTGGATGGTAATGGCAGGAGCAGCCTGTGGGCTACAGTATCAAACTAGCCCCCAGAAGAAACTGAAAAATCTCTAACCTTTAAAGTGCACGTGTAACCGGAATGTCCAGGTCTCACTAGTTTTCAAGTACATACAAGAATATACAAGCATAGTATGAAGTACTGGTATGATGTACCTGGCACAAAATACAGTCTCATTATGTATTTATTGAATAAATAACATTTAATATTATTAGATATTTATTGAATCAATGAGTCATCTGGGTGTGTGTGCACAGGTACATATGTGTTGAGACAGCTTACTTATTTAAGAGTCTCTCTTCCCTATTAGTTCCTTGAAGCTCCTTGAAGGCAGGGGCTATGTTTTTTTTTTTTTTTAATATTTATATATCTTGTGCTTAACAGAGTGGGGCAGATGGTAGGGCTCAATACACATTTGTGAAATTAATGTGTAAACTTGGTTCACATGCACATCATTACTTTAATCTTGCTAGATCCTAATCTTCCCGTTCACGTGTTAGTTTCAGGCTTTTGCAGGGATGTCACACACGTGTCTGTAAAACCATCTAGGCCACCAAGCCCCTTCTTCTTCTGTTCTTCAAGCCCAAGCACTGCTGCTGCTTTTGACGTAAATGTCCCCGCTTCTGCAAAGGTGTGGCTCTTGGGTCCCACTGCCACTTGAAAAAGCATCTAGTGTTTGCTGATGTCTTCCTTTTCACAGCCAGACTCTTCAGGACTCCACAACCGTCATCCTCAACAGCTCCTCAGAAGCACTTCTCTAAGTAAAGCCTTGTCACCTCACTGATCTTTGGGCCCTGTCTCCTCAAATCACCACAACCAAAACTCAGCACTTCATGAAAGATTTGGTATGGCCTTCATCACCACTGTCCCCACCAAGACTCAAATCTGTGTCCCTTAACTCCAGACACAGAAGCCCTTTGAAACTGAGAACAGTTTCCTTCTTCTATGTTGCCTCCTGTGAGAGGAATCTGGCTACAGGGTTTCTTGGACTCCAAAGTGTTAAATAGTTCCAATGTGCGTACAACACATTTTCTCCCTGGGCACATGTACGTCCCAGGGCAGCTGGCTGGAATAAGGTCAAGTAACAACCACACATTCTACCCAGAGCTAATATGCCCCTCTGGACCTGAGTTCCCATCGCCAAGACTCTCTTCTCAATGGCAGACTTCTTTCCCTTTAGGGTGATTCCGCTTTCACCCTGCAAGCAGGCTTTCATTAGCCCTCTAAACTCCCACCATGACTGATCGGTCATCTCTGTTCTTCTCTGAACCCATACTCAAAACCCCCTGCCGAGGAGCTTCTTAGACCCCCTTGGAAATCAGTGCATGCAGATAGACCTTTGGAGTCAGGGATAGAGAAGCGGTATGCTATTCCTCACTGTAGAACAATCCATCCCAGTCTGCACTCCAACTCATCCCAGTCCCATGAGACATGTATGGCCTCATTCTGGAATTTTAACTGAAGCTTCTGCAGAAGTAGGATTCTTTTTTTCTCTAGTCAAGACAGGAAGAGAACATAAAGGAGCACATCTCTCTCGGAAAGGCAATTCCACAACGCTGCTGTGATGTGTCTGACAGCTGTCTGACAACTGGGAGCGTGGTATACCCTCATAAATGAGCTGAGGTGGGTCACTTGACACAGTCCCAGGCTAGCTGGTTCATGTACAATCAAACAAAAAGAAATACTTGCAGCCAGAGTTTCCAGGGTGGAAGAGAGATGCTCTGTCCTGACTTGAACAATCAGGAATCAGACTAATAACTCTCAAAGGGTGAAGCTTGGGGGAATTCGAAGTATCAATAAACAGTCTGCAACTTATTGTCTGGCATGCTGTTTTCTAGTCATCACATATATTATTTGAGGAGTCGGGTGCTGGGGAAAGTGACTAATGTCCTGTCTGTTCTATGTGCTATAATCCAGTGTATGTGGAGGGAAGCTACAAATAATAACTGAAGAAACTGGGTGAGAGACTCATGGAAGAGTGTGCTCATGATGTGATTCACACATATTATCCCATCTACTGATACCACTCTCTTCCACTCCATTGACCTGTCTGTCAGCCTTGTCTCACACAGGATGAGTTTGTGCATCAATCAGTTGTAAACCTAGAGGTAAGCTAGGGACTAGGGTGTCACAAATACTCTGATATGATTCAGGAAGCATTAGGGGAGGAGAAATAATTCTTCTTTAGAAGTACAGTACATTTCTACAAAGATGATATACAAATAGCCAACAAGCATATGAAAAGGTCTTTAGCATCATTAATCATCAGAGAAATGCAAATCAAAAACACAACGAGATATCATTTCATACCCAGTGAGATGGCTACTGAAAAGAAGAAGGAGGAGGGGGGGGGAAGGAGGAGGGGAAGGAGGAGGGGGAGGAGGAGGGGGAGGAGGAGGGGGAGGAGGAGGGGGAGGAGGAGGGGAAGGAGGAGGAGGAGGGGGAGGGGGAGGAGGAGGGGGAGGAGGAGGAGGTGGAGAAGGAGGGGAAGGAGGAGGGGGAGGGGAAGAGGAAGAGGAAGGAGAAGAAGCAGAAAATAGAAAATAAGTGTTGGCAGGGATGTGGAGAAATTGCAGCCCTGTGAACTGTTGATGGGATTGTGAAAAGGTTTAACCACTGTGGAACAGTATGAAGGTTTCTCAAAAAATTAAAAATGGAACTAGTATATGATTCAGTAATCCCACTTCCGGATATATATGCAAAAGAATTGAAAGCAGGGTCTTGAAGCAATATCTGCACACCTATGCTCATAGAAGCACTATTTGCAATAGCTAAGAGATGAAAGCAACCCAAATGTCTATCTATAAGTGAATAAACAAAATGTGGTAAATAGGGCTTCCCTGGTGGCGCAGTGGTTGAGAGTCCGCCTGCTGATGCGGGGGACACAGGTTCGTGCCCCGGTCCGGGAGGATCCCATATGCCGCGGAGCGGCTGGGCCCGTGAGCCATGGCCGCTGAGCCTGCGCGTCCGGAGCCTGTGCTCCGCAGCAAGAGGGGCCACAGCAGTGGGAGGCCCGCGTACCGCAAAAAAAAAAAAAAAAAAAATGTGGTAAATAAATACAGTGGAATATTACTCAAAGGAAGGAAATTCTGTCACATGGCACAACATGGATGAACCTTGAAGACATTATACTAAGTAAAATAAGTCAATCACAAAAAGACAAATATTCTATTACTCTACTTAGGTATGAGGTACCTAAAGTACTCAGATTCACAGAAACAGAAAGTAGAACGGTGGTTGCCAAGGATTTGGGGAAGGGAGAAAAGGGGAGTTGTTTAACTGATAGAGAATTTCAGATTTGCGAGATGAAAATGTGCTGGAGATCTGCTTCACAACAATGTGAATATACTTAACATTACTGAACTGTACCATTAAAAATGGTTAAGATGGTAAATTTTATGTTATGTGTTTTTTTTTTACTATCAGTAGACAAGCAAACAAAGGTACATAGGCATTGAAAGAACAAAAAAGGGTAAGTGGGATGCTCGCTGGACAGGCCATGAGCACCAGAGAGCCCCACAGTAGTACTATAAGCCTGAAAGGAGGGCTGGAAATGCCCCCAAATGATTTGTTGTCTGTGACCCGCTCAAGAAACCTTACTGATTTCATGGTTTTGCCTCAGGCCAGCCTTAAGCCTGGTTTTGCTGCTCTTGGGAGAAGTCAATATTCTGAGCGGGGACGTTCATAGTTTCACAGTTTATTCATCCATTCAAGAAACAATTCCTGAGGCTCAACTACATGCCAGCCACTGCCTAGGCCCTGGGGATGCAAAAAGAAGACAAGGCCCAGATTTTAAAGCACTCTCAGGCCAAAGGCTGAACTACATTTCCAGTTGAGACATGAGACTGGTCTCCTGTGTGATTGATGGACAAAATAAGAGTAGCACTATAATACTAACGTGATGGAAAGCCAGAAGCCTGTTAATTCAGTTCTCCCCTGATACATGGCTCACTCCTCCAATCCCAAGTCAAAATGAACTAGAGTTCCGACATCTATAAATTCAGTAAGCCTAAAAGCTCATAAACAGTACTTTCCCATTGGAATAGAGGTCCATGGAATGTGGTTCTAGAATTGTGTACAGTTACTCACTAAACAGATTTCTGTAAAACCTCTAAAGCAACTGAACCTTCTGAAAGTTGTTGCCATGGAGCTGGATCTTTTATCTCCATTGTGAATGAAAAAAGAACAAAGACTGTCACTCATCATTCAGCTATACAAGGGTTAAATTGCAACCCACTGCAATCGTCCACACCCACCAACAGTGCGTGTGCCCTGAAGGAAATTCAAGATGAAAAACGAGATGAATCATTCTGTGTACAAACTGGCCCCGAGATAGTTAAGACTCATATCTTAGGAAGAATATTAATGGTATTCTATACCCACCCTCACAAGTCACTTTTCCATCAACACTTCAGTACTCATTAAAATAACCAAAACCTGTATTACAACTGGTAGATGAAGAGGATCAGCTCTATGAGGCAAATTTAACAGAAACCATGGGATGAAAAGCAGTGTGGAGTGAACTTTGCTACTGACTAACTAGGAACTCTGCAAATCACTGAAAATGTCTGGATCACACTTGCCTCTTTTTTAAAATTGAGAGTTTTTATCCACTGATCTCTGCCATTCTTAGATTATATGTGAGGTCCTAGAAAAATGATCCATGGGAATCACCTGGTTAAAATAGTGATTTCAAAGTTCTGTCTACTCCTGAAGCAGTGGTCCTCTAAGTGTGGTCCACGGGCTAGCAGCAGTAACATGACGTGGGAGCTTGTTAGAAATACACTCACCCCAGACTTATGAATCAGAGTTGCTGGAGATGAAGGCTAAGGAAGGTGTGTTTCAACAAGCCCTCCAGGTGACTCTCATGCACACCAAAGTCTGAGAAGCATGGCTCTAAAGATTGACGGTAGCATAATTTGATACCTGCTTGGGTTTTGTACCTCATGGGTTGCTGTTTCCAAGATACAACTTATCTTCTCTAAAGCTGACCCCAGATAGAATTGACTAATTCCACCGTTTTATTTACCACCCTATTCCCTGCACATGCATCTGTTAAGAATCACTTTATTTTGAGGAACTTGTTAATGAATACATGAATGGATGGATGGATGGATGGACGGATGGTCAGATTGATGCATACATGCATTTATGGATGACTAAGTGCTTCAAAATCTATAAAACCTTGTTTGAGTAAAAGAAAAGGTTAGCACCAGGCAGCAAGAAACAGTGGATTTGGATTTAGTAATACAAGTCCACTATTCCTGTTCTTGGTCCCAAATAATTTTTTCCTGAGTGAAAAGTATACTGGTGAGAATGCTGATTCTAAGTAAACAACTGAGATCTCCTCTTGAGTCATCCAGTCCCCCTCAGAACAGCCTGGAAGCATCACATTGACGTCCAGTTCTCTCACATGAACAGGCAGATAACAGCACCTGCCCTGCGCCTGTCTCACAGGGACACTGAGCATATTAACTAATAATGACTGTGAATTGCTTTTGAGGTTCTGGGGGATGGCTGCTATGTAGGCATAGGACATATTAATTTAAAAGATCAAACATTTGGCAGTGTTTAAAATAAACCTCGCCAACTTTGCCAAGGTCATACAGGAGCAGAGAGGCTATCTTTCCCTTAAATAGGAATCAAAAATGATCTACATTCTGTGTCTGATTCTTTCCTAACAAAATGTGTGTGTGTGGCTCATAGAACTCTTTCCTTTAAAATGTGAAAGGAAATGTCACACTGAGAACCTGAGTGAAGGAGATAAACAGGTGAAGAGAGTTAAAAATATACTATTAAATTATCAGAATGGAACCTTTTCTAGCATAATGTAGCAGGAGAGAAAAGTAAAGTGTCCTGCTACGTACTTATGACCATTTTCAAAGACAATAACATAAAATTGAACTATATTTAACTATACTTCAGCTTCCCTACCTTTAAACCTGGCAAAATGAAACTCACCTCCCAGAGGTGTTGGGAAGATAACATGGCGTGATATAGAGAGGACTGCTTTGGAGGGGGCTGCTTATCAAACAATACCTCTGGTTTTATGTCTCATTTGTTAACATTTCGCTCTGATAGAAAACTGTCTTCAGCATGATACTAATGGCCCCTTGAATGCACAGAGTATATTACAGTTTATGAAGAGCTCTTACAAACATATTTCTGATTTGTCTAAACTGTAATGCTTTAAAGTGAATGTTAGCATTTCCATTTCATACATAAGAAAAGTAAGTGACAGAAAAGTTTAGTGAATAGCTCAAGGTAATGGTTAATGAGTGGCAAAGCTGAAACTTCCACCCAGAACTTTTGACAGACCTTCAAAGTCAGCTGCTCTTCCTACCACAACATAGTGTAATAGATAATAGGGAGGGAAGGAAAGAGAGAGAGAAAGAGAGAGAGAGAGAGAGAATCTCCTAAAATTTCATAAACCTACATTTACCTAGAACAATACTGCTAGGTTCCAGATTGGGTGATTCTAAATCCAGTCTATTTAGGAGATCATTTCAATTCTCCACTTTGATACTAATTAGAAAAAATTCTAAAAATAATATTATCTTGCTAACCAGGTAATTCTACACAAGGTCTTATAAAAGTTCTCGTGAAATCCTGAAGTCTTAGAGCTAGAAGTGATTTTAATAATCAGCACGTCCAATTCCTTCATTGTACAGATGTGGAAAATGAGGTTAACTGATATCAAATGATTTGCCCAAGGATTTGCCAGTTAAGCAAAGAGCAGGTCTAGAACCAAATCTCTGAGTTTTCAATCCTTCCTTCAATCTACTTCCCCATAGTACCTCTCTCAACTTGTATTCTGGTAGATTGTGAGAGAGGAGAGGTATAGAAGGAAACTTATACAACCGTACGTTACAAATTACCAAAGCATCAGCACCAAGAATATCTAGGTTGGACTGTATTCCTCTCTACTGGGGAGGAATTATCCCTAATCACTCTGTATTCTGCATGGTAAGCCTGGGGCAGGAGCAGGAAAATGATATCATCAGAAGGCCCCTCCCTTTCTCATTTGAATTTTTGACCTCTACGAGGGCTGCCATCCTCCAGTGCTGGGGGGCTCAAGATCCGCATCACATTTAGAGAATGCAGTGCCTTTGGGCAAAATAAAAAAAGGTACCCCTTCCTCAAGACTCTTTCCTGCATCTTCTGGAAAACTGTCGAAATAAATATAAAATCTATGTGCATGATGGGAGCCCTAGAGTTGTGCAATGCATAGTGTGCGCAGTCACACACAGTGATCCTGTGCTCAGGAAAGTTCTTCTTCCTTAAGCTGACCCATGATTCTCTTTAGGTCCATCTCATCAGGAGCTCCGAGTCCTATTAGCGACCCTAACCTAGTCTTAACTTTGCTTAAGAGGTAAATGCCTTTTTCTTTCTGAGAGTGATCTGTAGCCTCTCTTCTCGCTCAATCTTATCTAGTTGGTCATGGCATTAAAATTTCATCAAAAACACACGTAATGCGTGAAAGAAAAAAAAATCATTGTTATCAGGCAATTCTAGGTAGTAAAGAAGCCAAGTAATTCCGTAAGTGTATGTGGCATTCAGAGGTCCAAGCAAGCCAAGCACTCAGTTGATAAGTTAGGCTTAGTCTTGAGGTTTTTCTCCTCTTTGTAGATACCCATCTGCCTAGGGGATCCTGGATGTTTTTGAATACCATCCATAATAGGCAATTTCCATATTTTTATGTCCTGGACCAAACTCTCCCCTAAGCTACAGTCTCCTGTATAGAATTCCCTACTCAAAGTTTCTCTCCATCTGTATAAAAAGCAATTCAAGCTTATTATGTCCAACACTGAATTTCCCCCCTTCAAATCTCCCTCATTCAATTTTTCTTTTCTCAGTAAATAGAAATCCCATCCTTCTAGTGTTTAAGCCAAAAAACTGGAGGTCATCTTTGACCCTTGTATTGACCTTCCACCACACATCCAATTCATCAGCAAATCCTATCAACTCTATTTCAAAATATGTCTAGAATGTGACCACTTCATAACACTTGTGTCCCTAACACCCTGCATAGCCATCCTGTCTCTCCATATTATTACAAGGGTTCCCTAATTTGATCTTTCTCCATCCTTCCTTGCTCTCCACAATTTATTCTTCACATAGCAGCAAGAACAATGCTTTGAAAAACATGTCACATCACGTCACTCCTCTGCTCAACACATAAAATAGCTCTCTATTTAATCAGAACAAATTCCAAGCCCTTAGCCCTGGCCTATAACGGCCTGCATGATCTGGTCCCCAACACCTCTATATCTTGTCTTTATCATTGTCCCTTCACTCCAGGGTATTCCATTCATACTTGCCTCCTTGCTGTTTCTTGAAGACATCAAGCCTGCTCCTTCAACCAGAAGTTTGCAATTCAAATTTCTTCTGCCAGAATTTACTTCCTCCCAATCAAACGTTGCTTTTGCCCCCTCAGTTTTGATGGGATTCCGCTCAAGTGCACTTTTCAGAGAGGCTTCCTTCACACTTACATAAAAAGGCATCACACCTTCATCTCAACCTTCTTTCTAACCTCTTGCCAGGCTATGTTTTCCTTCATAGCATTTACCATCACTAAACATTTTTTGTCTATTTGCTTATTGTCTGTTTGCATCCTGTATACTGGCAATGTCCAATATTTGAGCTACTAGCCACACGGCTATATAAATTTACATAGGCATTAATTAAAATTAAATAAAATTAAAAATCCAGGCCCTCAGTCATATTACCCACATTCTTCCTGCTTAATAAGCCCAACAGGGTATGATTTAGGATGCTCTTCAAGCATCCTAAATTTTGTATGTAATTGGAGTCTCTAGGGTAGTTGAAAAATGAGAAGTGACAAAAAAGAAACAATGGAATAAAATGTTCATATTTAATGTAAGCTATAAACCCCACAAGTTCAGTAAGTTCTATGAACCTCAAGTACAAGAAACATAAAGAAAACTATATCAAGGCACATCATAATCAAATTGCTTAAAAAAAGTGATAAAGTAGAAATCCTAAAAGCAGCCAAAGAAAAAATACACATTATATACATAGGAACAAACATAATGAGAATCACTCCAGATTTGCCGTTAGAAACAATGGAAGCCAGAAGACAGGAGAACAATATCTTTAAGTACTGGAAGAAATTAAAAAAAAAAAACTATCAATACTGAACTCAAAAGTGAAGCAGAAAAGACTTTTATCAGCTATCTGAAAAAATGTATCACTAAAAAGATGAAAGAATTTATGACCAAAAGACCTGTGTTACAAGAAATGTTAAAGGAAGCCATTCAAGAAGAAAGATGATTCCAGATGTAAATCTGATCTGTAAAAGGAATAGAGAGCACTGAAAATGGTAATTCTAGTTTTTTAAAAAAAGATATTTTTCTTATTATATCTCTTTAAAAAATAATTGCCCATTTAAAGCACAAATAATGACAATGTGTTGGGGAGTTTATAACATGTATATAAACAAATGTATGACAATCATAGGAGAACTATTGGAAGTATTCTGTTGCACTGTTCTTATGCTGTATGTAAAATATCACATGAAGGTAAACTATGATAAGTTGACGATATATACTACAAACTAAAACAAGCACTAAGATAGCAAAGCAAAGAGTTATAGCTAATAAGCGAACAGAAAAGGTAAAGTAGAATCGTTTTAAAATTCTCATTTAATCCAAAAGAAAGCAAAAATAGGGAAAACAATGAAGATGGGGCAAATGGAAAACAAATAACAAAATAGTGTATTTAAACTCAACCATATCAATAATTACATTAAATGTAAATGAAACTACAAACCAATATCCTTTATGAACACAGATGCAAAAATTCTTAACAAGATGTTATCAAATCAAATCCAATAAGATATTAAAAAGACAACGTATCCTGACCAAGTGAAACTTATCCTAGGGATGCAAGTTTGTTTCAACAAATGGAAAATATATCAGTGTTACTGAACATATTGTTAATAGACTAAAAAAAAATCAAAGAAGCACATGATCTTTATAGACACCATTTTGGAAAAAGTTTGGAAGTTTCTTAAAAAGTTAAATATACCTACTTTATGACCCAGCTATTTTACTTCTAGGTATGTAGTGGTAGCAAAATGAAATAAGATGTTCATGCAGAGATTTGTCCACAAATGTTCATAGCCCTGTTATTTAGGCAAAAACTGGAAACAAATGTCCATCATCAGATGACTGGGAAATAAATTGTGGTATATGCTTACAATGGAATACAATTCAGCAACAAAAGGGAAATGAAATATTGATACAAGCGAGTGATTGTTACAATATAGATGAATCTCAGAAATATTATCCTGTGTTAAAAAAGTCAGAGAGCAGTGAGTACATACTATGTGATTCCTTTATATAAAATTCTAGGGCTTCTCTGGTGGCGCAGTGGTTGAGAGTCCGCCTGCCGATGCAGGGGACACGGGTTCGTGCCCCGGTCTGGGAAGATCCCACATGCCGCGGAGCAGCTAGGCCCGTGAGCCATGGCCGCTGAGCCTGTGCGTCCGGAGCCTGTGCTCCGCAACGGGAGAGGCCACAACAGTGAGAGGCTCGCGTACCGCAAAAAGAAAAAAAAAATTCTAGAAAGTCCAAAACTAACTAATACTAACAGAGAGTAGATCCATGGTTGTCTAGGGATGTCAAGGTAGCTAAGGGTGGGAGGGAGTGATTATAAAGAGGTGATGAATATGTTTACTATTTGATTTGGATTATGACTTCACAAGCATGTGTATATGTGAGTGTGTGGTTGAAAACTTATCAAAATTTTTGCACAATTTAAATATGCAAAGCTTGTATGCCAATTATACCTCAAAAAGCTGTTACAAAATAAACACAGAGGCCATATGCAGTATTCGGTTGTGCCATGGAGAGTCTGTCAGACAGCTACTTTAAGGCAGAGCAATGGATGGACTATATGATCATTCCAGATGACTTTCAATTTCTTGCCTGGATGATCCGGTTCCCATTGTATTTCGGTGGATAGAGTACGTGATTTCTAGAGCTGACAAAATTTGCTGATGAATGTTGTTGAAACAGACTTACACATAAGTCAAATTAGAGAACAGCTGAGTCTATGAATATATGACAGGACGAGAACCCTCAGCATACTCAACCTGGAGCCCATAGCTTATCCTCCATCATGCAAGAGACAGCCACTGGGTAATAGAAGGACCATGAGGTTCTGAATCAGATCTGGACTGAAATCCCAGTTCTGCTACCTACCAGCTCTATGACTTTAGGTAAGTTAATTAAACTCCATTTTTTATATTCTTAAAGTGAGGATAATAATAATACTCACCTGGTAGGATTTTGATGATTAAATAAGGCAGCAGACATGAAAACTTAGCTCAGGCTTGACACTCAACATGGCATTTCCCTTCCCCCTTCCCCCTTCCCCAACCACCCCAGTAAGCTCCATCTCCTTTCTGTTCTCCAGATAAGCCATGCTCATCTCTATCTCATTTGCTCATGACCACAGTAATTTATGCAGGGCACATGCCCCTGACGTTAACAGAATATAGTATACAGATGACCACATTTATACATAGGCTAAATTAGGGAATGGCTATTCATGTTACCAGACTGGTGCTCACTTCACCAATAAATTGGTTACAAGTTTCCTCAAGATATCCAAAATCCTCAGAGTACTTAAAATGCCACTTAACTGGCAAACTTTCATTTACATGTGAAATTTTTAAGTCTAATGAATATCTAATTTACCAGGAATTTCTCAATTTTTCGACCAGAATAATATTTCCAAAAATCAAAATTTGTCCTCTGATGTGTTGGTGAAATTTTTTACTTTTTACTCATTTTCAGTTGACATTCTGTTCGTATCTACAAATGCTACTGTAAGTGACTGCGCATAGGAAAAGGACAGACAGATAAGAAGGTCTTCCCCACTGGAGACCCCACTGTTTATTGCCAACTAACACACATTTGCTCAAATCTCCAGAATTCGAGTGAGCTTTCCTGCCCCTCTCCTTGTGGTCCCCACGCTAGCTACCCTACCTCAGGCTACTTCAGGCAGACACCTCTCCCCGGATGCCATCTTCCTGCCCCCGCAGATAGTGGTTTCCAGAGACTAATAAACATAAATTCCCTTGTAACTCATTTCTCTTCTTTCTGCTTGAGAGAGTGAAGATATAAAGCAGGCACATTTAAAAAAAAAAAAAAAAAAAGCCTGTTTTCATGCTCCGTGCTTGCACTGTGTGGGCAGGGCTGATAACTGTTAACTTGTTCTGGGAGTGCTGCCCTTGTGATGGCGGAGGTGGAAGCGGCAATCCAAACAACACCTGATTATGTTAGGAGATGATGATGCACGGTAAGAATGGTGGATGAACTTCATAAATTACAGCCTTCTTCCCTGGGAACTAGGACACACTTTGAAAGTGGAAAGGTCAGACTCCGAAGAGGAGACTTTTCCTCTCTTACAGAGGTCCTTCATCTCCCCCTGACTTAACATCTCCATCCTAGAGAAGGCCTGAAGGCACAATCATTGCAGAATTTGAATATTCACTGCTATCTCCAGGCTGGTAACAAACAATTAAGTTTGAATAAAAGAAGTTAACAAAGTTCAGTGGAAATCTACAGGTTGGTTCCTATATTAGTTAGGGTTCCTCAGAGAAACAGAACTAATAGGATTGGGGGGGAAGAAAGAGACAGAGGCAGTGATTGATTATAAGAAATACGTTGATGCAGTTATGGAGGCTGACCAGTCCCAAGATCTGCAGTGTGGGTTGGCAAGCCGGAGACCCAGGAGAGTCAATGGTACGGTTGCAGCCAGAAGGCTAGCAGATTGGAGACCCGGGAAGAGCTGAAGTTTCACTTCAAGTCCGAATGAAGGGAAAAGTCAATATCCCAGTTCAAAGGCAGTCTAGCAGGAGGAATTCTCTCTTACTTGGCAGTAGGTTAGTATTTTTGTTCTGTCCATGCCTTCAACTGATTGGATGAAGACTACCCACATTAGGGCAGGCAACCTACTTTACTCAATCTATCAATTTATATGTTAATCTCATACAGAAACACCCTCAGAGACATACCCAGAATAATAGTTAGTCAAATAACTGGGCAACCCATAGCCCAGTTAAGTTTACACATAAAATTAACCATCACAGTTTCTGACAGCTGAGTGCTCATAAATCTGACTCCTATGAAATATAATAATAAGTGCACCATTAGGAAAGGTTACAGCAACCTTATTCTTTATCATTATGAAGTGCTATCTCAGGAGCTCTTCACTGGAGTTTGAAGAAAAATAGTTGTGTGACACACCACTGATCAGAGGTCATACTCACAGTGGTATCACTTTACTGAGAGGAATATTGGTTAAATGGTAAAAAGGCTCCCAACCATAACATAAATGGGAATGATGGGCTTAGTTCCTTCTTGGAAATATTTGGAATTGAGCAGTTTTGCTATTAGAATATCTTTCTAACTTCCAGAGATCCCAGAAGCCTCCAAAGGCAAGGAATGGAGTAATAGACCCATCTTTCCATTTAATTCTTTTATTCCATGGCTCCTAATTGGTTATATTAAACTTGGACTATACCTCAGCTCAGAGCTATGATTAGTTTCACAGATTGTTCTGTAGTAAAAGTCCTCAGGACTCTCCTATTAATGGTGCCTTATGGGGAATACTGATCTTCATGTGACACTGCTTGCATCCTGACAAATACCAAATTTATGGCTTTTATTTATTTTAATTCTTATTTATTTTTTATTGAATTTTATTTTATTTTTTTTATACAGAAGGTTCTTATTGGTTATCCATTTTATACATACTAGTGTATACATGTCAATCCCAATCTCCCAATTCATCCCACCACCACCACAACCCCCCCAGCCACTTTCCCCCTTTGGTGTCCATAAGTTTCTTCTCTACATCTATGTCTCCATTTCTGCCCTGCAAAACATTTTTCTAGATTCCACATATATGTGTTAATACATGATACTTGTTTTTCTCTTTCTGACTTACTTCACTCTGTATGACAGTCTCTAGGTCCATTCATGTCTCTACAAATGACCCAAATTTGTTCCTTTTTATGGTTGAGTAATATTCCATTGTCTATACCACATCTTTATCCACTCATCTGTCAGTGGGCATTTAGATTGCTTCCATCACCTGGCTATTGTAAATAGTGCTGCAATGACCATTGGGGTGCATGTGTCCTTTTGAATTATGCTTTACTCTGGGTATATGCCCAGTAGTGGGATTGCTGGGTCATATAGTAATTCTATTTTTAGTTTTTTAAGGAACCTCCATACTGTTCACCATAGTGGCTGTATCAATTTACATTCCCACCAACAGTGCAAGAGGGTTCCCTTTTCTCCACAACTCCTCCAGCATTTGTTGTTTATAGATTTTCTGATGATGCCCATTCTAACTGGTGTGAGGTGATACCTCATTGTAGTTTTCATTTGCACTTCTCTGATAATTAGTGATGCTGAGCAGTTTTTCATTTGCTTCTTGGCCATCTGTATATCTTCTTTGGAGAAATGTCTATTTAGATCTTCTGCCCATTTTTTGACTGGGTTTTTTGTTTTTCAAATATTGAACTGCATGAGCTGTTTATATATTTTGGAGATTAATCCTTTGTCCATTGATTCATTTGCAAATATTTTCTTCCATTCACAGGGTTGTATTTTAATCTTGTTTGTAGCTTTCTTTGCTGTGCAAAAGCTTTGAAGTTTCATTAGGTCCCATTTGTTTATTTTTTTTTATTTCCATTACTCTAGGAGGTGGATCAAAAAAGATCTTGCTGTGATTTATGTCAAAGAGTGTTCTTCCTATGTTTTCCTCGAAGAGTTTTATAGTGTCCGGTCTTACATTTAGGTCTTTAATCCATTTTGAGCTTATTTTTGTGTATGGTGTTAGGGAGTGTTCTAATTTCATCCTTTTACATGTAGCTGTCCAGTTTTCCCAGCACCACTTATTGAAGAGACTGTCTTCTCTCCATTGTATATCCTTGCCTCCTTTCTCATAGATTAATTGACCATATGTGCGTGCATTTATCTCTGGGCTTTCTATCTTGTTCCATTGATCTATATATCTGTTTCTGTGAGTACTATACTGTCTTGATTACTGTAGCTTTGCAGTATAGTCTGAAGTCAGGGAGTCTGATCCCTCGAGCTCCATTTTTTCCCCTCAAGACTGCTTTGGCTATTCAGGGTCTTTTGTGTCTCCATACAAAGTTTAAGATTCTTTTGTTCTAGTTCTGATAAAAATGCAACTGGTAATTTGATATGGATTGCTTTGGGTAGTATAGTCATTTTCACAATATTGATTCTTCCAATCCAAGAACATGGTATATCTCTCCATCTGTCTGTGTTGTCTTTGATTCCTTTCATTAGTGGCTAATTGTTTTCTGAGTACAGGTCTTTTACCTCCTTAGGTACTTTTATTCCTCAGTATTTTATTCTTTTCGTTGCAATGGTAAATGGGATTGTTTCCTTAATTTCTCTTTCTGATATTTCATTGTTAGTGTATTGGAATGCAAGAGATTTCTGTGCATTAATTTTGTATCCTGCAACTTTACCAAATTCATTGATTAGCTCTAGCAGTTTTCTGTGACATCTTTAGGATTATCTGTGAATAGTATCATGTCATATGTAAACAGTGACAGTTTTATTTCTTCTTTTCCAATTTGTATTCCTTTTATTTCTTTTTCTTCTCTGATTGCTGTGGCTTGGACTTCCAAAACTATGTTGAATAATAGTGGCTAGAGTGGACATCTGTGTCTTGTTCCTGATCTTAGGAACATTGAGAATGATGTTTACTGTGGGTTTGTCATATATGGCCTTTATTATGTTGAGGTAGGTTCCCTCTATGCCCACTTTCTGGAAAGTTTTTACTATAAATGGGTGTTCAATTTTGTCAAAAGCTTTTTCTGCATCTATTGAGATGATCATATGGTTCTTATTCTTCATTTTGTTAATATAGTGTATCACATTGATTTATTTGCATATATTGAAAAATCCTTGCATCCTGGGATAAATCCCACTTGATCATGGTGTATGATCCTCTTAATGTGTTGTTGGATTCTGTTTGCTACTAGTTTGTTAAGGATTTTTGTGTCTATATTCATCACTGACATTGTTCTCTAATTTTCTTTTTTTGTAGTATCTTTGTCTGGTTTTGGTATCAGGGTGATGGTGGCCTTGTAGAGTGAGTTTTGGAGTGTTCCTTCCTCTGCAATTTTTTGGAAGAGTTTGACAAGGATGGATGTTAGCTCTTGTCTAAATGTTTCATACAATTCACCTGTGAAGCCATCTGGTCCTGGACTTTTGTTTTTGGGAAGATTTTTAACCACAGTTTCAACTTCATTACTTGTGATTGTTCTGTTCATATTTTCTATTTCTTCCTGGTTCAGTCTTAGAAGGTAATACCATTCTAAGAATTTGTCCATTTCTTCCAGGTTGTCCATTTTATTGGCATAGAGTTGCTTCTAGTAGTCTCTTCTGACGTTTTGTATTTCTGCAGTGTCTGTTATAACTTCTCCTTTTTCATTTCTAATTTTATTGATTTGAGTCCTCTCCTTCTTTTTCTTCATGAGTCTGGCTAAAAGTTGATCAATTTTGTTTATCTTCTCAAAGAAGCAGCTTTTAATTTTATTGATCTTTGCTATTGTTTTCTTTGTATCTATTTCATTTATTTCTTCTCTGATCTTTATGATTTCTTTCCTTCAACTAGCTTTGGGTGTTTGTTCTTCTTTCTCTAGTTCCTTTAGGTGTAACGTTAAATTATGTATTTGAGATTTTTCTTGTTTCTTGAGGTAGGATTATAGAATAATCCTATAAACTTCCCTCTTAGAACTGCTTTTGCTGCATCCCATAGGTTTTGGATCATCATGTTTTCATTGTCATTTGTCTCTAGGTATTTTTTGAGATCCTCTTTGATTTCTACAGTGATCTCTTGGTTATTTAGTAATGTATTGTTTACCCTCCAGGTGCTTGTGCTTTTTACGTGTTTTTCCCCCTGTAATTTCTTTCTGATATCATAGTGTTGTGTTCAGAAGAGATGCTTGATATGATTTCAATTTTCTTAAATTTACCAAGGCTTGATTTGTGACCCAAGATGTGATCTATCCTGGAGAATGTTCCATGTGCACTTGAGAAGAAAGTCTAATCTGCTGTTTTGGGATGGAATGCCCTATAAATAGCAATTAAATCTCTCTGGTCTATTGTGTCATTTAAAGCTTGTGTTTCCATATTAATTTTCTGTCTGGATGACTTGTCCATTGGTGTAAATGAGGTGTTAAATTCTCCCACTATTATTGTGTTACTGTGGATTTCCTCTTATAGTTGTTAGCAGTTGCCTTATGTATTGAGGTGCTCCTATGTTGGGTGCATATATATTTATAATCGTTATATCTTCTTCTTGGATTGATCCCTTGACCATTATGTAGTGTCCTTCTTTGTCTCTTGTAACATTCTTTATTATAAAGGTCTGTTTTATCTGATATGAGTATTGCTACTCCAGCTTTCTTTTGATTTCCATTTGCACGGAATATCTTTTTCCATCACCTCACTTTGAGTCTGTATGTGTCCCTAGGTCTGAAGTGGGTCTCTTGTAGACAGCATATATATAGGTCTTGTTTTTGTATCCATTCAGTGAGCCTGTGTCTTTTGTTGGGAGCATTTAATCCATTCACGTTTAAGATAATTATCGATATGTATGTTACTATTACCATTTTCTTAATTGTTATGGGTTTGTTTTTGTAGGTCCTTTTCTTCTCTTGTGTTTCCCACTTAGAGAAGTTCCTGTAGCATTTGTTGTAGAGCTGGTTTGGTGGTGCTGAATTCTGTTAGCTTTTGCTTGTCTGTAAAGCTTTTGATTTCTCTGTCAAATCTGAATGAGATCCATGATGGTTAGAGTAATCTTGGTTGTAGGTTCTTCCCTCTTATCACTTTAAATATATCTTACCACTCCCTTCTGGCTTGTAGAGTTTCTGCTGAGAAATCAGCTGTTAACCTTATGGGATTTCCCTTGTGTGTTATTTGTCATTTTTCCCTTGTTGCTTTCAATAATTCTTCTTTGTGTTTGATTTTTGTCAGTTTGATACTATGTGTCTCAGTGTGTTTCTCTTTGGGTTTATCCTGCAGTGACTCTCTGCATTTCCTGGACTTGGGTGGCTATTTCCTTTCCCATGTTAGGGAAGTTTTCAACTCTAATCTCTTCAGATATTTTCTCAAGTCCTTTCTCTCTCTCTTTTCCTTCTGGGACCCCTATAATGCGAATGTTGTTGTGTTTAATGTTGTCCCAGAGGTCTCTTAGGCTGTATTCATTTCTTTTCATTCTTTTTTCTTTATTCTGTTCCATGGCAGTGAAGTCCACCATTCTGTCTTCCAGGTCACTTACCCGTTCTTCTGCCTCAGTTATTCTGCTATTGATTCCGTCTAGTGTATTTTTCATTTCAGTTATTGTATTGTTCATCTCTGTTTGTTTGTTCTTTAATTTTTCTATGTCTTTGTTAAACATTTCTTTCATCTCGATCTTTGTCTCCATTCTTTTTCCGAGGTCCTGGATCATCTTCACTATCATTATTCTGAATCCTTTTTCTGGAAGATTGCCTATCTCCACTTCACTTAGTTGTTTTTCTGGGGTTTTATCTTGTTCCTTCATCTGGTACAAAGGCTTCTACCTTTTCATTTGGTCAGTCTTTATGTGAATGTGGTTTTTCTTCCACAGGCTGCAGAATTTTAAATCTTCTTGCTTCTGCTGTCTGCCCCCCTATGGCTTTTATTTTGATCCGAAGCCAATCAACCTTCACTATGTAAACAGGACAAATACACTTAATCACTTTGACCATTACCTTTCCTAGGTTGATCTTGGAGAAAATCTAGCCTCTCTGCAATCTTTCCAAAAAATGGGATCCACTTTCAATGACTGAAAAGTGTACATGGATCTCAACTTCCTAAAAGGGAGAGTAGAGGGAGCCACTTGAATTATTTTCTGGCCTCCTCCTGGTGCTGAGAAGGTCTGGATCACTTGGATGATTTTGCCTGAGCATATATCAAGGATGCCAGTATATGAAGGAAAAAGAGAATGCCGCCCAGTGGTGGCAAAAGAGGCATCACCACACAAGCATGCAGCTCCCAAGGCAACCCCATCTACCAAAGACCATGCCATTTAACCCAATCAATCCAGAAAAGAAGGTAGGCAGCAAAGTTGCTTAAAGCCAACTCTGAGAGCTAAACTTAAGCTCGAGGGACATGTAAAGGCCTGGGCTTATTAAAATCGCATAATAAAGTGGTACAATTGATTTATTTAAACATTGCCTCACTGGCAATAACAAATATTCTTATATTAAAAACATTAACCTGAAGAATGGCAATAAATTCCCTTCAGAAGGACAGGTTGTGGCCTCTTTGTTCATCAGTAAATCCATGCCATCCACTGTCTAATGTAATAACACACACCCAGACTTCCACCCACAAACACTTAAATTAATTTTGGAGCATATGAGGAGCTTGTCTTCCAAACAGTCAGTCGATAAGATTCAGCTCTGAGAATCATCAGCATCCAGAAAGAACAGCTCAACCCTTTTGATTCAAGTCCTAGAGATTTTTAGAACAAGACCAAGAGTCATTGCTTAGGTAGAGAGCTGTTTTAAGTTACTTTATACCCACTTTCTCTTTTAACTTACTTAAATGAAAAGTACCCATCCTTTTGTCAATATATAATTTTTTCAATTTAACATAAAAAATAAAGGATTAAGTATCAAGATGCTTTTCAAGGATGTGAAGAAAATGGAACTTTTATACACTGTTGGCGGTAATATAAATTAGTACAGCCATTATGGACAACAGTATGAAGTGTCTTCAAAAAATTAAAAATAGAACTGCTTTATGATCCAGCAATCCTACTTTTGGGTGTATATCTGAAGGAAGTGAAATCAAAGTCTCAAAGAAGATCATTTTTGTTACCTTATTCACAATAGTCAGGATGTGGAAACAAACTAAGAGTCATTGAAGGATGAATGGGTAAAAATATATATACAATGCAAGAGTATTCAGCCACAAATGAATAAAGAAATCTTGCCATTTGCAACAATATGGATGAACTCAGAGGACATTATGCTAAGTGAAATGAGCTGTATCATCTCACTAATATGTAGAATCTAAAAGAGTAAAACTCATAAGAAGAGCAGAATGGTGGCTGCCAGGAGCTGGAGGATTAAGGAAAAGGGGAGATATTGGTCAAAGGGTACAAAGTTTTAGTTGTAAGATGGATGAGTTCTAGGGACTGCCCATGTGGTCCAGTGGATAAGACTCTGTGCTCCCACTGCAGGCGTCCCGGGTTTGATCCCTGCTCTGGGACCTAGATCCCACATGCATGCCACAACTAAAAGATACCGCATGCCGTAACTAAGCGTCAGTGCAGCCAAAATAAATAAAATAAATAATTAATAAATAAATATTAAAATAATAAATAAATAAACCCTTATAAAAAAGATGAATGAGTTCTAGGATCTAATCTACAGCATGGTACTGTACTTAATAATACTAGATTGTACACTTGCCATTGCTAAGAGAGTTCATCATAAGTGTTCTCACCTCACACACAAAAGATGGTAACTATGTGAGGTGATGGGCCTACTAATTCACTTGATTGCGACTATCATGTCACAATGTACATGTATATCAAAACATCATGTTGTATGCCTTAAATATATACAATTTTGTCAATTATACCTTAATAAAGCTGGAGAAAAAAAACAAGATGCTTTTAATACCATTTTGTTATTGGGCATCAGGCAAGAAAAAGTAAAACTCAGAAGTCTGCAGAATAAAGCAGACAGGGAAGGGCTTGAGGCTGCATGTGAGGTGAAGGTGTGCTACAAGAGTGAAGGGAATGAAGAAAGGTCCACTGCAAATAAATGGGTATGTGTGTGTGGAGGGGGCGGGAGGGAGGGGCAGAGCAGGGGTTACAGGAGGAAGAAGGAAGTATAGCTGGAAAAACTGAAAAAGGAAGACAAACACTCTAGGGGGAAAAAAACCCACAGTGGTTGCAAAGTAGAGAAAAAAATGAGACTCAAAACGGTAAAGTGGATGTTATTACTTGAGCACTTCTGCTAATAAGAATTTACTCAAAAAATTTGAGTCTAGAAATCTAGTATTTGCTTGCATCAATCAAAAACTGAAACTGGCCCTGGTTTCTTGTCAGAAATGAATGTAATTTCAAAAATTCTGTCCTTCAGGGACAGTACTATCCTAGCTATGTTGATCCACTAAAAGTAAAATCAATAAAATGAAAATGTCATTAGTGATGAAATCAGTCGAAAACTCCATAGGTTGAAAGCCACTAAATATGTCTGTTTAAGCATTTATGCTATGCTTAAACATGTTTGGAAAAATAAAATCTAAACATGGCTGAGATTTTACATCTAAATCCCTTCAACAGAAACATGTTGCAGAGAAGAGAGACATATTTTCTCAGCTAGAAGAAATTTCCTGCAAATTAAATGTAAACCCCAGGAAGGACATGAGATGCTTTGAGATTTAGTAAAGCAACCTTGAGATGCTCCAGCAATAAGAGGAAGATCATCTCAATAATTATTTCCTAAACCCTTAATCTTCTAAAAGTTTACATGCTTTAATGGGTATGTAATACTTATTTCAGCTTAACTGTCTTAATAAAGAGTTTTTTTGTTTTTTTTTTTAAATTGAGACTGCCATGTTCTACTTATGAATGTGACACTAATGCAGTGTGACATCTGGTAGCCACACACTTAAATTGCAGGTTCCATATTTTGGAAAAATGAGTACATTCATTCTACAAACTGAAGTAACTAGAAGAAGCAAGAGTAAATAGCATATATTACATCCAAAGAGGAGCCTCTGGAGTGTGGAGTTCCAGATTTTGGAGCTTCTTCAAAACCTGGGCAGGATTCCATATATATGTGTTAGCACACTGTATTTGTTCTTCTCTTTCTGACTTACTTCACTCTGTATGACAGACTCTAGGTCCATGCACCTCACTACAAATAACTCAATTTCGTTTCTTTTTATGGCTGAGTAATATTCCATTGTATATATGTGCCACATCTTCTTTATCCATTCATCCGATGATGGACACTTAGGTTGCTTCCATGTCCTGGCTATTGTAAATAGAGCTGCAATGAACATTGTGGTACATGACTCTTTTTGAATTATGGTTTTCTTAGGGTATATGCCCAGTAGTGGGATTGCTGGGTCATATGGTAGTTCTATTTTTAGTTTTCTAAGGAACCTCTGTACTGTTCTCCATAGTGGCTGTAAAATAGGTCATGAAGAACCTAGGGATAAGACGGGAATAAAGACACAGACCTACTAGAGAATGGACTTGAGGATATGGGGAGGGGGAAGGGTAAGCTGTGACAAAGTGAGAGAGTGGCATGGACATATATACACTACCAAACGTGAAATAGATAGCTAGTGGGAAGCAGCCGCATAACACAGGGAGATAAGCTCGGTGCTTTGTGACCACATAGAGGGGTGGGACAGGGAGGGTGGGAGGGAGGGAGATGCAAGAGGGAAGAGATATGAGAACATATGTATATGTATAACTGATTCACTTTGTTATAAAGCAGAAACTAACACACCATTGTAAAGCAATTATACTCCAACAAAGATGTTAAAAAAAAAAAACCCTGGGCAGGAAAGAAGAATACTATTTACCATGAGCTGTCTCAAAGACTCCAACAAAAACTAAAAGCTCAGAAAGCCTCGAGGAACTGGGCTTAAAAAAACCTAGCATTGATCTCAGCTTGATTCAGGATGGCGGAGTAGAAGGACGTGTGCTCAGTCCCTCTTGTGAGAGCACTAGAATCACAACTAACGCCTGAACAATCATTGAGAGGAAGACACTGGAACTCGCCAAAAAAGATACCCCACAGCCAAAGACAAAGGAGAAGCTGCAATTAGATGGTAAGGGGGTGCATTCACAACAAAATCAAATCCCATAACTGCTGGGTGGGTGACTCACAAACTGGAGAACAATTATATCACAGAAGTCCACCCACTGGAGTGAAAGTTCTGAGCCCCACATCAGGCTTCCCAACCTGGGGGTCCAGTAGGGGAGGAGGAATTTCCAGAGAATCAGACTTTGAAGGTGAGCGGGATTTGATTGCAGGACTTCAACAGGACTGGGGGAAACAGAGACTCCACTATTGGAGAGCACACACAAAGTAGTGTGTGCATCAGGACCCAAGGGGAAGGAGCAGGGACCCCATAGGAGATTGAACCAGACCTACCTGCTACTATTCAAGGGTCTCCTGGAGAGGCGGGGGGGCAGCTGTGGCTCACTGCAAGGACAAGGACACTGGCAGCAGAAGTTCTCGAAAGTAATCCTTGGTATGAGCCCTCCCAGAGTTTACCATTAGCCCTACCAAAGAACTTCTGGGCCCCAGTGCTGGGTTGCTTCAGGCCAAACAACCAACAGGGAGGGAACTCAGCCCAACCAATCAGCAGACAAGCAGATTAAAGTTTTATTCAGCTCTGCCCACCAGAGCAACACCCAGCTCTACACACCACCAGCCCCTCCCATGAGGAAGCTTGCACAAGCCTCTTAGATATCCTCATACACCAGAGGGCAGACAGCAGAAGAAAGAAGAATGACAATCCTGCAGCCTGTGGAACGAAAACCACATTCACAGAAAGATAGACAAAATGAAAAGGAAGAGGACTGTGTACCAGATGAAGGAAAAAGATAAAACCCCAGAAAAACAAATAAATGAAGTGGAAATGGGCAACCTTCCAGATAGAAATCAGAATAATGATAGTGAAGAAGATCCAGGACCTAGGAAAAAGAATGGGGGCAAAGATCGAGAAGATGCAAGAAATGTTTAACAAAGACCTAGAAGAATTAAAGAATAAACACCTAGGAGAATTAGAGAAAAACAGAGATGAACAATACAATAACTGAAATGAAAAATACACTAGAAGGAATCAAAAGCCCAGGACAAGATGGCTTCACAGGTGAATTCTATCATACATTTAGAGAAGAGCTAACACCCATCCTTCTCAAACTCTCCAAAAAATTGCAGAGGAAGGAACACCCCCAAAATCATTCTATGAGTCCACCATCACCCTGATACCAAAATCAGAAAAAGATACTACAAAAAATGAAAATTATAGACCAATATCTCTGATGAATATAGATGGAAAATTCTCAACAAAATACTAGCAAACAGAATCCAACAACACATTAAGAGGATCATGTACCATGATCAAGTGGGATTTATCCCAGGGATGCAAGGATTATCCAATATATGCAAATCAATCAACGTGATACACCATATTAACAAATTGAAGAAGAAGAACCATATGATCATCTCAATAGATATAGAAAAAAGCTTTTGACAAATTCAACATCCATTTATGATAAAAACTCTGCAGAAAGTGGGCATAGAGGGAAACAACCTCAATATAATAAAGGCCATATATGACAAACCCACAGCAAACATCATTCTCAATGGTGAAAAACTGAAAGCATTTCCTCTAAGATCAGGAACAAGACAAGGATGTCCACTCTAGCCACTATTATTCAACATAGTTTTGGAAGTCCTAGCCATGGCAATCAGAGTAGAAAAAGAAATAAAAGGAATACAAATTGGAAAAGAGGAAATAAAACTGTCACTGTTTGCAGGTGACATGGCACTATTCATAGACAATCCTAAAGATGCCACCAGAAAACTACTAGAGCAAATCAATGAATTTGGTAAAGTTGCAGGATACAAAATTAATGCAGAAATTTCTTGCATTCCAATACACTAAAAATGAAAAATCAGAAAGAGAAATTAAGGAAACAATCCCATTCTCCACTGCAACAAAATGAATAAAATACCTAGGAATAAACCTACCTAAGGGGGTGAAAGACCTGTACTCAGAAAACGATAAGCCACTGATGAAAGAAATCAAAGACAACACAGACAGATGGAGAGATATACCATGTTCATGGATTGGAAGAATCAATATTGTGAAAATGACTATACTACCAAAAGCAATCTACAGATTCAATGCAATCTATATCAAATTACCAGTGGCATTTTTTACAGAACTAGAGCAAAAAATCTTAAAATCTGTATGGACACACAAAAGACCCTGAGTATCCAAAGCAGTCCTGAGGTGAAAAAATGGAGCTGGAGGAATCAGACTCCCTGACTTCAGACTATACTACAAAGCTACAGTAATCAAGACAATATGGTACTCACAAAAACAGAAATATAGAAAAATGGAACAGGATAGAAAGCCCAGAGATAAACCCACGCACCTATGGTCAACTAATCTATGACAAAGGAGTCAAGGATATACAATGGAGAAGAGACAGTCTCTTCAATAAGTGGTGCTGGGAAAACTGGATAGCTACATGTAAAGAATGAAATTAGAATACTCCCTAACAGCATATTCAAAAATAAACTCAAAATGGATTAAAGACCTAAATGTAAGTCCAGACACTATAAAATTCTTAGAGGAAAACATAGGAAGAACACTCTTTGACATAAATCACAGCAAGATCTTTTTTGACCCACCTCCCTGAGTAATGGAAATAAAACCAAAAATAAACAAATGGGACCTAATGAAACTTAAAATCTTTTGCACACCAAAGGAAACTATAAACAAGACGAAAAGACAACACTTGGAATGGGAGAAAATATTTGCAAATGATTCAACAGACAAAGGATTAATCTCCAAAATATATAAACAGCTCATGCAGCTCAATATTAAATAAAACACGCAACCCAATCAAAAAAATGGGCAGAAGACCTAAATAGACATTTCTCCAAAGAAGACATACAGATGTCCAAGAGGCACATAAAAAGCTGCTCAATATCACTATTTATTAGAGAAATGCAAATCAAAACTACTATTAGCTATCACCTCACACCAGTTAGAATGGGGATCATCTGAAAATCTACAAACAACAAATGCTGGAGAGGGTGTGGAGTAAAAGGAACCCTCTTGCACTGTTGATGAGAATGTAAATTGATACAGCCCCAATGTGAACAGTATGGGGGTTCCTTCAAAAACTAAAAATAGAATTACCATGTGACACAGCTATCCCACTACTGGGCATATACCCAGAGAAAACCATAATTCAAAAAGACACATGCACCCCAGTGTTCATTGCAGCACTATTTACAATAGCCAGGTGATGGAAGCAACCTAAATGCCCATCAGCAGACGAATGGATAAAGATGTGGTGCATATATACAATGGAATATCACTCAACCATAAAAAGGAACAAAATTGAGTCATTTGTAGAGACGTGAATGGACCTAGAGACTGTCATACAGAGTGAAGTAAGTCAGAAAGAGAAAAACAAATATACTATATTAATGCATATATGTGGAATCTAGAAAAATGGTACTGATGAACTGGTTTGTAAGGCAGAAATAGAGTCTTTAAGGCAGAAACAGATGTAGAGAACAAACATATGGACACCAAGGGGGTTAAAGCAGGGAGAGGGAGGCATGGGGGTGGTGGTGGGATGAACTGGGAGTTTGAGATTGACATATATACACTAATATGTATAAAATAGATAAGTGATAAGAACCTGCTGTGTAAAAAGATAAATTAAAATAAATAAATAAATAAAAATTTTTAAAAAAGAGTAAATAGCATATAAAGGTCCTAAAAATAAATATTTGCATAATTGGTTTTATCATAATGAAGGTTTTCTTTTATTTTTAAATTTTTTTCAGCTTTATTAAGGTGTAATTAACATATTAAATGGTAAGCTATTTAAAGTGTACAACTTAACGATTTGATAAACTTATACATTGTGAAATGATTCCTTTCATTGAGTTAATTAACACATCCATCACTTCACATATGCACTTTTTTTTGGTGGGAACATTTAAGCTCTACTCTCTTAGCAAATTTCAGTCATGTAATTCAGTGTTATCAACTATAGTCACCATGTTATACATTAGATCCTCAGACCTATTCAACTTATAACTGAAAGCTTGTACCTTTTTACCAATCTCTCCCCATTTCCCCCACCCCTGGCAACTACTTTTCTACTCTCTGTTTCTATGAGTTGAGTTGTTTTTTTTTTTTTTAAGATTCCACATATAAATGATACTCTGCAGTATTTGTTTTTGTTTTTGTTTTTACCATGCAGTATTTCTATTTCTCTGTCTGGCTTATTTCACTTAGCGTAATGCCCTCCAAGTTGTGAGTCTGTGATCAAATAATCACAAAAAGTACTTTCTTTCTGCTAATGGTTGGATCTCATAACCTTTCAGAAGTTGCTTGCTGAGCCAAGGATTAAATGAGCAACACTTTTATTTATTTATTTATTTATTTCTGTTTCCTGGGGCCCTACTTGGACTCAGTGGGAATCACTGAGGGCCCAGGAATCTGCTTTTTTTTTTTTTTTTGGCCGCACGATGTGGGCTGTGGGATCTTAGCTCCCCAACCAGAGATTGAACCCATGCCCCTTTGCAGTGGAAGTGCGGAGTCTTAACAACTGGACTGCCTGGGGAGTTCCCCCAGAGATGCTTTTAAACACTCAACTTTTTCCTGATTCATATTGGACCACCAAAAAAATAGATATTGTCAGCATTTCTCATAAAATCCATTTTAGTATTATTTTCAAGGCCTATGGCATCAGCTGAGGCCTATATCCTACCTGTTCAAAAGCCATCTGATTCCTAAATTCCCATGATTAGAAACATTCCTCTGATGTAACCTATTGACCACTAAAAGAAAGAAATAAAATTCCAACTATTACACTAAGGACCATTAATGTAATGGCACAGATCTGTTTATCATACTATTAGAATGAGTACTAGACCTAAAACCAAAGATTAGTCTTTCAATTCTTGCTCTACCATATACACTAACTATGGAACTTGAAACAAACCATTTAATTGGGCTTCTGATTCTTCAGCTGTAAAGTAAAAACAACTTCTATAAGAATGCTAGAGGAATTAAGTGAGATGATATATTTTAAAGCATACAGAACAGATTTTCTGATGCCTCTTAGAGACTAAATTAATTGTTTTAAGAACAGAGCATTGAGCAGTTCGATGAAATAGTGTGTCAGATACTACTATTTCTCTAACCAATAGTCATTTTTTCTTTTTCTTAGTAAACAGATTTAGCTCAGGGTAACAATGGGCCAGATTAAAATAATCCTTACTAGCCATGAACAACCTACCCCTGGACATGAGAAAACAGACCCACATTTGATCAAGCCAATACAGCTGGGGGTCTATTATCTCCAGCCAAATGCAATCCTGACTGACGGAGGGAGAGGAAGCAAAGGGGTGCAGCTGAAGCACAAGTTGCTGGCTGGAATATAAAGGGTAGTCAAAGCAGGATGCTAAAGTGGCTAATGTAAAAGGGAAAAGGTGGAGGTTATTACAAAAAAATAAACATCTTGACTGTGTTCACACTTGTCCCAGACCCATCCTGGGAAGGCCTCATGGCTATTGACCATGGTAGGGATTGAACACGGGCTGCACAGCAAGAAGCAGCTCTGAGCTGCCTGCCTTCCTATAGACTAGATTTCCTATTTCTTTGCAGAAAAGTGTTACTGGCTGCCATGTTTCTATTTTATTAGGTGCAAGCTCATTTAATAACTCTTAAGTTATTTTTGAACCATTTATCATGTTTATGTTTCAAAAAGGCTTTTTCATTGCCAAGCAAATGCAGGGTGATAAAAGTGCCTCAATTCATTTCAATCCAAGAGCAATGGCTTCTTTTTTTTTTTTTTTTCAGTGCTAAATTGAAACATGACTGGGTTTGGTGTCTACTTTTAAAGAAATTCAACCAATTTTAACTAAACTTCATGTATAAAGATGCCCTTAAGGAGATGTCCAGTGCTTAATAGAATCAAACCCACAGAAATTTGGTGATTTCTTCCCATCTCTTCTAGTCTCTGGGACAAAAAATGTCTGTCCTACACCACCTGAAGATGTCATTCTCTAAACTCCATGGGCACCCACTAGAGAAACATCACTTTGGGCTATTGCTGTTTAAATCATATCTTAAGATGAAGCAAGGATCAAAACATGGAACTTAAGTGATGCAATTAAGGTGCACACCTCAGGGACAAAACTTAAGGGCATTCAACTAAACTCAGTAATCAAGATAAATAATATTTTATGCAATATTTTAAGAAAAGCAATCCCCCCCAAATCCATGCTGAAAAAAACATAAAGTTTTAGATAAAGACAAAATCTTACCTTGCACTTGTAGGATTCACCTTGCCTTAATCCCAGCCCTTATGTCACATTAGATTGGAGAATCAAGAACACCTACTGAACGCTGGCAGAAGACCTCAGACCTTCCAAAAGGCAAGAAACGCCCCACGTACCTGGGTAGGGCAAAAGAAAAAGGAATAAACAGAGACAAAGAATAGGGACGGGACCTGCACCAGTGGGAGGGAGCTGTGAAGGAGGAAACGTTTCCACACACTAGGAAGCCCCTTCGCGGGCGGAGACTGCGGGTGGCGGAGGAGGGGAGCTTCGGAGCCGCGGAGGAGCGCGCAGCCACAGGGGTGCGGAGGGCAAAGCGGGGAGAGATTCCCGCGCAGAGGATCAGGGCCGACCGGCACTCACCAGCCTGAGAGGCTTGTCTGCTCACCCGCCGGGGTGGGCGGGGCAGGGAGTTGAGGCTCGGGCTTCCGTCGCAGCACCGGGAGAGAACTGGAGTTGGCGGCGTGAACACAGCCTGCAGGGGTTAGTGCGCCACGGTTGGCCGGGAGGAAGTCCAGGGAAAAGTCTGAACCTGCCAAAGAGGCAAGTGAGTTTTTCTTCCCTCTTTGTTTCCTGGTGCTCGAGGAGAGGGGATTAAGAGCGCTGCTTAAAGGAGCTGCAGAGACGGGCGCGAGCCACGGCTAACAGCGCGGACCCCAGAGACGGGCATGAGATGCTAAGGCTGCTGCTGCTGCCGCTATCAAGAAGCCTGTGTGCGAGCACAGGTCACTATCCACACCCCCCTTCCGGAGAGCCTGTGCAGCCCGCCACTGCCAGGGTCCCTAGATCCATCCAGGGACAACTCCCCCGGGAGAACGCACGGCATGCCTCAGGCTGGTGCAAGGTCACGCCACAGGCTCGCCCCGCACTCCGTGTTCCTCCCTGTCCCCGGCCTGAGTGAGCCAGAACTCCCGAATCAGCGGCTCCTTTAAACCCGTCCTGTCTGAGCGAAGAACAGATGCCCTCCGGCGACCTACACGCAGAGGCGGGGCCAAATCCAAAGCTGAGCCCCTGGGAGCTGTGAAAACAAAGAAGAGAAAGGGAAATCTCTCCCAGCAGCCTCAGAAGCAGCAGATTAAAGCTCCACAATCAACTTGATGTACCTGCGTCTGTGGAATACATGAATAGACAACGAATCATCCCAAATTAAGGAGATGGACTTTGAGAGCAAGATTTATGATTTTTTCCCCTTTTCCTCTTTTTGTGAGTGTGTATGTGTATGCTTCTGTGTGATATTTTGTCTGTATAGCTTTGCTTCCACCATTTGTCCTAGGGTTCTATCCGTCCGTTTTTTGGGGGTTTTTTTGTTAATTTTTAATTTCTTTCCTTAATAATTATTTTTTTATTTTAATAACTTTATTATATTTTATCTTACTTTATTTTATTTTACTTTATCTTCTTTCTTTCCTTTTTTCCTTCCTCCCCTCCTTCCTTCCTTCCTCCCTCCCTCCCTTCTTTCTTTCTTTCTACTTCTACTAATTCTTTCTACTTCTACTAATTCTTTCTTTCTACTTATTCTCCCTTTTATTCTGAGCCGTGTGGATGAAAGGCTCTTGGTGCTGCAGCCAGGAGTCAGTGCTGTGCCTCTGAGGTGGGAGAGCCAATTTCAGGACACTGGTCCACAAGAGACCTCCCAGCTCCACATAATATCAAACAACGAAAATCTCCCAGAGATCTCCATCTCAACACCAACACCCAGCTTAACTCAACGACCAGCAAGCTACAGTGCTGGACACCCTAGGCCAAACAACTAGCAAGACAAGAACACAACCCCACCCATTAGCAGAGAGGCTGCCTAAAATAATAATAAGGCCACAGACACCCCAAAACACACCACCGGACGTAGACCTGCCCACCAGAAAGACAAGATCCAGCCTTATCTACCAGAACACAGGCACTAGTCCCCTCCACCAGGAAGCCTACACAACCTACTGAACCAACCTTAGCCACTGGGGACAGACAACAAAAACAATGGGAACTACGAACCTGCAGCCTGCAAAAAGGAGACCCCAAACACAGTAAGATAAGCAAAATGAGAAGACAGAAAAACACACAGCAGATGAAGGAGAAAGATACAAAGCCACCAGACCTAACAAATGAAGAGGAAATAGGCAGTCTACCTGAAAAAGAATTCAGAATAATGATAGTAAAGATGATCCAAAATCTTGGAAATAGAATAGAGAAAATGCAAGAAACATTTAACAAGGACCTAGAAGAACTAAACATGAAACAAGCAACGATGAACAACACAGTAAATGAAATTAAAAATACTCGAGATGGGATCAATAGCAGAATAACTGAGGCAGAAGAACGGACAAGTGACCTGGAAGATAAAATAGTGGAAATAACTACTGCAGAGCAGAATAAAGAAAAAAGAATGAAAAGAACTGAGGACAGTCTCAGAGACCTCTGGGACAACATTAAACGCACCAACATTTGAATTATAGGGGTTCCAGAAGAAGAAGAGAAAAAGAAAGGGACTGAGAAAATATTTGAAGAGATTATAGTTGAAAATTTCCCTAATATGGGAATGAAAATAGTTAATCAAGTTCAGGAAGCACAGAGAGTCCCATACAGGATAATTCCAAGGAGAAATATGCCAAGATACAGATTAATCAAACTGTCAAAAATTACATACACAGAAAACATATTAAAAGCAGTAAGGGAAAAACAACAAATAACACACAAGGGAATATAAATAAGGTTAACAGCTGATCTTTCAGCAGAAACTCTGCAAGCCAGAAGGTACTGGCAGAACATATTTAAAGTGATGAAGGAGAAAAACCTGCAACCAAGATTACTCTACCCAGCAAGGATCTCATTCAGATTTGATGGAGAAATTAAAACCTTTACAGACAAGCAAAAGCTGAGAGAGCTCAGCACAACCAAACCAGCTTTACAACAACTGCTAAAGGAACTTCTCTAGGCAAGAAACATAAGAGAAGGAAAAGACCTACAATAACGAACCCAAAACAATTAAGAAAATGGGAATAGGAACATACATATCGATAATTACCTTAAATGTAAATGGACTAAATGCTCCAACCAAAAGAGACAGATTGCGGCTTCCCTGATGGCACAGTGGTTGAGAGTCTGCCTGCCGATGCAGGGGACATGGGTTGGTGCCCCGGTCCGGGAAGATCCCACATGCCACAGAGCGGCTGGGCCCGTGAACCATGGCCACTGAGCCTGCGCGTCTGGAGCCTGTGCTCCGCAACAGGAGAGGCCACAACAGTGAGAGGCCCGCGTACCGCAAAAAAAAAAAAAAAAAAAAAGACACAGATTGGCTGAATGGATACAGAAACAACACCCATAAATTTTCTGTGTACGACAGACTCACTTCAGACCTAGAGACACATACAGACTGAAAGTAAGGGGATGGAAAAAGATATTTCATGCAAATGGAACCCAAAAGAAAGCTGGAGTAGCAATTCTCATATCAGACAAAATAGACTTTAAAATAAAGACTATTAGAAGAGACAAAGAAGGACACTACATAATGATCAAGGGATCAATCCAAGAAGAAGATATAAGAATTGAAAATATTTATGCACCCAGCATAGGAGCACCTCAGTACATAAGGCAAATACTAACAGCCATAAAAGGGGAAATCGACAGTAACACATTCATATTAGGGGACTTTAACACCCCACTTTCACCAATGGACAGATCATCCAAAATGAAAATAAATAAGGAAACACAAGCTTTAAATGATACATTAAACAAGATGGACTTAATTGATATTTATAGGACATTCCACCCCAAAACAACAGAATACACATTTTTGTCAAGTGCTCATGGAACATTCTCCAGGATACATCATATCTTGTGTCACAAATGAAGCCTTGGTAAATTTAAGAAAATTGAAATTGAAATTTTATCAAGTATCTTATCCGACCACAACGCTATGAGACTAGATATCAATTACAGGAAAAGATCTGTAAAAAATACAAACACATAGAGGCTAAACAATACACTACTTAATAATGAAGTGATCACTGAAGAAATCAAAGAGGAAATAAAAACCTACCTAGAAACAAATGACAGTGGAGACACGACGAGCCAAAATCTATGGGATGCAGCAAAAGCAGTTCTAAGAGGGAAGTTTATAGCAGTACAATCCTACCTTAAGAAATCGGAAACATCTTGAATAAACAACCTAACCTTGCACCTAAAGCAATTAGAGAAAGAAGAACAAAAAAACCCCAAAGTTAGCAGAAGGAAAGAAATCATAAAAATTATATCAGAAATAAATGAAAAAGAAATGAAGGAAACGATAGCAAAGATCAATAAAACTAAAAGCTGGTTCTTTGAGAAGATAAACAAAATTGATAAACCATTAGCCAGACTCATCACGAAAAAAAGGGAGAAGACTCAAATCAATAGAATTAGAAATGAAAAAGGAGAAGTAACAACTGACACTGCAGAAATACAAAAGATCATGAGAGATTACTACAAGCAACTCTATGCCAATAAAATGGACAACCTGGAAGAAATGGACAGATTCTTAAAAATGCACAACCTGCCAAGACTGAATCAGGAAGAAATAGGAAATCTGAACAGACCAATCAGAAGCACTGAAATTGAAACTGTGAGTAAAAATCTTCCAACAGACAAAAGCCCAGGACCAGATGGCTTCACAGGTGAATTCTATCAAACATTTAGAGAAGAGCTAACACCTATCCTTCTCAAACTCTTCCAAAATATAGCAGAGGGAGGAACACTTCCAAACTCATTCTACGAGGCCACCATCACCTTGATACCAAAACCAGACAAAGATGTCACAAAGAAAGAAAACTACAGGCCAATATCACCGATGAACATAGATGCAAAAATCCTCAACAAAATACTAGCAAACAGAATCCAACAGTACATTAAAGGGATCGTACACCATGATCAAGTGGGGTTTATTCCAGGAATGCAAGCATTCTTCAATATACGCAAATCAATCAACGTGATACACCATATTAACAAATTGAAGGAGAAAAACCATATGACCATCTCAATAGATGCAGAGAAAGCTTTCAACACAATTCAACACCCATTTATAATAAAAGCCCTGCAGAAAGTAGGCATAGAGGGAACTTTCCTCAACATAATAAAGGCCATATATGACAAACCCACAGCCAACATCGTCCTCAATGGTGAAAAACTGAAAGTATTTCCACTAAGATCAGGAACAAGACAAGGTTGCCCACTCTCACCACTCTTTTTCAACATAGTTTTGTAAGTTTTAGCCACAGCAATCAGAGAAGAAAAGGAAATAAATGGAATCCAAATTGGAAAAGAAGTATAGCTTTCACTGTTTGCAGATGACATGATACTATACATAGAGAATCCTAAAGATGCTACCAGAAAACTACTAGAGCTAATCAATGAATTTGGTAAAGTTGCAGGATACAAAATTAATGCATAGAAATCTCTGGCATTCCTATACACTAATGATGAAAAATCTGAACATGAGCTTCCCTGGTGGCACAGTGGTTGAGAGTCTGCCTGCCGATGCAGGGGATGCAGGTTCGTGCCTCGGTCCGGGAAGATCCCACATGCCATGGAGTGGCTAGGCCCGTGAGCCATGGCTGCTGAGCCTGTGCGTCTGGAGCCTGTGCTCTGCAAAGGGAGAGGTCACAACAGTGAGAGGCCCGCGCACCGCAAAAAAAAAAAAAAAAAAAAAAAAAAAAAAAAAGGAAAAATCTGAACGTGAAATCAAGAAAACACTCCCATTTACCATTTCAACAAAAAGAATAAAATATCTAGGAATAAACCTACCTAAGGAGACAAAAGACCTGTATGCAGAAAATTATAAGACACTGATGAAAGAAATTAAAGATGATAGAAATAGATGGAGAGATATACCATGTTCTTGCATTGGAAGAATCAACATTGTGAAAATGACTCTACTACCCAAAGCAATCTACAGATTCAATGCAATCCCTATCAAACTACCACTGGCATTTTTCACAGAACTACAACAAAAAATTTCACAATTTGTATGGAAACACAGAAGACCCCGAATAGCCAAAGCAATCTTGAGAAAGAAAAACGGAGCTGGAGGAATCAGGCTCCCTGACTTCAGACTATACTACAAAGCTACAGTAATCAAGACAGTATGGTACTGGCACAGAAACAGAAAGATAAATCAATGGAACAGGATAGAAAGCCCAGAGATAAACCCACCCACATATGGTCACTTTATCTTTGATAAACGAGGCAGGAATGTACAGTGAAGAAAGGACAGCCTCTTCAATAAGTGGTGCTGGGAAAACTGGACAGGTACATGTAAAAGTATGAGATTAGATCACTCCCTAACACCATACACAAAAAGAAGCTCAAAATGGATTAAAGACCTAAATGTAAGGCCAGAAACTATCAAACTCTTAGAGAAAAACATAGGCAGAGCACTCTAGGACATAAATCACAGCAAGATCCTTTTTGACCCACCTCCGAGAGAAATGGAAATAAAAATAAACAAATGGGACCTAATGAAACTTCAAAGCTTTTGCACAGCAAAGGAAACCATAAACAAGATGAAAAGACAACCCTCAGAATGGGAGAAAATATTTGCACATGAAGCAACTGACAAAGGATTAATCTTCAAAATTTATAAGCATCTCATGCAGCTCAATAACAAAAAAGCAAACAACCCAATCCAAAAATGGGCAGAAGACCTAAATAGACATTTCTCCAAAGAAGATATACAGACTGCCAACAAACACATGAAAGAATGCTCAACATCATTAATCATTAGAGAAATGCAACTCAAAACTACAATGCGATATCATCTCACACCAGTCAGAATGACCATCATCAAAAAATCTAGAGAAAATAAATGCTGGAGAGAGTGTGGAGAAAAGGGAACCCTCTTGAACTGTTGGTGGGAATGTAAATTGATACAGCCACTGTGGAGAATAGTATGGAGGTTCCTTAAAAAACTACAAATAGAACTACCATATGACCCAGCAATCCCACTACTGGGCATATACCCTGAGAAAACCATAATTCAAAAAGAGTCATGTACCAAAATGTTCATTACAGTGACCCAGAGATGGATACAACCTAAGTGTCCATCATCGAATGAGTGGATACAGAAGATGTGGCACATATATACAATGGAATATTACTCAGCCATGAAAAGAAACAACATTGAGCTATTTTTAATGAGGTGGATAGACCTAGAGTCAGTCATACAGAGTGAAGTAAGTCAGAAAGAGAAAGACAACTACCATATGCTAACACATATATATGGAATATAAGAAAAAAAAATGTCATGAAGCACCTAGGGATAAGACGGGAATAAAGACACAGACCTACTAGAGAATGGACTTGAGGATATTGGGAGCGGGAATGGTAAGCTGTGACAAAGCGAGAGAGTGGCATGGACATATATACACTAGCAAACGTAAGGTAGATAGCTAGTGGGAAGCAGCCACATAGCACAGGGAGATCAGCTCGGTGCTTTGTGACCACCTAGAGGGGTGGGTTAGGGAGGGTGGGAGGGAGAGAGACGCAAGAGGGAAGAGATGTGGCAACACATGTATATGTATAACTGATTCACTTTGTTATAAAGCAGAAACTAACACACCATTGTAAAGCAATTATACTCCAATAAAGGTGTAAAAGAGAAAAAAAAAATTGGAGAATCTTCTTTGGCTCAGATTTGATCCTGCCCTGATTTTATGGGATGGGACAGTTGCAGAATAAAAGCACACAGAGAGAAAACAAGAGCCATTGGGGGAAAACCTTGGGAAGGACACTGACTGCTCATGGAGGCCCTTAGGCCCCCCATGGATCTTGTTAATTGGCTTCCCCCGAGAACCAGCATCCCCTTCCATGGTTCCATCTCCGGTGCCATGTTGAGGTCTACTTGGTTTCTGAGGGTTCAAGCATAGCCTGGGAGCTTTCCATACTATTGTGCTCTCCCTTGGATGGGACTCCCCTGCCCCAGCTCCACTGAAATTGATGATCAATTGAACCCCATAGATTGATCAGTTGATCTCCATCTATTGACCCCCGTGGATTCCAGGCCTGGATGACATTCAGAGTTCCTGTCTGAACCCAGGCTTTGCTCATGTCCCATCACACCTTATGCTCAAGTCCTCCCGGTTCTAACAAAGTATTTTTTTTTAAATCAAGTCAGTAAGCAAGAGTAAGTTAATATTTTTTCTATTTTTCTGTGTTTGAAAAAACTTAACACTGTTTTTCTTTTTTATTTTCAGAAAAGTAACCCAGTAATATGACTTCCTGTTAATTCGTGTAGCTAGAACTACCCTGGCTGAATTGGTCTTTACTGTGAAGCCCTCATTACTGTAAATAGCACAATAGGTATAAATGGAACTCCATACCCAAGCCTTGTTTTAAATATCATTGCCTTATGTGCTCATGAGTCATGAATTATGCTTTTAGGCAATCCTGCTAGTGACAATACTTGATTCAGGAAGGTGCCTGACATGAGGCATTAACTAGAGAAAATAATTTATTCCTTCAATTCTGTCCCAGCAGAGCTCTGCATTTTGAAAATGAAAACAATTCATGTGGATCATACAGAGCAGCATGCATTGCTACAGAAGCACACGTTTCCCAAAAATCTTGCAGACCACGTTGGAGATGGTCTTCATCACCTCCTGGTAGTCGTTCTGAATGATACAATTTGACTGTCACTAATGCCATTTGATTCAGGCAAAACTCTAATCCTCCCAGCCCAGGAGAGCCAAAAATATTCCTGAAGTTCCTTTTTCTTTGGAGGTGAGACACCATGATTTTTTATGAATTCAAGATGAAATGGATCTTAATTTGTAGTTTTCCTCCAACATCTTTTTATATGGGGCTTCTTAGGGTTAGTCACTGAACCATATGTCATATTTACAGGGACCCTGAGCCCTTGTTTCATAGCAGAAATGGTTCCAGTGTTATAGTTTCCTTTATTTTTTATGATAAAGGCAATATCTATTTACTTCTCTCATATTTCGATCTTCTATTTGCTTCTGAAAAACTGGACCAAATAGAGATGGAGAGGTTCATCTAATTTAGCTCATCCCTTCTTACTTTCCTTATTCTGTACTTTTATTGTTTTCTACTAGAGCACCTCAAAGAGAGGCTGGCTTTGTGTGTACTGTAGACATCTGATGGAGGTCAGCTCTGCATATATGGCACTATCTCAGAGGGAGATCAGCTCCATACATACTGTGTACCTCAGAGGGAGAGTGGCTCTGTATGTCCTGTAATGGTTATACAGAGCACAGGAGGAAGGGGAAGCAGGCCTTGAAGCTCACTGAGGGATGTGCACTTTGCTTATCCACCAAGCGCTCTGGGAACCTGATTGTTCTCAGTAATAGTGTTCCAAGGACTGGAGGTAATGAGATCAATCTTTTTTTCCTAGTGAAGTATAGTTGATTTACAAGGTTGTGTTAATTTCTGCTGTACAGCAAAGTGATTCAGTTACACATTTATATATTCTTTTTTCATATTTTTCCATTATGTTTTATCACAGGATATTAAATAGAGCTCCCTGTGCTATACAGTAGGACCTCATTGTTTATCCATCCTATATATAATAGTTTGCATCTGCTAACCCAGAACTCCCACTCCATCCCTCCCCCACCCCCGTGAGATCAATCTTGAGTATTGGTTGTTTGTTGTGAGGGTAAAGACTGAACTGAAGGAAATTTGATTGGCTGAGGTCAAGGGTATAAAGGAAAGAAAATAGTCTTTTGTTTTGCATGGGGCCTTTTTTTAATATTTGGTTTTGCCCCAGGTATACAAGCCACTCAGAAACCTGCCTCATGTTCCATCCCTCCTTCTGCCCCTGTGCCCTGTTTTCCTCTTCATTTCTTCATCTCTCTCCATCTTTCTTTCTTCTCCCAGTTAAAATAGACAGTAGGGGAAAAAAGGCCAGTCTTCTCAGGATCTGAGTGAGAAGTGGTTGGTTGTGGGGGGATAAGGATGGAGTGGGGTAGAAGCAATCCTATGGTTTTAGCGGCTGAATCAGGTTCTGGGTCTGTTCCACAGGATGCCTGTTCTCTGTAACGTTTTCAGCAGGAAGCCTGAATACAGAACCTGAGAGAGCCTCCTGCTTCAGAAAGCAGACCTGACCTCTGATTGTCTGGAGCTCCAGGCTCACGAGTGTGCTCATGGCTGATACACAGACAGTCATTCAGGGTTTAGCTAAGGTAAACGCCTGCGTTCGACTGCAGTCAGCCTGGAGGAGACTGATCGCCTCGGTTGGCAGGAAACTGTCCTCACAGGCGGTGTCTGCTCTCACCCTGACCCAACTCTGAGATCAAATGTTCCCCTGGAGCCAGCTTCTCATTCTATTCTCTCATTCAGCCCAAGGATCCCCACCGATATCAAAGTGTATTCCCACAGGGCACAATGAAAAAGGCCAGGCTGGCCCCTCTAATTGAGCTAGCAGGACCACAGGAGTGTGGAAGTTAAGACTCCTTTGAAATGTGCTTGTAACCTGTAGCGAGCAGGGGAGGCGACACACAGTCATCTGGGCCTTGCCTTTGCCAGTTTCATTCCAGAATTTCTGCTCCAAAGAAAAGATGTATAAATAAATTCATTCATTTCATCAGATTTAAAATAAGTAAGGACACAGAACATATTTTTAATTTGATATATCACACATTTGTAGGCATTTTCTTGTTTTCTCTACCATGTAATGAAAGCAGCTTATCAATCTATTCATTACACGATTGTCCTCTTGATTAGATACAGCCTGATACTAATCAGGTCAAAGACTTCATTGCCAGAAGGACCAGTTAGTTTTATCTCATTTCAAGGCTTCATTACTCGTGAATCCCAGACAGCTTGGACATATCTGCCATTGTACCATGAGAGACAAGAAGATGAAGGGTTTTGCATTTCCTTTCATGGGATCTACACCATCACCTTCACATCCAAGGGACATTGATCTGTTGTTGTTGTTGTCATCATATCACAGCATCACATGATGCTCTAAAATGGCCAAGGAAAGCATCAGCCAGAAGTGGAAAGAATGAAAGATCCAGACTGTTCTTTCTGCCAACTCCTAGGTGTGTGACTTTGGATAAGTCACTCTCCTTCGGCTTTTTCATCCCTAAACTAGGATGATAAAACTAATCCCTGTACTACCTTCTACACAAGACTGTTTTGAAGTTCACAATAGATCAAACATACAAAAGTGCTTAAATACTATAAGGTCTTTAAAAATTACTCAGTGGTTATTTTCAGTCACCATTTTGAGCTGTAATCCCCCATGAATCATGGGTAGAAGTTAACCAGGCACAGTCTGAGACAGTACACAATAACTCAAGTTTACTACTAGGACAATGCACTCATTGACTTGGAGTGGGGAGAACGTGGTCGGTCTCTCATATTACGTACTCAGACTGGATTCAAAGAGCCCACTCCTTCCCAAAGCAGGTGAGCCAGATATGGAAAAAGAAAAGGGCACTCATCAGTGAAGTCAGAGTAGGAAAAGAATTGATGTTATGAGAAGCCATTATTACCAGCAGAGGCTTGAAGCTAAAATTAAGGGGCACCCACAGAATTTGTGGAACAGAGATGTAAAGTAAATACTGACTTGGGACAGATAGGACCGGGGTGAGACATTTCTGAGTGGAAAGATCTTTTCTCCATCAGCACATTTTTGTCACAGCACTCCCAAGTTTCTTTGAATTTTTAGAGGGAGCAAAGTTGTTATCACTAACTCATTTCTTGTATCGCTATAGATACTTATCCCTCCGGATTGATAGAGGTTTTACAAAAAAGAAGTGTGATGCCTGGGACCCTGGGGCTCTGAATAGCCTATGCTAAGCTCCCCAAATTGATGATAGATGAGACACTGCCTGAGCCTCCAGTCTGTGGGATAGAGAGCAAGCTAAAACAGTGTGTTCAACAGACAGCATGGCTCATGTTCAGGAGGGAAATTTGGGAAGCAGAGGTAAGTGAAGAACCCTGAGGACTTCTGACTTCAGCTTAGAATGGTTTTTTTTTGTGGGTGTTTGGTCCATGGTGCTAATTCAGTGGGTCCGGAGGACTCAACCTGCCATACTTCGTTACGTATCTACTTACAACTTTACAAATAATAAATTTCAAATCTTTTATTAAGATGTTTGGGAAAAAAAACCCATTAATCTGCTTCTCTCTGGGTGATTTCAAAGCACTTATCTCCATGCTATCCAAGAAGGCCGATGAAGATAAATATAATAACAAGGGAGGAGAAATATCCTTGGTTCTCTGCAGAGAAGCCAGGTGAATCTGAACAAGCCCATGGGTTGAGTACCCTTCTGCCTGCCAAACACAATACTGAGACATGGTGAGGCAAGCTTTTCAGGATACTAAGGTTTTCTTTCCCTGGCTTTGGTTGTCTAAATGCAATTCCTCCACTCTACTGAAAACATTTGCTCAACTGAATTATTTCAATCTGTTGTTCATCAGACTGTCTGTATTTTTCACAAGTTGGGGGATTTATCTTCCCCACAGCTTGACAATTGGAGGTAACTAGTCAGGTGCGAACATTTTGTATATAGGCTAGAGACCTATTTTTCTTGTCTCCTCTCTGAGCCCAACTCCAGCCATGTTAGGAACAGACAATATTAAATTTTATTGGAGAAATTATTATCTCATGAATATTTCAGTATGTCTAATGAAATCAAGACTGTACTGTCTGTACTCTTCAATTCTCACCACACAACTCACTTAACTTATCTGACATCACAAAATATGGTGTTTCACATAAATGAATTTTCTAGGTAACCATAACTTATCTGATAGAGCCAGTGAACATGTTTTATTTGAACTATTTTATTTGAAGATATTTCCAAAATACATTGAATGTTTCTTTGCCTCTCGAACAGAGGTTACCTATCATGATTTTGTCTCTTTATTTTGCCTGACAATTCAGGGTCAACACCATGAACGTCCGATTACCCTGCAGGGCTATAATACAAAAATGCTTTCCAATAGGAGTGGAGAGAGCCACTTGCTCATACAAATGGTCTTAGGCTACTGCAGTGTTTGTTTATTTGTAGTTCTTGGATCTGCCTTTTCTCATTTCTCTGCATCCCCCATCACAATACGATTATTTTTATGACTTTTGCTCATTCTAATGGGTGTGCCCTTTCTGATATATTGTTTCTAATATATTATGAACTGGGAAACTACACTCCTAGGCTTGTTAAAGTTGTGTATCCTGCAAGAATATACAGGCACAGGTCTTCCCTGGTGGCGCAGTGGTTGAGAGTCCGCCTGCCGATGCAGGGGACACGGGTTCGTGCCCCGGTCCGGGAAGATCCCACATGCCGCGGAGCGGCTGGGCCCGTGAGCCATGGCCGCTGAGCCTGCGCGTCCGGAGCCTGTGCTCCGCAACGGGAGAGGCCACAACAGTGAGAGGCCCGCGTACAGCAAAAAAAAAAGAATATACAAGCACAAAATGAAGGTCAGAGGGACTATATAAAAAAGTACTTGAACTTAATACATGAATATAGAGAAATCCATCTGGTTGCTTGTAGGCTTTTTAAACTATTACTTTCTGGCAGTTAAATTTCAGATAGAATAAGTGACCAATAGAAAAAGGAAGCATTCCAACTTTTAGACATGTGAGATGGCTTTGAGTCATATTTGTTCATGGCATATTTCTTATAAAAACATATCGATAGTTCACCAGCCAGATTGTCATTTTGAGTGTGAAGCAGATGTTGAAAAAGATTTCTGTATTAGAAAAGGTCACTTAAACACTATTAACTAGTCAATATACAGTCTCTGATAATTTGATCATTGACAATGTTTGACCATTTTATTTATTAGGAGCCAGTTTAGCTCCAACACAAAGGGCCTTGATTAGGAAGGCTTGTTAATGTCATGCCTTGCAGTTCCCAGAATGTTGAAAGGCGAAAGTGGCTTTGATCTTGCCAAGCCTTGTTGTTTTTCACGATCTGGATGGAATGGCCGTGGATGACCATATGCTCTGCGGGGGCGGCAGGGGGAGAGGAATGGGAGATTTGAGTGTCTGAGTAGAGTTGCTATCACCAGGGTTACCCAGAAAGATGGAAATTTGCCCTGAAATAAGTCAGAAGCAGCTAATTTCAAAGCCATTAGAGTGAGGGCTTCTGACTCTCAAACAGATGTCTCTAAAAACAGATCTTGCCTTTTCTCCCAAACATCTGATACTGCAGGAAGCTGGAAATTGGGGCAGCCAAGTATAGTCAAAGGACTCTCACAGAGAACCCAACAGAAAAGGAAGAAACGTCCTTGACCTAGCTCCCCCACTTCTCTTCCTAAATAGTTAAGGAGCTCAGGCCCCAGAAAGGAAATAAGTTAAATCTACTCTACCTCTAGTACCTGGAAAGCCTTCTAGTGAGAATGTTTATAGTTTAGTCTGTTCTGTTTGTATTTTTAAATAGAGCCTAACATTTTTTCTTAAATAATTTTTTAAAAACCATCTTCTCAGCTTATGATAAGTTCACAAACTTCAAAAGTTTGAATATCTGAACCACACCCAGCTCTCTTTTAGCTACTATATGGCCATCAATTCCACTCAGTCTATTTTGTTATCTGACCCTGAGCTTCGATCCTCTCATATTTCTATAAATCAGAAACAAACTGGAGCTCTAAAGAGGGCTGGGACAGATCAGAGCCACCCAGCTTCTTTTTAAAACATGGCCTCAGAAACCATAACATATTTCTTTTGACTATATATGTGATCCTTACCTCAGACCTAAACAGAGATTCAGCCTTTAAAATATGTTAATGTACAGCGAGGAAGAGCTCTTTTGTGGGGTGTGATAGCCATGTATCTATCTAGTCAATCAACAAACATTCAGTGAGCACCGAATGCTACTCAGACTGTGCCAGGATTTGAGACCATAATGAGGAGAAGAAAAACCCAGACTGGGTGTTTACAGAGCTTGAAGTCCAGTGGGGCAGACAAGCATCAACAAAAACTTACACAAATTAATAATTTAAATATCATTGTGGAGGGTGCCCTGAAAGAGATCAGGGAATTCTATAACCAGGGCCATAACCAAGACTGGGAGTCAACAAAGGTTTCCTAAGGATGAGACATTTAAGCTGAGTCCTGAGGCAGAGCAGGCATTATGGTAACCTGGTGAAAATGGGGAGGAGACGGTCAAAGAGAAGGGCAAACACAGAGCCCTGGGAGAAGCTCTGTTCGAACAGACCCCTCGTGTGAATCGTGAGTTGGCACGTTTGGAATCTGCATGATCATTTTATACTCTTGCTTGTGAGTTTTCAGCCTCTTCCTCCTCCCCCATCCCACTAAGTTCTGGAAGCCTTATCTGACCACCACAGATGCTCAGACCCCTCCCTCCTCTAAAATACTTATTACAGTTTTCATTTAGTGCTAAGCACTTACTACCTTGAGCTACTTCTTAAAATTATCTTCCTTGTATTATTCAGCTGAAGCTGCAAAAACAAAATACCATGGGCTAGGTGGCTTAAAAATCAAAAATGTATTTCTCATAGTTTTGGAGGCTGGGAAGTCCAAGATCAAGCTGCTGGTAAGGTAGGTTTTATTCTGAGGTCTCCTCTTGTCTTGTAGGTGGCCGCTCTCTATGTCCTCACTTGACCTTTTCTCTGAGGACACAGTGGAGAGAGAGGGAGCAAGGAAACTCTCTGGTGTCTCTTCTTAGAAGGGCAGTAATCCCACCATGAGGACCCTACCTGCATAACCTCATCCAACCCTAATTACCTCTCAAAGTCCCATATCAAAATGCCATCACATTGGGGGTTAAGGACTTCAACATGTGAATTTGGGGGAGACATAAACATTCAGTCCATAACATTCCTCTCTGCATATATACCTTGCCTCTACAACTAGACTGTGAGCAAGAGAGTTTTGTGGACTTGTCTTACATATCCCTAAATCCCCAAAGCTTCTTATACACATCAAATGCCGATAGCAGTTAACAGATCACCATGAATTATTTCTGCCCCTATGTAATTAATCAAACACACAGAGACAATTAAATATATCAAGCCTTATTTAAGTGACCCATACAAGGGTAACTCTATATGTCAAATGATTCAATATTTGACTAGAAATATGTACCTTTTCCCTTAGTTTCTTCCTCTCTCTCTCTCTCTCTCTCTCTCTCTCTCTCTCTCTCCCTCTCTCGTGTGTGTGTGTGTGTGTGTGTGTGTGTGTGTGTGTGTGTGTGTGTGTGTTGGGGAGTACATTTTTCTACCTGATTTTTTAGCTGCTTGTTACTGGCATGTTCTATTTCTTGCTGATATATTTATTTCCATATGTAATTAGGATTAGAATAATCAAGAAAAAGAACTCCTATATGAATGCATGTAAAGACATATAGTTAGATACAAAATTAGATAACAAGAATGTATAGCATGATTCCAATTTTGCAGTCTATGTATATACGATATATATATATATATATATATGTATCTCATATATGTATATATGTAGAGCAGAATGGTTAAGAATGAGACTCAAATCAGGTTGTGTAAATTTGAACATGAGCTCCACCGTTCATCAGATATGGAACTCTAGACAAATTACTTAACCTCTCTCATTTATATGATGTGTATCATAATAGTACCTACTTCATAAGATTGTTATGAGAATTACTGAACTAATATTTATAAAGCATGTAGAACAGTGCATGGCACAATGGAATCTCCACACATACTTTCATACATAAAGTGAAATAAAATAAATTGGGATGCAACAGAATAATAAAATGTGTCATATAAATGGCTATAAATAGATATGGAAATATATTGATAGAGGTGACCTCTGATGATAAAGTTATTTGATAACGTTTTCTTTGGGAAGGAAGGGGTCTGTATTTCTAAATTTTTTACAATAAACATATATTTTTGAGACAATGTCAAGAATAAGAATATATTATATAAATATGCAATGTGTATATGTAGATAGATATACACACATATAGATACATATAATTGCTTCACTGCTTACAAGCCAGTTTCCTCTTATGAAAAACTGGCACAATAATTATCTTAGAAGGATAGTATAAGGATTGAATATGCAATCCATGCAAAAGACTCTATTTACCCTTCTACACATTCTCCCACCCATCTCTACCTTGACCAGTATGGACTACAGCAAGGGGCTCTCTTGACCTCTGGCTTCAGGTTGAATTTGGTCACTGCAGAACCCCAGCACAGGGTCCTGAGGAGAGGAGGATGAGGGCGTAGTATGTATTTGCTGAGTCTGTCTGAGGTCAACAGGCAGGCTGGCTGCATCTCTTCCAGCTAAGGTCAGGCTCCATCAAGGCAGGCTCTCCTCAGAACTGACTCCTTCAGGTTTGGATAAGAGCTCCTCTGTCCCCTTCACAAGGGTGATGACGGCCCCACTCTTACCTAGCCCAGGGGTCCAGTCCTATTCCTCCTGGGTTCCATATACCCTGCCCACACCTTTGTGCGTGTTCTTTTATTAGACCCTCTGTGATTTATCTTAATTGAGCCTGTTGTCTGTTTCCTGCTGGTTCTGCATGATATAGAGCAGACATCATCTGACCCAGGATGACTGCTCAGTCATTGCGAGATGGGTATTATTGTATTGGTGAGAAAACAAATGCAGAGGCTGAGTCCCTGGGGCTGGAGCATAATGACCTGCCAGAGATGCAAGTTCTTTGTCCTTCCCAGAACCTGATGCCTAGTTTCAGAGGAAGAAGCATATGTAAATATATTTGCTCTAGGAGGTTAATTAGCCAGGTTAGTTAGGACTATTATGTAGTGTCTGAACTGTCTGGGTCCAAAATTTATCCTCTTTACACATATTCCAGCGCTCCCTGGGCACAGGTCACCCAAAGCCAGCAGGGGCTTCAGCCTTTGAGTGGGCTTCTCAACTTCCAAGGATACTAGAGGAACATGAACTCCATCAAGAGCAACTGGCAAGGGCACCCCTGGTCTGGAAGAAGAATGCCACAGGCCATGGGAAGAGCATTTTGACCACATTGATATCCCTGGTTGTCATGAGCCAGTTTTCTTTCCATCGTGCTGAGTAATTGAGACAACCACTTTCTGGTGCAGAAGGGCGACAGTTCACAGTTATTCTTTCTATAGGTCTGGCTGGTCTCAACTTTGGAGCCTACAGAGTAGGTTTTATGCCTTTAGGTTATCAGATCTTCCAGGGCAGGGCTGGAGCTCTTTGTGTCTGACCTAACTCCACCCCCTGTTGATCTGCTTATATATCATGACATTGGGAATAAATAAGCCATGTTTATTATAAGTATGATTTATTAATAACATGCAGAGCAGGCTTCCTACCCACATGTCTTAACCAAGCCTTCCTTTCTACATGCACTATAATTTCATGAACTGGGTAGTTTCCAAATAAAGAGGTAGGTGCTATAGCCATCACAGAAGCAGCTGGTCTAGTGATTAGGAACATGAACTCTGAAGCCAGATTACCTGAGTTCCTATCTGACGCTATCACTTTACTACCTGTCCCTCAGTTTCCTCATCTGCAACATGAGGATAATTGTGGTATCTCCTTGACAGAGTGGTTAAGGGTGAAAGGAGTGAATATATAAAAAATGCTTAAAACTTTGTTTTGTATATGACACACGTGTGAACTACAGGAATATTAACAATAACTATATTTGACCAGAAACCAGAGGAATTGATTTTGAAATCTTGACAAGGCAGGGAGGGAGGTGTCAGGAAGTGAGAGCATGAGGGGGCTAAAGTAATTGACTTTCTTGCAAGCTTTAAAATAGCTAAATCCTAAGAGCAATAAAATATCGTGTCTTCTCAGATGATTCATTCATCAAATACTTTTGAGCACCAACTATGTGCCAGGCAGTCTTTATTAAGTATTGGAGATACAGCGGTGAGCAGAACAGGCAACTGGAGGAAGGTAAGCAAAAACTATATAATATTACAGAATATTAAATTATAATATTAAATAACTATTTAATAGTTATTAAATATCACATTGACTGTGTTCAGTTGAGTTCCTGTCCAGTCACTGGGATTAAGACATATAGCCCTATCTTATAAGACATTTATATCTTATAAGACATGGAAAGGTCACGTTTACTAAAGGCCAGTGAGTGTTACTGCCAAGAGTTGTTAAAGATAGAGGTGAAAAGCCTGAGAAGGAGGCCTTCTAGATGCCAGACATTCACAAGGGCAGGACCTAGTGGGGTCAGCCTGCTCCAGGTTGTGGGCTTCATGTTTGCAGATTCAGAAGCTCAGTTTAGTTATGGTGGCCAGTGCTGCTGAGAATGTAGGAAAATGACTCCCAGTAACCATGTTCACAAGAGATTGATGTATAAATCAATATATCAAAGTATTGACAAGGGCAGACTCTAGTCCTGTGCTAAAACCCAATTGAACCAGATGGGGCAACCTCCTCCTGGTAGGACCCAAGATACCTGAGGAGGTGGGGAAGTGGGAGAGAAGCCTGAATTTATAGTCAGATGGGTACTTAGTGAGGTGGGATCAACGAAAAATGAGTTAGATAGTCATAGCACCCGCCTAGACAGGACCCTATACAGATTTTTCTGGAAATGTGAGCTTTGTTCATTCAGCAAACCCTCAGGTGGGGAGGCATCTTCCAAATTGATAATTACCTATAATAAATAATAAGAACCAGGCTTCCAAGAAATTGTAGCAAGCCCCCTGGGGGAGTGGCTTGAAGCTCTGTTTTTCTATGCATGTCTGGGGCAAGGTGAGGGCCAGTGAGTGAAACCCAGGCAGGATGAAGGGGTGAGCCATCAATCAGCTCAGTCCAGATGGTGCTGAACTGAAGGGTGCGGGGAGGCTGCAGGCTCCAGGTCACTCCTATTTTTATAAACGTCTCTCCTCCTATAGCTCATTATTCTCCCATTTTCTCCCAGGGGGTTCTCAGAGCCCCAGCCCTCCTACAGTACTGTGATAGCAATTCTCTAAGCCATGGCTTCCTCACTGCACTGCCAACGCAAAAAAAGAACCTCAGGATGTTGAAGAAAGATGTGAATCCAGTTTCTGTTAAACAGGAAATCTTTTTACATCTATTTGCTTCATGGCAAAAGTTCCTCCATCTGAAGACCCAAACCTAAATATATAAAAGCCCCCATTTAGTGGGAGCTGAGTTATCTTCATGGAAATGTCTTTGTCACTGTTAGTTTTCAGCATACCTGAAAGCTCTCTCAGAAGTTAGAACTCTTAAATCGATTGTTTCTTTCCCATCATGCGCCAGTGAGGTTCTATTATGCAAAAATGAATTTCCATTTTGCAGACCTTGAAAGCCAGTAAGGGGGTTTGATTTTCTACATTATGTACCTCTATTTGGACTTGTTGAAAGCCATTCCTTTCCTAGATTATGACTTAATTTTGAACAGGTGGCCTTCTTTATTTAGTTCATTATAACACTAGTCCCAAACTGGCTAATAGAATCCTTGATGCCCTTCTTAGATGTAACTGGCGCAAATGTCTGCCTTAATAAAGCTGAATGTCTAGAGGTAGGGTTTTTTCCCTTGAAAAATGCCATGTCTATGCTGAGTGCAACACATTTACTCCAAATTTCCTACTTCAGCCAAGAGAGACCTGTCACAATGTGACATGCTTTACATTTCCTTATAGCATATCAAGACTCTGAAAGATATATTACTTCAATTAGATGTGTCAAGCCATCTGCCACAGAAAATTCAAAATGTCCTCTCTGCCACCTGATGGAACATAGTTAATTTATTCAGGAGGTGGTTGGAAAGTTGGCAAAAGCTCAGTGCTTTATGGAGGGGAGAGTTGCTGTCATGAGACTCAAACACAAAAACCTCACTCATAATGAAAAAGGGATGCTGCTGCAGCCAACATGAAAGGGATCACAACAGACGCCCTTATTAAATAAGTTTAATTTACCATAGATTGCAGATCCCAGGTTGACTTAATATGAATGAATCTTGGCATTATCCATGGAACTTGGAAACTTCATCAATTATTCTGCAGCCGCTTTGCCACACCACCAGCATATTTTGTGTGCAGACGACGTGCAGCTTCTAAAAACCTCCTCATTAAAGGATAACATGCAAATTGCCACATATGGACAATCTACAATCCCTCATATATCTGGGTAGAGTGATTAGAAATATGATGGGAATAGGGCATGTCATAAATTGCTCTGGATTTCTTCCCTCCCTGCAGGGTTATCAGGAAGTGGGGAAGTAAACACTGAATGCTTTAGAATCAGCAGTGAGGTATGAGCAATATTAATATAGCCCCAAAAGGAGAATGGGAGCCTTATGTCTTTCTCATAACAGGAATGCTCTGAATTAGAATTTATCACCACCAAATTGACTCTTTTTTCATAGCCAGTGTGGAGTGGATCTGAACCAGGCTTATGGTTCATTCTTCCAGTCCCCCACCAGCTGTCTGAAACTCCTTACCTCTAAAACAGGGTTTCTCAATCTCAGCACTACTGACTTCTTATATCTGATAATTCTTTGTTGTGGGGTGTTGTCCTGTGCATTGCAGGATATTTAGCAGCATCCCTGGAGTCTACCTACTAGATGCCTGTAATTCCTCCCCAGTCACAACAATCAAAAAGGTCTCCAGACATTTCTAAGTGTCCCCTGAGGTGGAAGGGGTAAATTGTCTCCAGTTGAGAACTACGCTATTAATGGTTTGGGGGAGAAGAAATGACAGAGTTAACTGTGGCAAGTCACATGACAATTTTCAACCAATTGCAGCCTGTTGGCATGATCAAGATGGTAGCTGTCTCCATTACTAAGGAGTACCCATTGTTTCTTCATGCTGATAATGGAACTAGAGTGAGACCAAATTCTTGGACTTCAGTGATTCATGGATATACCATTATTACACTCCTGTTCCTTAGCAGTCATGATAGAGATAAATATGCCATTTTCATGAACTGGATTAAACTGTCCAAGGTCATGAGGTATCTTGCGGTCTTCCCAGCGAAACCAAGGCAAGACAGATCAAGAACTCATAACCTTAATGTGGTTTAGTCTACCACAACAAAAGCAAAGCATTATTCATCCAGATAGCAAGTGATAATAGTTCAGACTTTGGGTCTGTCTCCTGTATGAGTATGTTGGAAAGCAGTGAGTCGGGCTTCCTCAAGCCCATGAATGATGAGGGTGGTAAACACTATGACACCCGGGATAGTAAGAAGTTCACACAGCCAAATGATACTGTAAACTGACATGTGGAAAAAGTTCTTTAAATCAAGAAATAAAATGTTAGTTAAAGAAATTGGCATTGATCTTTGACAATCTCTCTCTCTCTCTCTCTCTCTCTCTCTCTCTCTCTCTCTTTCTCACCCACCCACCCATAAAACACAGAATTGCTCATGGCATATTTTAACCTAAGGTTTGGATTCTACTCTACTCAATAGAGAATAGGGCCTTGGGTCCTAAATAACTGGTGTTCATGATCTAGAAGTTATCCTTTTACCATTACTCATAAAACTGATTAAAAACACTTTAAAGACAAAAAA